>NW_028261383.1:27291440-27643940 GCF_051295495.1 Thamnophis sirtalis | reverse complement strand
GTTGGTGGTTGGCGGAATCGGCGTCCTGTCCTTTTTCTTCTTCACGGGGCGAATCCCCATTGACGATCCCCGGTTCAAATCCCCAGTCCTCAACTACTACTGGTTGCCCATTCTGGTATGTCATGGTGATTTTTTGGGGTGGGCAATTGTAGCTGTTTCCTGCCTCCTTGAAAGCTTCTTAAAACAATTGTGGACAGGGAAGATCCAAAATTGAGGGCTGAGGTCCTCTTGTGACCATAACAGAGTCTGGAATTATGGTCATAAATCATTGCAGTTATAAATTGAGGCATCCCGTGACTGAATCCATTATTTTTTTTGCGGCAGTTGTTAGGTAAATGCTGTGGTCACTAAGTGAATGCCGCAGTCGTTAAGCAAATCGTCCTTTCTCGCCTGGACTACTGTAACACTCTCTACATGGGGCTGCCCTTGAAGAGCACCCGGAAGCTTCAACTGGTCCAGAATGCGGCTGCGCGGGTTGTCATGGGGGCACCCAGGTACTCCCATGTTACACCCCTTTTAGGCGGCCTGCACTGGTGGCCGGTTGTCTTCCGGGTACGATTCAAGGTACTAATTATGACCTTTAAAGCACTCCATGGCTTAGGCTCAGGGTACCTGTGAGACCACCTACTGCCACCAGTAGCCTCCCATTGTCCAGTGCGATCCCACAGAGTTGGCCTCCTCAGGGTGCCGGACAGCCAGACAGTGTCGGCTAGTGACCCCCAGGGGGAGAGCCTTCTCTGTGGGAGCGCCTTCCCTCTGGAATGAGCTGCCCCCGGAGCTTCGTATAATCTCCGACCTCCGGTCCTTCCGACGCGCCCTAAAAAGTTGGCTTTTCCAGCAAGCCAGCCTGGCCTGAACAAAACAAATCAAATTATTGATTACTATTAATTTTAATTTTAATTCTTTTTTAAAAAATGTGTCATTGTCAATTTTAATTGGGTTTGGGATATCCTGTTTAATTCCTTCTTAACTTTTGTATTATATGTTTCTTTTAATGTTGTACGCCGCCCTGAGTCCTTGGGAGAAGGGCGGCATATAAATCGAATAAACCTAAATCTAAACCTAAATCCATTTTACCCAATGCCCTTTTTTTTTGTGCTGGAAAGCAGATATAAATGATAGGGACTGGCAAAACAAAAAAAACACCATCAAAAATTACAGTTGCGACTGTGGGGACATTGTAAATGGCTGCAAAGATGAGCTGGATGGACAGATCATGTGACTGCGTGGTGTGTGGGTGGGTGTGGGTTTGCCCATTGCAACTTTGTAAATGAATCATAAGTAGCTTTTGAGGGGGGGGTCCATCGTTAAGCATCCGGTTGTAAATTGAGGACTACCTGTACATACGGAATATTAAATCTATGAAAAGATTCTGCAGGCCCCCTAGACCCAGATGAGTGGGCTGGCATAAAATTGCATGGGATCGAGAAAAAACTGTTGCTTAGGGTAGAAAGAGTCAAAGAAACTTTAGCCAAGTGATCATTAGTAAACTAGTGACTTAAGACTATAGACAACTGTGAACCGTTTCCTGTGTTCTTCAAACACGGTATGGTTGATAAGAAAAAGAATAGAAAGAAAGAGTGCAGAGAAGAGTGGCAAAGATTATTAGGGGACTGGAGTCTAAAACATATAAAGAACAATTGCAGGAACTGGGTATGTCTAGTTTAATGAAAAGAAGGACTAGGGGAGACATGATAGCAGTGTTCCAATATCTCAGGGGTTGCCGCAAAGAAGAGGGAGTCAAGCTATTTTCCAAGGCACCTGAGGGTAGAACAAGAAGCAATGGGTGGAAACTAATCAAGGAGAGAAGCAACATAGAACAAAGGAGAAATTTCCTGACAGTTAGAACAATTAATCAGTGGAACAGAAGTTGCCTCCAGAAGTTGTGAATGCCCCAACACTAGAAGTCTTTAAGAAGATGTTGGATAGCCATTTGTCTGAAACGGTATATTGTTTCCTGCCTGAGCAGGGGGTTGGACTAGAAGACCTCCAAGGTCCCTTATTCTGAATATAAATTGTGAACCACCAATTGCATCTTTTAAGAACAT
Source organism: Thamnophis sirtalis (assembly GCF_051295495.1). Classification (NCBI taxonomy): domain Eukaryota; kingdom Metazoa; phylum Chordata; class Lepidosauria; order Squamata; family Natricidae; genus Thamnophis; species Thamnophis sirtalis. Next base: position 27,641,892 of record NW_028261383.1, on the reverse strand, counting down.
GGTTCACTTCAGCGTTGACACATGGGTGATAGGAATATCATAAAGTAAATTGCATCCCACAGTATTCTAAAACTGAAATCTCACCATCTTTCACTTCTCCCTCATTTCTTTCCTCTCTTTCTTTTGCTTCAGACTGTGGTTGTAGGTTCCTACCTCATCGCCCAAGGATTCTTCAGTGTCTACAATATGTGTGTTGACACGCTGTTCCTCTGCTTCTGTGAGTATCCCTCCTCACATCTCTGGATCCCATTTCCCTAAGAGCAGTGTTTCACAAAGTGTGGTCCAAGGAACCTTGAGGAAGCCCCAAGATCCTCTCTGGGGTCTGTGAGATCAAAATTATTTGCCAGCCTTAACAATACAATACCCCCAGCTGTTCCCAGAGGTGAACGTTAACAACAGGGTTTGGTGGTTGTGAGTGCGCACTTGCACACGCCTCGTTGGGGAAGATACACAGCTTCAAAAATGCAGCTGATCATCTCCAGGGCGCTCCAGCGAGTTCCGCAGGCGAAGCGCAGAACCGGTCCGACAAGGCAGCAGCTGTTCCGGGTTGCCATTTTGGCCTCTGCGGCTCGTGTTTTCATCCTCTGAAAGCACCGTTTGAGAGGATGCGCGGAGGCTAAAGGGTGGGGGCCGGCAGGTGGGCAGGGCTACATTTGGTGTATAAGATGCACCCAAATTTTCACCCTATTTTGGGAGGGGGAAAAGTGTGTCTTGTACTCCGAAAAATACGGTACTTATATGAAAACGTTTCTAAGAGACTATGAGGGAGCTGTCCATGGAGTCAGCAGGAATCAAGGATCTGGAGGGTCTCAAGTTGGAGAAGAAATGTATCGTACATTTAATAGCCAACCTGGTGTAAACATCTTCTCTTTGTCCCCATAGTGGAAGACCTGGAGCGCAATGATGGTTCCCAGGAGAAGCCGTATTACATGTCCAAGTCTCTTATGAAGATCCTGAACAAGAAAAACAAGAAGGCCAAGGACAAATAGGAAAACCCGGGACTGGAGGAAACTCCTCAACTTATGTTATTGGTCCCCATCATTTCTTCATCATTTTTTTTTTTTGCATCCATATCAGAGACAAGTTAATGTTCTTCCCTTCCCCTACACACAATGTTGTGTGGACTTCCACCAGATGACTTGAAACTCTTCCTCATATTTTTTTTCCCCCATATTGCCAACCCACCCATATTGCTGTTTATTGTGCAGATTGTCTATTTATGAATAATTGATCTATTTAATTTCTCTCCCGTGCCATGGGCCTCTTTTTGGAATCCTTCTTTTGATCTCCGTCTTCCAAAATCGGTTTTTTTTTTTGGCCACCGCTCTGCTTCCTTGGTCTGGGATCATTTAACCGATCACAGCTGTTCTGCACTCGTTCTGGTCAACTGTCTTTTCGGATGGGTCAAAATCAGGGCTCTTTTCGTAGTCTTTGGTTGTCCACTTGCTCCATTTGTAAAATACAACCTTTTTTTAGCTACGTTCCTGGCCCAAAACAGGCAGTGTGGCGAACCACAATAAAGCTCCTTCTTAAATCGTGTCATGCAGAAGCAAATCTTCTCCTGGTGCCATCAACAATCTCAGAAAAATCTTGCTTCCCTGGCATGTTGAGTGGATGCCCTCTGGAAAGAGTGCCTTGGGCCAGGTGCCCAGATGTTCTCCAGATGTTTTGAATGTGAACTTCCGAGCTGGAGTCAGAACCCAAATCATTTTGATTGCTCGGTCTATCCTTCTTCAGCTTCGATGACTGTTAGCACATGGTTGGCCTTTTCAGAGATACGTGGGTTATTTTCTAAAGGGCTGTTCCTACCTTCTCTCTCTGCTTTATATTTTTATCCTTGACTATTTTTAGAGGATTAAACCTGGCGTGTTGTTGAATTCCTGTTCCTGACTCCTTCCCCAGCCAAAGACTTTTCTGAAACTGGTAATTATTCCAAGGTGCCATCTTGTATTTCAGATCAAATTGTTCTTTTTCCTCTTGAGCCAATTCTCTTTCTGAATGTTTTACCGGTTGAATTGTTCAATATTGCACTGGCCAAGCACCAAATGACAAATGGTTTTCGGTACGCTGAATGTCGGCCATCTTATTTCCTAAGTGCCTTTGTGGATAAACTCCATTTCTGATATTGTAGTGCCAACATTTGGCCCAAGTTTTTGATTTACCAAGCCAGCTTAATTCACGCCAACTCTGTCACCTCTATTTTTGCTTTATTTCCCTCACTTTTTTTTCTCCGCAATGGTTTTCCTCTCTCTCTTTTTTCTTTCCAGGGTATCTCTTGCCATTAAAAAATAAAAATCATATTGTGGCAAGATGCAAAACACCAACTCTGTTCTTCGGATCAATTTATACCTTATGCAAGGGTGCTGTTGCAGGCATTTCCTGTACATAGCTTTTTCTCTTATGTATAAAAATTGAAAAAATGTTTTATATAAAGAATATGTGTATATTAAATATGATTTTAAAATAATAGTGATTGTGATCTTCCTTCTGTAAGTAGACTCTCTCGTTTTGCCAATAGGAGTTTACCTGGTTCCAGTAGTCCCACTCTTTTATTTTATCATAGTCCCTGATTATGAGTTCAGGAGGATGACTTTGGACCACTCATTCTGCCTCAGCCCAGCTTACCTCACAAAATGTCTGTGGAGATTCTCAGTCATCCAGATCACGGTTGTCCCAAAGATGCCTTTTCAAGCGGCAACTGGACTTTCTAGAACAGGAGTGTCAAACTCAAAATTTAACAAAATGAAATTCAATGGTGAAAAGAGTAAGGTTCTACCTTTAGGCAAGAAAAATAAAATGCACATATACAGTATAGGTGGTACCTTGCTCAACAGTAGTAACTGTGAAAGGGATCTTGGAGTCCTAGTGGGCAACCATTTAAATATGAGCCAGCAGTGTGTAGCAGCTGCCAAAAAAGCCAACACAGTTCTAGGCTGCATAAACAGAGGGATAGAATCAAGATCACGTGAATTGTTAATACCACTTTATAAAGCCTTGGTAAGGCCACACTTGGAATACTGCATTCAGTTCTGGTCCCCACGATGTAGAAAAGATGTGGACACTCTAGAAAGGGTGCAGAGAAGAGCAACAAAGATGATTAGGGGACTGGAGGCTAAAACATATGAAGAACAGTTGCAAGAACTGGGTATGTCTAGTTTAATGAAAGGAAGGACCAGGGGAGACATGATAGCAGTATTTCAATATCTCAGGGGTTGCCACAAAGAAGAGGGAGTCAAACTATTTTCCAAGGCACGTGAGGGTAGAACAAGAAGCAATGGGTGGAAACTATTTAAGGAGAGAAACAACTTAGAACTGAGGAGAAATTTCCTGACAGAACAATTAATCAGTGGAACAGCTTGCCTCCAGAAGTTGTGAATTACCCAACACTGGAAGTCTTTAAGAAGATGTTGGATAGTCATTTGTCTGAAACAGTATAGGGTTTCCTGCCTAGGCAGGGAGTTGGACTAGAAGACCTCCAAGGTCCCTTCCAACTCTGCTATTGTATGGTTTCTAAAATCTGTAGGCCAGATCTGGCCTGCGGGGTACTTAGATCTGGCCTGCAGGGCTGGCCTGGAAAGAGCAAAGGACCGGGCCTCAGGGCATCCGCCAGCAAAAATGCAGCTCGGGGGGGGAGGGGCATGTGTCTAGATGTCTAACTGGCCACACCCACCCTGGCCACACCTACCCACCTGCCCTCCCGAGGTCAAAGACAAGTTACACAACCCTGATGTGACCCTCAATGAAATCGAGTTTGACACCACTGTTCTAGAAAGTCCCGCTGCCTCTTGAAAAAGCATCTTTGGATCGCCTCGCGGAATTGTTATTGAGGGGGAAAAAGGGAGCGGAAGGAATATTTTGTGTGTTTGTTTGCTGCCGTGAGTTTGTAACAATAATAAAGGCAGGATACAAATAAATAGCAATAGCAATAGCAGTAGACTTATATACCGCTTCATAGGCCTTTCAGGCCTCTCTAAGCGGTTTACAGAGAGTCAGCATATTGCCCCCAACAATCTGGGTCCTCATTTTACCCACCTCGGAAGGATGGAAGGCTGAGTCAACCCTGAGCCGGTGAGATTTGAACCGCTGACCTGCTGATCTAGCAGTAGCCTGCAGTGCTGCATTTAACCACTGCGCCACCTTGGCCCTTTTCAAATAAATGAAAAACATCTCTAGAGGGATGCGGCAACCTGTGAAAACGGGCATGAGTCTAAATGAACTGTTGTAAGTCAAGGACTAACTATAGCTTTGGTTGTTTTTTTTTAAAAAAAGACCTGTTTTCTTAATTCTGGGTTAGCAAGCCATTGTGAAAGCTGCAGAATTCCAGAAAATGCAGCGGGCCCAAAGAAGGGTAAAAGTTCTGATTTTAAATCTGCTCATCGTGTTTTGGTTCTGGTCTGATCTAAAATAGGTCACCCTCTCCTAAAAAAAACCCCAAAGGAACCACAGAAACATCAGAGGCGGCTTTGTATTGTCATTTTAATTTATTTCAGGCAGTGAATTTCTAAAACAGCAGCTTCCAGCTTGCAAAATCTTTTGAGAAGAGCTCTCCACACTACAGGGGGATGCAGCTCCATCGACGATGTTCAGCCAGCAACACATCCCTTCCCTCCCCAAACAATGAAAATCAAAACACCTTCCCACATTCAATCAACCTCTGCTCATTCATTTCCTTTTCTCCATTGGCCGGTTCTCGTTCTTTGGCATCTCTTGGTTCTTTGGGTCTTGGAAATCAGGTTCAAGTGGGAGGAAGCAGGACCTGGCCTGAAAATGAGGTGGGGGGGAAATAACATTCTTATTGCTTTTTGAGGACTCCCTGTCCGAATCATTAAGTGTTGCAGGTGTCGTGAGATTTGTTGTTGTTTAATAGCAAAAGCACTTAGACTTATATACCACTTCATAGTGCTTTACCGCCCTCTCTAAGCGGTTTACAGAGTCAGCCTATTGCCCCCAACAATCTGGGTCCTCATTTTACCAACCTCGGAAGAAGCCTAGGAAGGAACGCTCTGAAGAGAAGTGTTGTGGCCTACCAGTGGCCAGCAGATCTGGCAGTACATACAGACAGTGAGGAAGTTGAGGAGGAGCATGGGCCAGTCCTGGAGTCTGGAGAAGGCTCTGATGAGGGCTCTGTGTCAGAGGGAGGGATGGGGCCAGGGCCATCTGACAGTTATCAGCTGCCTTTGGAGTTGGATATCAGTGGGGCAGAAGAACAGCTGGAGCCTGTTCCCGATGTGCGCATGTGCACAGCTGCCAGGAGAAGGGAACAGCTAAGGAACAAGAGCCAACTTGGGAGTAAAGGCACAGGTGGAGGGTGAATGGCCCCTCCCATAGGGAATAAAGAGGAGCGAAAGGGGAGAGGAGCTTGCAGGAGACAATTAGTTCAATTCATTAGGGTGAAGATCTGTTCCTGACTTCTTGCCAAGCATTCTGCACGTGAGTGGCGTTTGGAAGATATCGGCCTGGCAGCTCTCCAAGCCTGATAAAGGTCTGTAGTTGTGAAATCTCTTGAAAGACTGTTGGCCGGGACTTTGTGGGAGAGGAAAACGAAATAAAAAGGGTTTTATCCCTCTCTCCTTCCTTCTTTCCTTTTCCTTATTTTTCTCTTTCCTTTTCCTGTGGTGGCACAGTGGTTAGAATGCAGTATTGCAGGCTAACTCTACTGACTGCTGACTGCCAGTAGTTTGGCAGTTCGAATCTCACCAGGCTCAAGGTTGACTCAGACTTCCATTCTTCCAAGGTGGGTAAAATGAGGACCCAGATTGTTGAGGGCAATAGGCTGACTCTTTAAACCACTTAGAGAGGGCTTTGAAGGGGTATGTAAGTCGAAGTGCTATTGCTGTTGCTATTGCTATTTCCTTCCCTTCCCCTCCTCTCCCCTCCCTCTTAAGAGTTCATCCACCAAGCCAAACCCAAATTGAGGACATAACTGTATGTGCCCAGCATCTCTAGTCTGGTGAAAGCTGCTCTCCCACTCAAACTCTGTATTGAGGCCCAGTTCCCATCCTCAAGTGTTTTCTTTGCCTCTTTCAGGAGTTGGCAGTGGGCTGGCCCTGGTTGCCATTGCCACATTCTCAGCCTTGTTCCAGGGACTTACTTTGTTCCTCTGGAATGTGCTTTCTTGCTGTGGCCAAGTGGGCCTGTAAGCGTTGAAGGAGCCGGTCCTTCTCCTCTCCTTCTCGCAAAGCTTCCTGCCAAAAATAGAAGAGGAAGGTGAAGTTGAACCTGAGCAAATAGGAGGAGTAAATCCAGGGATATTTGGGAAGGGGCAGAAGGTCAAAGAAGTCAAGATGGCAGCTGTAGCCTTGCCATCCAAGCTCCCTCCTTTTTTTTTTTAACGTGGGATTGCGTGGCTGCTATCTTGATTATTTTTGAGACCTGTAGACTTCCCTGAGTAAATCCTGCCTGATGAAAAGGCACCACTTTACTCCACATGGAAACCATTTCTGAACTTTGTGCTTGGAGTGGAAAAGAATGACATTATGATTTGGGATTTTACCAATTAGACTGATAGATCTTTATAGAAATGGCTTGTTCATATTATTATGAAAAAACAAAAAGTTGTGATTTGATGTTAATGCCTTATTTTATTGCAACAGAGAGAGTCGGAAGTCAATGTTTCTTTTTCTTTTTTCTTATCCTTCCTCACTTCTCTTCCCCCCTCTTCGTCCCCACCGTTTTCCTATTTACCTTTGCATGTGTATCTTATTTTTTCTTATAAACCAGTATAAATGTTAAACCGAAAAGGCACCACTTTGGAGAAAACACTGCTGGTGATTAATCCTGTTTAAAGAGAAGTTGCTGGACACAGGTAATCCTCAACTTAAACTGGCCGCTTAGCGACTAAAGTACTGTCCAGATAAACTCAAGGCCCGCAGGATGGATCCAGCCTGCAGGGTGCTTAGATCTGGCCCACGGGGCGGGGCTGCCCTGCAGGCAATGAAGGACTGCCCGCAGTGCCTCTGCCAGGGAAAATGGAGCTTGGGAGGGCTGTGTATGGCCCTCCCAGGCTCCACTTTTGGCCGTGACTGCCTCCTGCAGCCCTCTGACAGTAAAAATGGAGTGGGGGGGGCGCATGCAGCCCCCGAGCTCTGTTTTCACTGGCATAGGGTTGCAGGAGGCCGTCGCAGCCAAAAATAGAGCTTCGATGTTGAGCTGGCCATGCCCACCCCAGCCACGCCCACCTGGTTCCCCTGAGGTCAAACACAACCCTGATGCAACCCTCAATGAAATCGAATTTGACAATACAGGTAGTCCTTAACTTACAACCATTCATTTACCAACTGTTGAAAGTTACAACAGCATTGGAAAAAGGTACAACTGGTCCTCATCCTTACAACAGTGGCAGCATCCCCAAAGTCAAGTGCTCAAAGCGTGGGGCCTTAGTAACCACATAGTTACAATGGCTAAAGTGTCCTGGGCCACGTGATCATCAATTGTGAGCTTCTCAACAAGTCAAATCAATGGGAAAGGCCAAATTCTCTTAGACTAGTAAATTTGCTGTGATTTGCAAATCACGGTGGGGGTGGGGGAAAGATTGTTCAATTGGGAGTTACTCACTTAACGACCGCTTTGTTTGGCAGCAGAAGCTGTTGCCAACAATTGTGATTGTTCAGTTGAGGACTACCTGTAACATTGAGTTACAGTTTCTGACCCCAAATCTGAGAATCCTCTTCCAGTCATTCAATTGTTTCCCAAATCTAGGGCAAAGGCCTTGATAATTTCGATCACCTCCAGCACATGTGTCTTTAGGTACTCCATCTCTTGGAGGTCAGCCAATTTTGTGCACTGTTCCCGTAGGAGAACAGCTGCTTGGCTTAGTTTGTCTTCAGCTTGGGCCAGCAGCCTGCGGAGTTGTGCGATATCCTGGCTTCGCTCTTTGGCATCCTGGGATTGTTGATATAGCTGTTCCTAAATAGGCAATAGAGAAGCAGAAGCTGTTTACTTCCACAGAGAAGAAGTACAATCAAAAAACATATTAAGTTGTGCTGGCCGATAGTTACAGTGACTGTACAAGTACAAGTACAGGTAGTCCTTGACTTACGATCACAGTTGAGCCCAACATTTATGTTGCTAAGTGAGAAATTTGCCCCCCTTTATGACTTTCCTTGCCACATTTGTTAAGTGAATCACTGAAGTTGTTAAATTAGTAACACGGCTGTTAAGTTAAACTGGCTCCCCCATTGACTTTGCCTGTCAAAAGGTAATCCTATGATTCTGGGAAGTGCAACCATCATAAATATCTGAATTTTGATTACATGATCATGAGGATCCTGCAACGGTCATAAGTGTGGGGAAAAAATGGTCATGTCACTTTTTTCAGTGACATTGTAACTTCGAACAGTCACTAACTGAATTGCTATAAGTTGAGGATGATCTGCACTGCAGTTTTACACATAAAGTAGATCACGGATGTTAAATTCAATCGCGTCAGAAGCCGGATCATGACATATCGCAACATTTTTTTGCCTTTGCGGAGCTGGGATGGGCGTGGCCTGTGCATGACTTATCCAGCCCATAGGCCGCCAATTTGACAGGCCTGAGGTAGATTTAGCTCATCTGGTTTATCCCATGAGGTTCACATCAATCTTGGAAGTCTGAAAGTATATTCTTCTTCTCTCCCCCTTCCATCTTCTTTACATCTTCAGAAACTAGGGAGCAGTGGTGAAATTAATTTTTTTGCCCATCAGTTCTGTGGAAGTGGCTTAGTGTGTGTGTGTGGGTGTCATGTGACTGGGTCGTGACCCGTCAAAATCGCGTTCCACAAAAGCGCGGTCGACGAAATCGCGTATGTGACGTCATCACAACGTGACGAAAAAGATCGAAAAATTGAAATAAAAATTAAATTACAGCAAGCCGATTCACATAAAGGTAAGGGTTAGGTTAAGGGTTAGGGTTAGGTTAAGGGTTAGGGTTAGAGCGTTAGCGTTACGTTTAGCGTTAGGTTAAGGGTTAGCGTTAGGTTTTTCGTTACGTTAAGGGTTAGGTTTAGGGTTAGGTTTAGGGTTAGGTTAAGGGTTAGGTTTAGGGTTAGGTTTGGGGGGGTTAGGGGAAGGTTTTAGCTTTATTTTTACATTTTTCGATCTTTTTCGTCGCGCTGTGATGACGTCACATACGCGCTTTCGTCGACCGCGATTTTGTCGTCCGCGGTTTTGTGGTAGAACCGACTGGGTGGGCAATTTTTTTTCACCTTTTAAAGCATTTTTTTCTGTTGGTTCAGGAGAATGGGCAGGAAAAAATGATTTAAAAAGTGGAAAAAAGCTTCTAACGATCATGCGGCTCACAGCTGATCTGCGCAATTGTCAAAAGCTCTTTTTTCACTTTTTAAAGCATTTTTTCTGCTGGGTCAGGAGAATCGGCAGGAAAAAATTATTTAAAAAGTGGAAAAAAGAGCTTCTAACAATCGTGTGACTCACAGCTGATGCGCGTGATTGTCAAAAGCTCTTTTCACTTTTTAAAGCATTTTTTCCTGCCTGTTCGCCTGAACCAGTAGGAAAAAAAATGCTTTAAAAAGCAGGGGTGGGGGGGAAGCTTCCCATGGATCAGCTATGAGTCACGTGATCGTCAGAAGCTTTTTTTTTACTACCGGTTCCGCAGAACCAGGGACAATTGTTCCTATTTGTTTGGCCGAACTGGGAAGATTTCACCCCAAGGAAGGTTTCTTCTGAACCTCTTGCCCCGCTCACTATCCAGCTGTCAGCGATGCTGTCTCTTCTCTGACTATTCCCTTGGCAGAGTCTGTTTTCCAAAGCCCACCAAAGTATTTCCCACATACCGTAACAAGATCAAAGACAAGATTGAAGAGAAAGATCAACCTTTTTTTAGGGTTCCTGAACCTCGTGATGCCCACAGTTGCACCTATCATTACCTGGAGTTTGCGTTCTCGGGCACTGGCTGCATCTTCTACTACCTGCAGCCGCCTCTGCCAGTCAGCCTGGAGCCGTGCTTGCTCAGCCAAGGACTGGGCCAGCAAATCTTCCTTCTCCTGGATCTGCTGGAGCAACGCTGGAGACAAGTCGGAGCTACTGAGGGAATTTGCAAGAGCCTAGAGCCGAGATAGAGAGGTGGAAGAAGAATAGAATAACAGAGTTGGAGGTCTTCTAGTCCAACTAGGAAGGAAATTACTGTACTGGCATCTGTGACTGAACAGAGAGGTGATAGAATAGAATAGAATAGAATAACAGAGTTGGAAAGGACCTTGGAGGTCTTCTAGTCCAACTCCCTGCTTAGACAGGAAATCCTACACCATTTCAGACAAATGGTTGTTCAATCTCTTCTTAAAAATGTCCAGTTTTGGAGCATTCACAATTTCTGGAGGCAAGTTGTTTCACTGATTAATTGTTCTGTCAGGAAATTTCTCCTCAGTTCTAAGTTGCTTCTCTCCTTGATTAGTTTCCACCCATTGCTTCTTGTCCTGCCCTCAGGTGCCTTGGAGAATAGTTTGACTCCCTCTTCTTTGCGGCATCCCCTGAGATATTTGAATACTGCTATCATGTCTCCCCTCGTCCTTCTTTTCATTAAAGTAAACATACCCAGTTCCTGTAACTGTTCTTTATATGTTTTCGCCTCCAGTCCCCTAATCATCTTTGTTGCACTTCACTGCACTCTTTCCAGAATCTCAACATCTTTTTTACATCGTACTGACCAAAATAGGATATTTCAGAGTTGTCCAATCTGGAAAGGGCCATTTTCTAAAAATGTTTGGAGGTGCAGGTAGGGTATTGGGGAAGGTGCCGGATTAGAAGCAAGGAGGCCAGGACATAAACATCTCTGAAGTACTCTGGGCCAAGAGAAGAGAGACCCAGGTTCTAACCATCTTTCAATCATGGAAGCTGCATGGAACACTCTTTTCATCCAACCTACCTAAGAAGATTATGGTTGTGTAGAAAAATAAGTGGATGAGCCCCGTTAGGCGGGGTACAAAAACAGGTAGGCCTCGACCTGCGACCACAATTGAGCCCAACATTTCCATTGCTAAGTGAGACAGTTGTTAAGAGAGTTTCATCCTTATTTTAGTGCCTTTCTTGCCAGAGTTGTTAAGTGAATCGCTACTTTTGTTAAATTAGTAATAGGAAGTTAGTAACCTGGTTGTTAAGTGAATCTGGCTTCCCCATTGACTTTGCTTGTCAGAAGGCCGCAAAAGGGGAACCCGGGACACTGCAACCATCATAAATATGAGTCAGTTGTCAACTCACAAAGCATCCCTGGCCTGCTCTCGAGTTGCCATAGGCAAGGGGGATGAAGCAACACAGAAGCCAAAGCAGAAGCACATTTCAGACATATCTTCCTCAAGGCTGCCTCCCAGGATTAAGCGCCGTAATTACATAGGGTCAAGGTTGGCTTCACTTGGAACGTGCCGACATGAAGCTCCTAATAAATAACTGGATTTCTTTTGAAGTTTGGCTTGAGGCTCATGATTTAATTAGGGCATCCGCCGTAACCCTAACAGAAGCTGCCAAGTGTCTCAATTTTGATCACCTGACCACGGGGATGTTACAATGGTCATAAGCATGAAAAACAGTCATAACGTGCCTTTTTTCAATGCTGCTGTAACTTTGAATGGTCACTAAATGAACAGTTGTAACTCGAAGACCACCTGTACAACATATCAATAACTAAAATCTGGATTTGGTAGAGGGAGAGATACCTCCACATCCTTGGTGCTACTGGTCAAAGCTTCCTGGAGTGCTTTCATCAAGGTTTCCTTCTCCTTCAAAGTGAAGACCAAGGTTTGGATATGCAGTTTAGTTGAGGCACAGACAGACTCCAAGCGACGGGTTTCCCGCTCCTTCTGGTTCAAGAACTCCCCCACAGCCTGGGATATTGAGGGAAGGGAAGGAGAAGGAGGACCAGAGAAGGTCAAAAGCCTCCAGACAAACCAACAAATGCAGATTCGCGCCTGTCCCAAGCCTCCCTCTCGATATTCATTAGAGACTTTTTTACACCAAGGATCATTCCTACAACCTTGGAAAAATTGACATGATGGCTAGTCTTTGATTTAGGACTCTAATGGACTCTGCCCATGATGGTCTCATGTCATGAGAGTCACAAAGCAGGTCGCCAACATGACCGACCTAACTTTATACAAACTTTTTTTGCAGTGGTCATTAAACAAACAGCATGGAGTGGTGCAGTGGCCTAGAGGTGGAACGAACTCACACAATCAGGAGACTGTGAGTTCGATCCTAGGTAGAAGCAGATATTTCTCTCTCTGGGCCCAATGAGTAATTATATGCTGCCAACTCTGCATTTGCAACAGGAAAGGCATCTGGCCAGTAAACACTCTGCTTCATTCAGTTACCGTGACTCCACCCCAATGTAAGGGATTATGGGGTCATTAAAAGACACACACACACAAAAAAAACCAGCATGGTCGTTAAGCAACCACTGCAAAGTGAGCGCCGGGGCCATAAAGCGAACCCTTTCCTGTGAACCATGCTAGTTTTCAAAAAAACCCATCATAAATATGATCATGGGAACTTAAGAGTTGTTGTAAATGGCTGGAAATGTGGGCCAGTTGCTAAGCGCCTGACATGAGGTCATATGACCATGGGGAAAGGGGCCGGACATTGGAATTTTGGGGAGGTCAGTTATGACTTTAATGGTCACTAAGCGACTGCTATAAGTTGAGGACTACCTCAATTCATACAGCAAGAATGCACACTTTAAAAAAAAGGAAATAAAAGATGTAAATGTTATTAAAAACATATAAATGTATAAATAACATATAAACAAATAAACAAGTATGTCTGGCATGGAACAATCAGTCACTGCCTCTTTATAGGCAAAAACCTTCAAAAGAAGGAAAATGCAATAGTGTTAAATCCTATTTGGTTATACTAGACTTCCATGTCGGAAGCCCCGAAGCACTTCAGTGGTGAAAAGATCAACTGGTGACATCACCGTTGCCTGAGGGATGCATAGGTGGGGGCTCCTTTCGCATTCCCATTAACTTTTCCATCAAAGTGGTACCCATCTATCTACTCGCAGTTGCCCGCTTTCAAACTGCTGGGTCGACAGGAGCTGGAGCAAGTGACGGGAGCTCACTCTGCCACAGGGCGGCAACTAGGTCTCAAACGAAAGCCTGACAATCGTCAGCCCAGGATCCTAACCACATGAGCTATCATGCTTCTAATGCTTAAAGTTGTCACACTCTTCCCAAAACCTCACACATCAAGAAACATGAGAAAAACTACTAAAAAGAAAGCCAGGGCTACAATGACTTCTCCCATCATGCTGCACCAAGTCAAACAATCCTTCATGACATGGTCTGCATTAGCGGATCTCTCCTGACTTGACCCCAGATCTGCCCATTCATACATTCATGATCTCGGCTTCTGCGCCGAGGATGGTGTGGAGTCGTGCCAAATCAACATCTTTATCTTTCAATGCTTCCTGAAGGTCTCTTAACTGGCGATGAACACACTCCAGGGCCAAGAAATTGTCGGATTGAGTCTTCTGTGGCGATCAAAGCAAAAAAAGAGAATTAGTATTTTTGATTGATGATAGATAGATACATGAGAGAGAAAGAGAAAGAGAGAGAGAGAGAGAGAGAGAGAGAGAGAGATATTAGATATGTAGATATAGATTAGATAGATATAGCTATAGCTATAGATGTAGATATAAGATAGATAGATAGAGGTAGATAGATACATAAGAGAGAGAGAGAGAGAGATTAAATATGCAGATATAGATTAAGTAGCTATAGATATATAAGATCGATAATAAGATATTATATATAAGATCGATAATAAGAGATAGATAGATAGATAGATAGATAGATAGATAGATAGATAGATAGATAGATATAATGATTAGATACATGTAGATATAGATTAGATATTTATAGCTATATAGCTATATAGATGTAGACAGAAATAAGATAGCTAGATAGATAGGATATCACCTATCTCCAATTTACAACTAAACCTCCAAGTGGCCTCAATGACTCTCTAAATAGATCCAAATGACCAGCTGTCTGCAAGGAGTATAAACCCTTCCATTCCCCACCATCCAGTCAGAATTGAAGAAGCTTCTTGAGTGAGGGGTGAAACATCCTCAAAGAAAGAAACAGAAAGTCCAGTTGCCTCTTGAAAAAGCACCGCTGGGATTTACTCTTTATGGTTTACCTCTAATGCTTGGTCTCTATCTTTCAGATGCAGGGCCATGAGCTTGACCAGGGTTTCCAACTTGGGGGCGTTCACCTCAGGAGATCCGAGTGACAGCAAGGTGTCCAGACAGTCCTAGAGAAGAAAATTAAGACCAAAGGATCAGAGAGTTCCTTTCTGAATGGACCAAATTCTTCCTTAGTTCCTCGTTTTCATCTCTACTTTTTCATTATATTTGGGATATTTGTTTGTTTATTAAATTTACATCCTGCCCATCTCACACTGTAAAATAACAGAGATAATTTTGTATATTATCTTTGCATTTCCAAGAACTCTTGAGCCCATAAACTACTGTGTTAACTGCTTTTTCAGTATTTTCCCTATGAAATACAACACAAGCAAACATAAATGCATACAAACAATAGAGTCTTGATTAATATAGTTAATGAATCAAACCTATGGCACACATGCTGAAAGTGGCACACGAAGCCATGTCACCCAGAACACACAGCCTTGCCTGTTTGTCTTCTGGGTTTCTGGCACACATGCATGCCTGACGATCAACTGTCCTTGGCGTGCATGGCAGTGCCGAAAACAGGTGTGCGCATACGCACTGGGAAGCTTGTTGTTTGGGTACGCATACACGCCAGAGCCTGGAAGTTTGGCTTTTCCGGAGCACGATTCCTTTGCGCGCACTGCAGTGCCCCAAAACTGGCCTGCGCATGCACGCCAGCCAGCTAATCATTTGGCATGCATACACGCTAGAACCTGGATGTTTTCTGGAGCACGGCCCTGACGGGCGTGTGCATGCGCAACGTTTCTGCCCCACCTTTTTGGCACTCGGTGCCGAAAAATGTTTGCCATGCCTTATGATATCCTTCACCCAGTTCCAGAAAATGAGACAGGTGAGGCAGTCATCGGATCACCTGCAGTGATCTCTCTTGCTGGGCTCACCTGTAATACCTCCTCCTTGCTTTGCAGACACTTGGTCATTTGACGGATCAGTTGCTCCTGGTCAATCGTGGCCTTCTCAGGTGGAAAGCCAGCTTCCTGTGTCACAGAGAGAAGGGGGGGGGAAGTATTCCAGTTTTGCCAGGTAGCCCAGATAGGAAGCATAGTCAGAATTATTTGCTCTATATTTAGTGCAAAATTATAGGGAGGCTCAGGGGCTAAGAGGCTGAGCTTGTCGATCAGAAAGGTCGGCAGTTCAGGGGTTCGAATCCCTAGCGCAGCGAAACGGAATGAGCTCCTGTTACTTGTCCCAGCTTCTGCCAACCTAGCAGTTTAAAAGCATGTAAAAAATGCAAGTAGAAAAATAGTGGTGGGAAGGTAACAGTGCTCCATGTGCCTTCGGCGTTTAGTCATGCCGGCCACATGACCACGAAGATGTCTTCGGACAGCGCTGGCTCTTTGGCTTTGAAATGGAGATGAGCACTGCCCCCTAGAGTCGGGAATGACTAGCACATATGTGTGAGGGGAACCTTTACCTTTTATAGTAACAGAAACTTGCATGTCTGAAAGTACAGGTAGTCCTTGACTTACAACCGTTTATTTACCAACATATTGAAGTTACAACAGCACTGAAAAAAAGTGACAAATACAGATACAGTATAGATGGGATGCACCATTTGGCATCATATTTACATTTGATAAGCAAAGGTACCGCCTCAACTCTGTATGGAAAGCCCGAGATTTTTATTATAATATATTGAAGGCCGGACACCCTGCACCATCTGGACCCAGAGAAAGACCACAAGAAAGACAGGATAGACAGCAAACTACACAACCATCAGACAAGATGGAGCATCTTTCTTCTCTAGAAGTGCAAGGTGCTATGGAACCAAGACCTAGCCGCATGACTACTAGACGTATGGAGAAACAAGCTAAAAAGCAACAGCATCAACAATCATCGGCCATCGATCAAGGATCTACAACAACAAATCTGGAAGCAATGGGAGGAGCTAGACCTAAGGTTAAACAGGCCGTGCAGGAAGCTCTAAAAATGCTTCAACCAACCAAAAATGACAACTAAGATTTTAACATGGAATGTCAATGGACTGAACTCTCCACAGAAGAGGAAGAAAATATTTCATTATCTCAAACAGTTTAAGAACGATGTAATTTGTTTGCAAGAAACTCATATCAAGTCAACTGATCAAAAATATTTGATCAATTCAAAACTTGGTCAACATTTTGCAGCTTCTGCTATGGAAAAGAAGAATGGTATAGTTGTATACTTAAGAAAAGATATGAAAGCTGAATTAATAGAAGCAGACCCCTTCGGAAGATATATTGCTTTAGACTTAATCTTAGAAGGGAAAAAGACATTACTTTTGGGAATTTATGCTCCCAATCAACAGCAAGATAGATTCTATAGAAATCTTCATGCTAAATTAGTACAGTGGGACTATAGTTCCTGTATACTATTGGGTGACTGGAATGGAGTGATAGACACTAAGAGAGATAAGAAGATTTCCCGCCTAAATACCAAGATGCGAGCTAAGTTACCCAAATCTTTCTTTGACATTATGGATGATTTTGAATTGAGAGATATTTGGCGAGAAAGAAATGCAGAGGAATATGACTTCACTTTCTTCTCGGACAGGCATCAATCCCTTTCAAGGATTGATTTTATCCTAACCACTAACGATTTGCTTTCTAGGGTCAAGAAAACAAAGATTGCAGTTAGGGTCCTTTCTGACCATAATCCAGTTTGGATGGAGTTGGGAAGGGTAGTGCAGGCAAGAAGGTCTTGGAGATTGAATGAAAACTTATTTAGATATGAAAAGTATATTAATGATTGTAAAAAATTATTATCTGAATATTTTGTTTTGAATATGAATAAGGGTACATCTATGGAATTTGTATGGGACGCAAGCAAAGCGTATATGAGAGGAGTTTTGATGAATATAAATAAAACACATAGAAATAAGCAAGGGTTAAAACGAACAGAACTGGAAGAGGAAATTAAGAGAAAAGAGCTGGAGTTAACAAGGAACCCAGACGATACAAAGGTTAAGGAAGCTATTAACATATTAAAATCTCAATTTGACATGTTGATCTCTGACCAGGTGGCTACTAATCTATTATATGCAAAACACAATACTTTTTGTAATGCAAACAAACCTGGCAGATGGTTAGCTTATCAGATTAGGAAAAAAAGGAAAACTCGAAATATATCTAAACTGTTTTACAGAGGGAAGGAGGTGTTTCAACAGGAAGAGATTCAAAAGGCTTTCTGGGAATTTTTTACAGAACTGTATAAAGGGGATAAAATTAATGGTTTAGACATAGACAAATATTTAGACAAAGAGAAAATACCTTCAGTTAGAGAAGAACACAGGCAAAAATTGAATCAACCAATAACCTCGGGGGAAATCCTGTAGGTAATTAAGCAATTAAAGTTAGGGAAAGCACCAGGTACAGATGGCTTGACAGCGGTTTACTATAAAAACTTACAGTTAGAAATGGTAGAACCTCTTAGAGAATTATTTAATATGATTCAAACGGAAGGTAAAGTCCCTCCATCTTGGAAGACAGCGTTTATATCTTTGATACCCAAAGAAGAACAAGATACTACTCAACCCAAAAATTATAGACCTATTTCATTACTGAATGTAGATTATAAAATTTTTACTAAAATATTAGCAAATAGGTTAATGTTGGTCATTCAACAATTGATACACACGGACCAAACAGGTTTTATACAAGGGAGACAGATGAAAAGTAATGTTAGATTAATTATTAATGCATTAGAATATTTGGGAAAGAACAACCAGATCCCTGCTGCGTTTATATTTTTGGATGCTGAGAAGGCCTTTGATCGAGTTAACTGGCAATTTCTGTTGAAGATACTGCAAAAAATGCAGATAGGAGATAATTTTCTACAGTCAATTAAAGCAATATACCAACAGCAAACAGCACAAATTATAGTCAATGGAAGTCTAACAGACTCTTTTCAAATTGGAAAAGGTACAAGACAGGGCTGTCCTTTGTCCCCATTATTGTTTATTATAACTTTGGAAGTATTGTTGAATAAAATACGGGGCTTGGATGGTTTAAAAGGGATCAAGATTAGGCAGCAAGAATATAGAGTCCGCGCTTTTGCGGATGATTTGGTCATAATATTGGAACAACCGCAGGAATCTAGTATGGTTTTAATGAATATGATTAATCAATATGGTCAAGTGTCGGGCTTTAAAATAAACTTAGGAAAAACCAAAATATTAGCTATAAATATGAATATTAAACAAAAGGAAGAATTAGGAGTGATGCTAGGATGTGAGGTAGTTAAAAAAGTTAAATATCTTGGAGTTAACATTTTAACTTCAAATGGGAAATTATATAAGCATAATTATGAACCACTTTGGCATAGCATACAGACAGAGATGAAAAAATGGGAGAAATTGCACTTATCTTTGCTGGGTAGGATAGCGGCAGTGAAAATGAACATTTTACCAAAATTTTTATTTCTCTTCCAAATGTTACCTATACTTAAAAAAGATGCGAACCTTTTAGAATGGCAGAAGGGTATCAACAAATTTGTGTGGGCAGGAAAGAAGCCGAGGGTAAAGATGAAAATAATGCAAGATGTACGTGAGAGAGGAGGATTGAAACTACCTAATTTAAAAATATATTATGATGCAGTGGTATTATCTGTAATTAGTGACTGGATTCACTTAACCAATGATAGAATATTGAACATTGAGGGACACGATCTGGTATTTGGTTGGCATGCTTACCTGTTATTCAACAAAAAATTGGATAAGAACTTTAAAAGTCATATCTTAAGAAATGCTTTATTGCGGGTCTGGAAGAAATATCAATATAAATTAAATGACAAGATACCCATGTGGGCAATTCCTAGACACGCAATTGAAAATATGAATACAGCACAAAAACAGGACAGAATTACCTACAGACAGCTTCTTACCTCGGAAAGGGGGGTATTACAATTAAAATCTTTAGAGGTATTAAAAGAGGAGAAGGTAGTTCAAACATGGTTCCAGTATGGGCAATTACAGGCTAGGTGGAAAATAGATCAAAAAATTGGTTTTATTCAAGTTGAGGATAATTTGTTTAAACAAATAAGAGATCAAAGCTTAATGCATATAAAGAGGATATATAATGTATTGATACAGATGGATTCGGAAACAGAATTAGTTAAAGATTGTATGATAAAATGGGCTCAAAATATTGAGGAACCAATAATGTTGGATACATGGGAAAGAATCTGGGTAAGAAATGTGAAATTTACACAAGCTCAAAATCTGAGAGAAAATTTTTACAAGATGTTCTATAGATGGCATTTAGATCCTTAAAAGTTGGCTTCTATGTATCCGAATGTACAGCCTAAATGTTGGAGATGTGGTTCTCTCGATGCTACATATTATCATATATGGTGGACCTGCCAAAAGGTTAAAGCATTTTGGATAAAAATATGGTGGGTCATGCAAAATGTTTTTAAAAGAAGGATAAAGTTTAGTCCTCAGTTATTTTTACTAGGTATATGTACTGACTTTACAGTGGTAGAGACCAATTTGACTCTGCACCTGATAACTGCAGCAAGACTGTTGGTGGCGCAATATTGGAAGAAGGAAGACTTGCCTACAATTCAAGAATAGACATTGAAAGTAACAAACTTAGCTGAAATGGCTAAAATATCGGCATATCTCAAAGATCATTCAAATGAGAGATATAAACGAGACTGGAAAAAATGGATCGACTATATACAAAATAAATACGGGACTAAGAAATTCCAGTTAGCCTATGCTTAAGATCAGAAATGATTTAAATTGTTTAAAGTTAGTTCAGTAAGAAGAAGCTAAGGTCAATCTAGAATGTCATTAATTTCTTTATTTCTTTTTTCTCAATAGATTTTAGACTGTGTTAGTTAAAATTCTATACCGTGTACGGGTTCTGGGAAGTCGGGGGGGGGGGAAGGAGGAGGGGGGGTGGGGGGGTGGAGGGAGGGAGGGGTACACACACAAAAAAAATTGTACTTCAATGTTTTAATGATTGACAAATGATGACATATTTGTGTTTTTTTTTTAAAGAAAAAAAAAAAAAGTTCTGTTAAAAAAAAAAAAAGTGACAAATGACCAGTTCACAATTACAGCCAGTTACGTGAACTGGCTTCCCCATCGACTTTGCTTGTCATAAGGTCACAAAAGGGGATCCCATGACTCCAGGACACTGAAACCGTCATTAAGTATGAACCAGTTGCCAACCGGCTGAATTTTGACCACAAAATTCCATAAGGCCATAAGGATACTGCAATGGTCGTAAGTGTGGGAAATGGTCATAAGTCTTTTTTTTCAGTGCCGTTGTAACTTTGATCGGTTGTGTCGAGGATTACTAGTATTGTCTGATTTCAGCTGTAAACCCAGAGGCAAAACAAAGTAAGAGGTAGAACAATTAGATACGGAATTTTAAAAATCTTGCATTAAAAAAAAATACACTTTTAAGCTTTTTTTACAGTTAAGTTAGAACAAGCAACTTTAACAATAACAAGATGTACACTAGTGGTTTATAATATAGAAAAACCTCTGTGAAAAAAAATAAGAAAAAAGAATCCTAAAAAAGGGATCAAAGAAATATAAATGTTCAGAAACATTATGAAGGCTTCGAAGTTTGAGCAGATTCAGTAAGAAATAACATCTAAGGACACTGTCAGATTTTAATGAAACGCCTAAGTATCTCAAGTTGGTTTTCAATCCCTGAACTGGACAAACCAACATGGATCTCAGCTAATTTAAACTCTAATTCTGCTTACTTCTTTCTGGCTGAGTTTAATGCATCAACTCATCCCAAGAAGAAAGCTGTGTTTTATTATAGGCAACGAAGCAGTCATTGGTTTACTATAATCTTCTCTTGCTTTAATCACAACATCCTCACATCTGAACCTAGGATCCTGGCTTATGCTCCTCTACCTACTTCTTCTTTCATTTAAGCCCATCGCAATCAGTTTACTCTCTTTAGCATCACTGACAGAGAAAGGAACAAACCAGGCATTGGTTAAACACAGTGTTTTCCCTCCTCTGTCACTTTAATTCTGACTTAGTCAATTGGGTTTGAAACCCCAAGCTCCACGCAATGGGGTGAGCACCCGTTCTTGCCTCAGCTCCTGCATTTCTAGCAGTTTGAAAGCAGGCAAATGCAAGTAGATTAATAGATACCACTTCAGTGGTAAGGCAACAGTGTTCTATGTGCCTTTGGTGTACAGCCATGCTGGCCACATGACCACAGAAATTGACTTCAGACAACGCTGGCTCCCTTGGCCAAGAAATGGAGATGAGCACTGTGCCTTAAGAGTCGGACATGACTGATAGGAAAGCCTAGCTTTTTAGCCAAACACACATGGAACAGGGCAAAAAGGAGATGTTACAGTGGGCAGAATGAGGTTACACAGATATATACGCCCCCTTAAGCAGAGAGGTTGGACTAGTTCTCTCTCAACCTCCACCAGCCCAGTTTATTGGGTGTAAGACTACCATATTTTTCAGAGTATAAGACGCACCTTTTTCCCCACCCCAAAGAGGGAGAAAATCTGGGTGAGTTTTATACACTGAATACAGCATTTTTGGCCTCCCGAAACCCCACCCGCTTCACAAAATGGACATGCAGAGGATTTGGGAGGCCTGCTCTTGGGGACTTGGGGACTGGGGAGGGCAGAAATGAGCAAAAAATGGGCCATTTATTACTCATTTTTGTTCCACCCCAGCCCCTAGGAGCATTCTACAAGCCTCCCAAAAGTCTATGCACGCCCTGATTTTTTGCAAAATCAGGGCCTGTTTCGCGAAAAACAGGCCGTTTTTTGCTCATTTCTGCCTCCCCCCCCCCAGCCCCCAGGAACACTTTACAGGCCTCTCAAACTCTCTGCATGCCCCGTTTTTCACAAAAAATGAGGTGTGCGGTGGGTTTGGGAGGCCTGCAGAGTTGCAGAGTGCAAAAACTTTTTTTTTAAATTTACCTCTTCAAAATCTTTCTGTGTCTTATACTCCAGAAAATATGGTGATTTGCTCCTGGAACAAACAAATGGGGATGTTCCGAGCCAAAGGGGGAGAGGAATCCAGGAGTTGGGGGTCAATTCCTCTGCTCTTGGAGTGGCACCAGTTGCTTGGGAGGCACTGCTTAACTACTGCAACGTGCTCTACATGGGGCAGCCCTTGAAGAGCATTCGGCGACTCCAGCTTGTCCAGAATGCAGCCGCGCGAGCGATCGTGGGTGCACCTCGGTTCACCCACCTAACACCTATCCTCTGCGAGCTGCACTGGCTGCCTATTGGTCTCCGGATACGCTTCAAGGCGTTAGTCGTCACTTATAAAGCCCTTCATGGTATTGGACCTGGGTACTTGAGAGACCGCCTGCTGCCAATTACCTCCACTCGACCGATTAGATCCCACACATTAGGTCTCCTCCGAATTCTATCCGCCGGCCAGTGTCGACTGGCGACTACCCGGAGGGGAGCCTTCTCTGTGGCTGCTCCGACCCTCTGGAATGAACTCCCCGTGGAGATTCGAACCCTCACCACCCTCCAGGCCTTCCACAAAGCCCTTAAAACCTGGCTGTTCCGACAGGCCTGGGGCTAAAGAACCGTTGCCCCCGTCTCGAATGGTATGACTGCTGTGTGTTTTAAACCATGAATTGTTTTGTGTCGTTTTTAATTTGTCTGTATCCCCTCCTTCCCGGGTTGAGTTGTGAGCCGCCCTGAGTCCCCTTCGGGGGGAAAAGGGCGGCATATAAATAAAATCAACATTCAACATTCATTCAACATTAACAAAAGAAACATAGAAGACTTACTGGTTTTACCTGGTTGTGTGCCTCTCCTTGTTTCTCCCGAAATCTCTTCAACTCCTTCTTGGCTGTTTCAAGACGTTCCTCAATGTTATCAAAAGATCTTTGGTGCTGCTGGTGCTGAGACCGCTGAGACAGCTGCACCTGGAGCTTTGGGAAAGACAGAATAGCAGAACAATGGAGTTGGAAGAGACCTTAGAAGTCTTCTAGTCCAATTCCCTGCTCAAACAGACCTTATACCATTTCAGATAAATGCTGCCCAATCTCTTCTTAAAACCTCCAGTGACGAAGCACCCACAACATCTGGAGGGAAGTCATGATTAACATATTTTTCTCAAAAAAAGAGGGTGAAAATCTGGGTGCATTTTATACACTGAATACAGCGTTTTTTGCCTCCCAAAACCCTACACCCTTTGCAAAAATGGCCATGCATAGCCTTCAGGAGGCTTTCAGAGTGCTCTTGGAGGCTGGGGAAGGCAAAAATAAGTGAAAAATGGCCCGTTCCCCCCCCCCCGCCACCCGCAGGATTACTCTGCAAGCCTCCTAAAGGCTATGCATGCCCTTTTTTGACAAAAAAAAACAAAAACGGGGCCATTTTTGTGAAAAACGGGCCCTTTTGGGGAGGCCTGCAGAGTGTATAAACTTTTTTTTCTAAATTTACCTCTTCAAAATCAGGGTGCATCTTATACTCTTATAATCCGAAAAATACGGTCCCTCTATGCCTGAACTCAGTAGACCCTAGCTTACTTTTTCGTACCTCTTACCTTTGGGTCAAAAGGCAGAAACTCAACCATTAGGTCCTCAAATAATTCTTTTTCGAAGGGTCTCTCTCTCCGGGGAGTGGCCCTCTGCCAGTTGCCCACCAAGACGGGGATTTTACTTCCAGATGGGACCTTTAGCGGCTTCCTTCTAATGTCCTTTAGGTTTTTCAGCGCCTCCCATGCTAGTTCCGATTCTGGCAAAGTGTCCAACGATAGCATGGAACACGACTCGACATCCCCCAAGCTCTGGGACCGCAGAGAGGCCTGGGAGCTCGTGCAGCACACGGTAGGCATGCTCTGCGACTTGTCCCGGCAGAGGGGGAAGACAGGGGACCCCAGCCGTCTCGGTGTCCGGCACACCCACTCATAAGTATTGTCGTCCACCCTCAGCCCGTGGCAGCTGCGACATTGGCGGTTCCGACACGGGGTGCCCGGCTGGCTGCTGTCGGGGGCGTCAGCCCAGCACTCATATTCGGAGAGGGCCATATCATCCTGCAGGAGGCGCTGGTACTGCACATGTGGCAAATCCGCGATGCTGGCTGAGATCTCTTGGCCCGTGTAGGACACAGAGGCCTCATTATCTGGAAACCGCCGCATGTAGATGTGGCGCAGCGAGCGGACCAACTGGTCTTTCTCCAAAAGCAGGCGCTGGAGGCTCTCAATGGAGAGTGCTTGAATCCGGGCGATGACCGTGTCAAAATTATATACCCGCGCCAAGGTGTGGGCACATTTCCCACACAGGAATTCTCCGCGCCCATCTCCACGCTGGGGAAGCTCTCGGTCGAGAACATAGGAGAGTATCACCAGCAGGTCGGGGCGCGAGCTGGAACTGCTCCGGCTGAATAGCCACCGCCGATGATTCCCACGCAGCACGCTGCCACAAAGACGGCAGAAGTTGTTGGGGCTCTCCATGATTTCAGAAGCACTGGAAGTGGAACAGAAAAGAACCTTTTATTTCGAATTTTTCTCAGGCTTCCATGGACCCAGTCAAAAAAGGGCCTTTTCATGAGGCAACCAGACTTCCTTGTTTTTTCTTTGAAGACATTTCACTTCTCATCCAAGGAGCTTCTTCAGCTCTGACTGGATGGTGGGGGAAAGGAAGGATTTACCGTATTTTGGGGAGTATAAGATGTACCTTTCCCCCCTCCCCCCCAAAAAAGAGGGAGAAAATCTGGGTGAGTTTTATACACTGAATACAGCATTTTTTGGCTTCCCCAAACCTCACCCCCTTCACAAAATGGACATGCAGAGGGCTTGGGAGGCCTGCAAAGTGCTCTTGGGGGCTGGGGAGGGCAAAAATAAGCAAAAAATGGGCTGGTTTTTGCTCTTTTCTCCCCCCCCCAGCCCCCAGGAGCACTCTGCAAGCTTCCTAAAGACTATGCATACCCTGCTTTTGGCAAAAAGCTAGCCAGTTTTCACGAAAAACAGGCCATTTTTTGCTCATTTCCCCGCCCCCCCCCCCAAGCCCCGGGAGCACTTTGCAGGCCTCTCAAACTCTCTGCATGCCCCGTTTTTCACAAAAAAATGAAGCGTGCAGAGGGTTTGGGAGGCCTGCACAGTGCAAAAACTTTCTTTTTTATTTGCCTCTTCAAAATCATGGTGCGTCTTATACTCTGAAAAATATGGTATATTCCTTGCAGGCAGCCAAGTCATTATAAATCCCTGATAGCGAACCTGTGGCACGCACAGCCTTCTCTATGAGCAAGCGAGCCGTCACCCCAGATCAGCTCCACCACACATGTGCGCACACCTCCTGCCGGTCAATTGGTTTTTGGGTCTCTCCCACGCATCATAGGTGGAGGGGCGCATGCAGGAGACATGCATGTATGTGGGGGGCATGGGGGGGTCATGTGCACATGCATGAGGGCGAGGCACATGTGGGGTCACACACACCTGTGTGGGGGGTGTACAAGGGGGTCACATGTATGCATGGGGGTTGGGGCACATGGGAGTGGTCACAAACGCATTGGAGTATGGGTGCATGCATGCTTTCAGCTCTCAGCAACACAAAAGTTAGCCATCATGGTTATAAATCCTTCCATTCCCCACCATCCTGTCAGAGCTGAAGAAGCATCGATGAAAAATGAAACGTCTTAGAAGGGGAAAAAACAGAAAGTCCAGTTGCCTTCCGAAAAAGCACCTTTGGGGCAACCTTGACCTGAATGACTGAGCATCTCTACAGATGATTAGGGGACTGGAGACTAAAACATATGAAGAACGATTCCAGGAACTGGGTGTGTCTAGTTTAATGAAAAGAAGGACTAGGGGAGACATGATAGAAGTGTTCCAATATCTCAGAGGTTGCCACAAAAAAGAGAGAGTCCAACTATTTTCCAAGGTACCTGAAGGTAGAACAAGAAGCAATGGGTGGAAACTAATCAAGGAGAGAAGCAACTTAGAACTAAGGAGAAACTTTCTGACAGTTAGAACAATTAATCAGTGGAACAGCTTGCCTCCAGAAGTTGTGAATGCCCCAACACTGGAAGTCTTTAAGAAGATGTTGGATAGCCATTTGTATGAAATGGTATAGGGTTTCCTGACTAGGCTAGAAGACCTCCAAGGTCCCTTCCAACTCTGCTATTGTATTGTATTGTATTGTATTGTATTGTATACAATTTGGGATGGACACCTTTGGAATGGTGTGGGAATAGGAATGGATTGTCAAAGGAAAAAAAAATTGCAGACTACCCTGTTTCCCTGAAAATAAGACCTCCCTGCATGATAAGCCCAATTGGGCTTTGGAGCGCATGCGCTAAAATAAGCCCTCCTCCAAAAATAAGCCCTCCCCGAAAATATTGCAACACAGCAGCAGCCATGAGGTGACCACGCTCGCCGCCTCCTGCACCTCAAGAATAATAAGACCTCCCTGAAAATGAGGCCAAGTGCTTATTTCAGGGGTCAAAAGAAAATAAGACCTGTCTTATTTTCGGGAAAACATGGTACTACAGGAATCATTTGCATCACTCAGGTGACCCTAAGGACACAGATCAACAGATCTCTGCAGGTCCACAAGATGAACCAAGAAAAAAAAAACGGGACACCACAGATTCCTACTGCAAATCTCCCCACCTTATATTACAAAATTGATTCTCCAAATGTGGATCTTCACAAAACCCAAACCAGAAATTTTGGACAAGAGGAAAGTTTGGAGAAAACAGCAAGCAAGCAAAATAATCTTCTGGAAAAACAAAAGTCGGGATTTCCCACCCCCACCTCACCCTCCAAAAGCTCGAAGTAATTGTGCCTGACTGGTGAAGAGAAAAAAAGAATAAAAACATGCTTTAAAAGTCATAAGGGATATTCTATGCTGTGATTTTGTTCCAGAACTTATAGATGTAGTAATTACACAGGGTGGGAAACACAGTGCAAAAATACACAAGCTTTCATCCCTTTCCCTTGCCAAGAAACACTGTTTGGGTCAGGCAAGTAGGACATATAAACTTCAAAGGAAGATCCGGCTGTTTTCAGATGAGTCCCTGGCTCAGAATTCAAGTGTAATCAATCAATCAATCAATCAAACAGAACAGAGCTGGAAGAGACCTTGGAGATCTTCTACTCCAGTCCTTTGCTCAAGCAGGAGACCCTATGCCATTTCAAATGATTGTCCCGTCTCTTCTTAAAAGCTAGGTTGCTTCTCTCCTTGATTAGTTTCCACCCGTTGCTTCTTGTCCTGCCCTCAGGTGCCTTGGAGAATAGTTTGACTCCCTCTTCTTTGTGGCAACCCGAGATATTGGAAGACTGCTATCGTGTCTCCCCTAGTCCTTTTCATTCAAGTAGACATATCCAGTTCCTGCAACTGTTGTTCATATGTTTTAGCCTCCAGTTCCCTAATCATCTTTGTTCCTCTTCCCTGACACTTTCATTTTCTTTGGAGGGCACAACAAGGAAGTCCCGCTTGGATCACCAAGAAAGGAGGCAGATGGTGATGCGTTTATAAGAGGCTTAAAGGAAAAGATCAATAGAGGGAAGGAATTATCTAGGGTCAGTTTGCTTACATGCATGGACACATCCCATATGGAACTTTCTTCCAATGTTTACAAAACTGATAAGGATAAAAAGTGAATGTGTTGTGTATGTGTGTGAGAGAGACAGAGACAAAGAGAAAGAGAGAGTGAGTGAGACATAGACAGAGAGAGATACAGAGACAGAAAAAAGGAGAGGAGCATGACGCTGTCTTATTTTAAAGAGACCAGTTTAAAAATGAATCAGGCACATTTCCCCACAAATATGGCATAGCTTACACAATCAAGTGCATTAAAATACCAGAAAGCCTTCCAGTCACATCAGGGCTGGTGCCACCCAACCAATACATCTTTGCAGACCAAACCCCCAGAACCTTCCAAATCAACAGGTCACCCATCCGGTTTCCAATTGGCCTGGAATAAACCGCTAGAGCCACCTGACAGGTACGTACTTCTATCCTTAAGAATACAGCCTTTCTGTTCTCAGCCCTGCCCCGATTCAGGAACACGAAGAACCAGCTGCTGAGTCATGCTTCTGGTCCCTTTAGCCTAGCCATGTCCCCTTTCCAATCCAGCCTTGGCCACAGAGATGCCACAAACTCCACTCAGTTGCTTTGGTGTGCGGTTTGCAAAACAGATTTACAGCAAACTTGAGCAGACCAAGAAAGGCCGAAGGAGGAGGAAGCCCTTTGCCATTGAAACTCCCTTCCTATTACTCCCAGTTTGGCAAAGGGGGGAGCCATTTCCTGGAGAAATGGGGGGGGGGGGTATTTCTCATCCACTGCAACTCCTTCCTCCTTACTTTCCTCTTGGCCTTCGGCCCTTCCACCCAGAGCAAAGGGCAGGAGATTAGAGCACACCTGGCTCAGAAGCTCCACCTCCCAAGGGGAAGCACAGGGAGGGGCTTCTCCTTGGATGAGCTTTTGGCCTTTCCACCTTCTCCCCAGGGAAGAGTTAGACGCTTTGCACTACTTCTCCCCCATCCAGATGATAGAAACGGGTTAATTAAAAAGGTTAATCAAGAGCTGAGGTGGCGCAGTGGTTAGAGGGCAGTACTGCAGGCTACTTCAGCGGACTGCTAGCTGCAGTTCAGCAGTTCAAATCTCAGCGACTCAACATTGACTCAGCTTTCCATCTCCCAAGGTGGGTAAAATGAGGACTCAAATTGTTTGAGGGCAATGTGCTGACTCTGTAAACCGCTTACAGAGGGGCTGTAAAAGTACTGCTAAGTGCTGATGAGAAGTGAAAGGTCTTCAGAGAAAAAAAACAAGGAAGTCCAGTTGTGTTTTGAAGAAAAAAAAGCCACTTTGGGGCAACCATGGCCTGGATGCCTGAGAATCTCCATAGACACAAAGATTACTTCTTTGTAATCTTTGACCTGGCCGGATTATCAGATCCTTACTCGGGTCATTCAATGCCCCAAACCAACCCTCTGCTCCACCGATTCTTCCGTTTGCAAAACGTGCCTCCTCCGCCGACCCCACCCGACTAAAATCTTTGGACACGCACCTTAAAACACGTGCGCAATTGCAACAGGTAGTAAAATCCAACCGGGGGGTGGGGGTAGGGTTGGAAGCTCTCTGCTGTATCGAGATGCACCTGACTGTCGCTTGCTCGCGGCGGGGGTCCCCGGATTCTTTCTCACCCCGAAGCGATCCCTTTAACGTGATCGCTCCACCCCTCCGCCCTGGGCGAGAGGATCAGAGTGGTCGGAAGAGATTCCCGGCTTATCCTCTTAACCCTCTCGCGCGTCGGAAAGCCACAGGCGCCCTGTGAAGCCTCACTTCCGGATTGTGAAGAAACTTCGGGGGAAGGTGGTCCTAACTACCTCGCGCCAATTTCCTCGGTTGATCCCAGTGGATCCCTTTCCCGTGCAAGATCGAGCCCCGTTTCTCGCCATCCGCCGCTCCGATTCTTCTTGCCTTGCCGGGGCTCGTCCCGGTTAAACGTCCCCTTCCACCCCCTGGCCCTCGCCCGCTTGCCTTTGCGCCTCCGGGGTTGCTTGGCTGTTCGGGTTTGCACGGGGACAACCAGCCCCCTTCGCGGATCGTGTGAACGCTGGCTCCATGCCCGAAGTAGAGCGGCGTGACGATTCCTCCAGCGCCCTTCAGATCTGGGCATGTGGTTCCTTGAATCCCGCAGGGAGAGCAGAGGCGGGGCGCCGATCTGCTTACTTCAGGGAGCTCAGATGAGTTCACTGCAGGGTTTTGCTGCCATCTAGAGGCGGTCCGCAGCTTTGCGGGCCGGATCTGGCCACACTTCCCCGTCGGAGTCTGTCAATCTGGGTTCCCCGGGTAGCAGTTCTCGGACGCGCCGCCAGAGGGAGCCGCGCCGCCAGATCTGGAAGCGGCGAGGATTAGACAGCCTTCGCTCACCTGAAGACGGGCCGGTTCCTGCCACGTCGCGCCCTCGGCCTCCACCCTGCCTCTTGACGCTGGCTGCAGCCGTACAAAAGCCGTGCAAGAGGCCGGTTTTTGACGCCAGACCTGCTGTGGAAAAAAACAAACTTTGGGTCGTAGGAAGCCTGCAAAGGGTGATGGCTGGCAAGCAGGCTCAAAAGAGGGAGAGTGTCCATTGCAGGAAAAAAACAAATGGAATAGGAGAGTTGGAAGGGACCTTGGAGGTCTTCTAGTCCAACCCCCTGCTTAGGCAGGAAACTCTATACCACTTCAGACAAAATGGTTATCCAACCTCTTCTTTAAAAAAAAACCAGTATTGGAGCACTCACAACTTCTGGAGGAAAATTGATTCACTGGTTACTTGTTCTAACTGTCAGGAAATTTTTCCGCAGTTCTAAGTTGCTTCTCTCCTTGATTAGTTTCCACCCATTGCTTCTTGTCCTTTCCTCAGATACTTTGGAGAATAGTTTAACTCCCTCTTCTTTGTTTGTTTGTTTATTGGATTTATATGCCGCCCTTCTCCCAAAGGACTCAGGGCGGCGTACAACATTTAAAAAAAACACATATTACAAAAGTTAAAAAGGAAATTAGATAGAGTAGCAACCCCTGAGGTATTGGAACACTGCTATCATATTTCCCCTAGCCCTTCTTTTCATTAAAATAGACATATACAATTCCAGCAACCGTTCTTCATATGTTTTAGCCTCCAGTCCCCTAATCACCTTTGTTGCTCTTCTCTGCACTCTTTCCAGAGTCTCCGCATCTTTTTCACATTGTGGCGACCAAAACTGAATGCAGTTTTGTGGCCTAGTTGGGAACTTTCTTTCCATCCCAGCACTTATTAGGAGCTAAAGGAACTGACCAGTGGAATAACCACATGTAGTCCTCATTATACGACCGCAATGGAGCCCCACCTTTCTGTGGCTAAGCGAGTCTTACCCCTTGTGCTGCAGTTCAAGTGAATTGCCGCAGTTCGTAACCTAGTCACACAGCTGTTGAGGTTGAGGACTCAGGGCATACAACATAAAAGAAAACACATATTACAAATATTAAAAGGGACATTAAATAAAGTATCCCCAAAAAAACCCAATTGATATTTACAATAAAAAATTTAAAATTAGATTAAAATTAACAATTAAATCAATCATTCATTTTATTTTGTTCAGGCCAGGCTGCCTTGCTGGAAAAGCCAACATTTTAGGGTGCGTTGGAAGGACCGGAGGTTGGGGATTATACGAAGCTCCGGGGTCAGCTCATTCCAGAGGGAAGGCGCTCCCACAGAGAAGGCTCTCCCCGTGGGGGTTGCTAGCCGACACTGTCTGGCCGACAGCACCCTAAGGAGGCCAACTCTATGGGATCGTACTGGATGGTGGGATGCTACTGGTGGCAGTAGGTGGTCTCACAGGTATCCTGGGCCTAAGCCATGGAGCACTTTAAAGGTCATAATTAGTACCTTGAATCGCACCCAGAAGACAACCAGCAACCAGTACAAGCCACCTAAAAGAGGTATAACATGGGAGCACCTAGGTACCCCCATGATAATCCGCGCGGCCGCATTCTGGACCAGTTGAAGCCTCTGGGTGCTCTTCAAGGGCAGCCCCATGTAGAGAGCGTTACAGTAGTCCAGGCGAGAAAAGATGAGGGCATGAGTGACTGTGCACAGAGCATCCTGATCCAGAAAGGGGCGCAACTGACGTATCAGGTGAACCTGGTAAAAGTCCTCCCTGGTCACGGCCGTCAGGTGTTCTTCTAAACTAAGCTGCGTATCCAGGAGGACTCCCAGATTGTGGGCCCTCTCTGAGGGGGCTAAAATTTCTCCCCCTATCATCAAAGATGGAACAAGATGCACAAATCGGGATGACGGAAACCACAGCCGCTCAGTCTTGGAGGGATGGAGCCTGAGCCTGTTCCTCCCCATCCAGATCCACACAGCCTCCAGGCATCAGGACATCACGTCGAGGGCATCGTTTGGGTGGTTTGGGGTAGAGATGAAAAGTTGGGTATCATCAGCATATTGATGATACCGTACCCCAAAACCACGGATGATCTCGCCCAGCGGTTTCATATATATGTTGAACAGGAGGGGTGAGAGAACCGGCCCCTGGGGCACTCCACAAGTGACGCCCCTCGGGGTCAATCCCTGTCCTCCCGTCAACACGAACTGCGACCAATTCAACAGGTAGGAGAACCACCGCAAAATGGTGCCCCCCCACTCCCACCCCCGAGTCGTCGCAGTAGGATACCATGGTCGATGGTATTGAAAGCCGCCGAGAGATCTAATAGGACCAGGACAGAGGACAGCCCCTGTCCCCGGCCCGCCAGAGATCATCAACCAACGCGACCAATGCCGTCTCCATGCTGTACCCAGGCCTGAAACCCGACTGAAACGGATCCAGGTAGGCAGCTTCATCCAGGTACTGGGGAAGCTGACGTGCTACCACACTCTCGATAACCTTCGCTACAAAGCGAAGGTTGGAGACCGGACAATAGGCTGGGTCCAGGAAAGGCTTCTTAAGGAGGGGCCTCATCACCGCCTCCTTCAAGGCGGTGGGAAAGAACCCCTCTCTCAATGAAGCGTTGGTAATCGCCTGGAGCCAGCCTCGTGTCACCTCCCAGGAAGCCGAGACTAACCAAGAGGGACACGGGTCCAGCACACAAGTGTCAGCACTGAGTCTCCCCATAATCCTGTCCATGCCCTCGGGGGGTCACAGGGTCAAACTCATCCCAGACAGTCTCCACAAGATTCATCCCCGTCGACTCGCCCAAATCTACCCAGTCAGAGTCCAAGCCTGTCCGAATCTGAGCAATTTTATCCTGCAGATACTGCAGATGTTTAATTTAATTTAATTTAATTTAATTTATTAGATTTATAGGCCGCCCAATCCCGGAGGACTCCGGGCGGCTTACACAGAACAAGAAAGAAAACATGTTAAGTGAATCTGGCTTCCCCATTGACTTTTCTGGTTAAAAGGTTACAAAAGGGGGATGCCGTGACCCTGGGACACTGCAGTCTTTATAAATAGGAAACGGGGTGTGAATTTTGATTACATGTTTAGGTTTGATCACATGACTACGAGGATGCTGCAACGGTTGTAAGTGTGAAAAACAGTTTTAAGTCACTTTTTTGGTGACGTAATTTTGAACGGTCACTAAACAAACTGTTGTAAGTCGAGGACTAGCTGTACATTATGGAATGATGCACTGAAAAACATTCAACATTCAGTCCCAAAGGTGCTTTTTATGAGGTAGCTGGGCTTTCTGGTTTGTCTTTAAAGATGTTTCGCTTCTTATCTAGAAGCTTCTTCCAGCTTCTTGGATAAGAAGCAAAAAACTTCTTCAAAGACAATCAGTTGCCTCGTGAAAAAGCCCCTTTCAGACAACCATGACCTGGATGACTGAGAATCTCCATAGACATTTAGTCTACTTTGGGATTCAACATCTAGCAACTTCTATTTGCATATTAACCCCCCCTCCCCTCTTTTTTTTGTGGATAAGGATTTGTGTTCTGAAAAATGTGACAAGAAAAGGTTCTTTCGTTGAGCTGCAATCTTGGAATGGGGAGCCAGGATGTTTGGTTGGAGATCTGGAGATGAAACAGGAGATGAGCTGGAGCTTCCATAATTGCATGTAAAACATAGTTTTCATAGAGAAAGTTCCGGACTGGTCATCAAAGACTGACCTAATTTACAACTTACAATGTACTTTTATAGTCCTCTTTGCAACTTACAACTTATAATGTATTTTGTAGTCCTCAACTTACAACAGTTCATTTAGTGACTGCTTGAAGTTACAACAGCACTAGAAAAAAAGGCAACTTAGACTTACGACCGTTTTTCACACAACATTGCAGCATCCCCATGGTCACATGATCAAAATTCAAAGGCTTGGCAAATGACTCACGCTTATGACGGTGGTTGTGTCCCAGAATCACAGGAACATCTTTTGTAACCCAACAAGCAAAAGTCGATGGGGAAAACAGCAGGGTTCCCTCTAAGCTGCGCGCATGCGCAGCCGCGCAGGTAACAAAAAGCACCGCGCACAAGTTTCAAACTGCAGCGCAGTGTTTTTTAATGTCTTTAAATGTGACTGAAAATATCCCCCTTCCCTCCCTTCTGAACTCTGATTTCTGATTGGTGAAATCAAGGAAGACTTTGCCCGGAGACTGATGCTGCAGAAGGGAGAATTCCCATTGGTCCTCTGGGGCTTCGTCAGTTCCTGGGAAAATGGGATTTGCTGGTTGTAGCCTGCGTTTCTCTGCATATCCGGGGTTTCTCAGGCATTGCCTCGTCTGAAGCCCCGTTCTGGGCTCAGCATTTTTTCTGCAATCCCTTCGCTTTGGGGAGAGGGAAGCAGCGTGGAATTGGAATGCCTGAGCCAAAGGGGTCCACGGGATCTTGAGACTTGATTTTTGAGCAGTACTAATCCTTTCCACTCTTTCCTTTTCCTTTCTGTCCTTCTTCTAACTTCCTTTCTTTTTCCTTTCCTTTCTCTTTGCCTTTCCTTCTTTTCCATTTCCTTTTCTTTCTCCTTTCTCTTTTCCTTTCCTTCTTTTCCTTTCCTTCTTTTCCATTTCCTTTTCTTTCTCCTTTCCTTTCCTTTCTCTTTTCCATTCCTTCTTTTCCTTTTCCTTTCCTTCTTTTCCATTTCCCTTTCTTTCTCCTTTCCTTTTTCCTTTCCTTTCTCTTTTCCTTTCCTTCTTTTCCATTTCCATTTCTTTCTCCTTTCCTTTTTCCTTTCCTTTCTCTTTCCTTTCCTTCTTTTCCTTTCCTTCTTTCTCCTTTCCTTTCTCTTTTCCTTTCCTTCTTTTCCATTTCATTTCTCTTTCCCTTTCATTTCTCCTTTCCTTTCCTTCTTTTCCTTTTCCTTTCCTTCTTTTCCATTTCCTTTTCTTTCTCCTTTCCTTTCTTTTCTTTCCTTCTTTTCCTTTCCTTCTTTTCCATTTCCTTTTCTTTCTGCTTTCCTTTCCTTTTTCCTTTCCTTTCTCTTTTCCTTTCCTTCTTTTCCATTTCCTTTCTCTTTCCGTTTCATTTCTCCTTTCCTTTCCTTCTTTTCCATTTCCTTTCCTTTCTTCTTTCCCATTTCCTTTTTCCTTTCCTTCTTTTCTATTTCCTTTCTCTTTTCTTTTCCTTTTTCCTTTCCTTCTTTTCCATTTCCTTTTCTTTTTCCTTTCCTTTCTCTTTTCCTTTACTTTCTTCTTTCCCATTTCCTTTCCTTTTTCCTTTCCTTCTTTTCTATTTCACTTCCTTCTTTTCCATTTCCTTTCCTTTTTCCTTTCCTTTCTCTTTTCCTTTCCTTTCTTCTTTCGCATTTCCTTTCCTTTTTCCTTTCCTTCTTTTTTATTTCCTTTCTCTTTTCCTTTCCTTTCTCCTTTCCTTTCCTTTTTCCTTTTCTTCTTTTCCATTTCCTTTCCTTTCTCTTTTCCTTTCCTTTCTTCTTTCCCATTTCCTTTCCTTTTTCTTTTCCTTCTTTTCTATTTCCTTTCTCTTTTCCTTTCCTTTCTACTTTCCTTTTTCCTTTCCTTCTTTCCCATTTCCTTTCCTTTTTCCTTTCCTTCTTTTCCATTTCCTTTTCTTTTTCCTTTCCTTTTTTTGTTTCCCATTTTCTTTCCTTTCCCTCCCCCTCCCCTCCCTTCCTTCCTGGGGGTCTGAGGGAGAGGGAGGGGACGCTTTTCCTCCTTGCCCCCCTCCCAACATCTGCTCTGATGGCAATTATGGCTAAAAAAAAATCAGGTGCTCAGGCATGAAAATGTGCTGCTCGAACACTCTACTTTTCCGCACACACTGAAAAAAAATTAGAGGGAACATTGGAAACCAGATTCACTTAATAACCATGTTACTAACTGCAACAATTCACTTAATGACTGTGGCAAGGAAGATTGTAAAAAGGGGCGAAGCTCACTTAACAAATGCTTCACGTAGCCACAGAAATTTTGGACGTAAATCGAGAGCTACCTGTCGTCCAAGCAGCTCCAGTATTCATCCATATCCCCTACACTATGACAGATGATGGTCTCGTTTCTTTTTAGCAATCATACAAAGCAGAATAAATGCAACTGACAAGACATGTCAGGAAATAGCTAACTAAAAATCATTTTAAGAAAAACCATTAAAAGATGCCAATTTTGTGTCCTGATGTGATGGTCCAAATCTATGAATGTATTTCCTAGAATAATTTGCAAACCTTGAGGCTTATTTCCAAGTGATGACGACATAACACAGGGGTGTCAAACCCAAGGCCCGCAGGGTGCTTAGATCTGGCCCGCAAGGCCGCCCTGGAAACAGCGAAGGACCGGCCCGTGGTATGTCTGCCAGCAAAAACGGAGCTCCGTTTTCAGCTGCAATGGCTTCTTGCAACCCTCTGCCAGAGAAAACGGAGTTTGGGAGGCCCTCGCTGGCAGAGTGCTAGGGCCATCACAGGTAATGTCGAGCTGGCCACAACTAAATAATTAAACTAAATAAACTAAATCTAACTACCCTGCCCCCCCCCCCGGTCAAATATACTGTATTTTTTAGAGTATAAGGCGCACCTTTTTCCCTCAAAAATGAGGCTGAAAATCTGGGTGCGTCTTATACACTGAATACAGCATTTTTTGCCTCCCGAAACCCCGTCCCCTTCACCAAAATGGCCATGCAGAGCCTTTAGGAGGCTTCCAGAGAGCTCCTGGGAGAAGCACCACAGGCCAGTCTGTTGCTGTTTCCATGGCGATCCTGTGGGCCGGACCTAAGTAGCCCATGGGCCAGATCCAGCCCCCAGGCCTTGAGTTGGTGGCACTTAATCAATGAATCGATCAACCAACCGCATATTCAATTACTTCCAATCATTTGGCAGTTCTGTCTAGAACTGAAAATTCTCCAAAACGCAGCACTAGGCCTCACCTTCATCCCATGCAAAGAAATAGGAATTACAGTTGCTCTATTCCAGGGGGGGTCTCCAAACATGGCGACTTTTAAGATTTGTGGACTGGAGAATTCTGGGAGTTGAAGTCCACAAGTTTGAAGACCTGTGCTCTATTCTATTGGACACCAGTGGCTCATTCTGGCACAGTGATTGGTCACAAGGATATGCTAGTGTAACCTGGCTATCTCCTTAGGTCACGCCCACCCTTCCTTCGAACGGCCTTTTAACCTTTCTAGCCAATCTGGGATTTGATTAGCCAGAATGGAACAAACATCACTTCAAGCATAGCATACACCTCCATCTATTAAACCAATCTTCCTCAACCTCAGAAACCTTAAGATGGATGCCCTTTCAGAATTCCCCAGCCAGCCATGTTGGATTGGAGAATTCTGGGAGTTGAAGTCCACCTACATTAAAGTTGACAAGGAAGGTTGAAAAAAAACACCAATTAGATCAAATCCAGGCTGCTTCATGGAATCATAGGGGCTCCGTGAAGCTTTCAATCCAAGGTTAAGCAGCCATGTGTCTGGAATGATTTGAGGATCTTGTCCTGGGAAGAGATTTGGAACAGAAGATTTCCAAAGTCCTTTCCAATCCCAGCATTCAATCCTCATCCTCTTGTAACAATCCCATAATCCCTTGCGGGGTGGAGCCTGGGTAACTGAATGGAACTAAGTGTTTACTGGCCAGATGCCCTTCCTGTCACCAATGCGGAGTGTTATTCAGCAAATATATATTCTCAGTAGGCCCACAGAGAGAAATATCTGCCTCTACCTGGGATCAAACTCACAGCCTCCTGATTGTGAGGCGAGAGCTCCACCTCTACGCCACCGCACCCTTCAACTCCCAGCATCCAATGAGCCTCTAAATTCCAGTTGCATTTTGCGGGGAGGAGAGCAAACGTGATCATGGTCACAGTGTTCTAAAAGCAACATTAATTCATAGCGAAGAAATGTCAGCCTCTAATGCTGCTACTTCTACACAATTCACATTTGTTCTTCAAAAAAGAACCTTATCATAAGGACAACAGGGGAAACTAATCCAAAGGAAGGCTTAAAATGGAAAGAGATCCAAGAACACAGTTTAGTGTTTTTGTGTGACTCCTGCCTCCACCCCCCCACCTCATTTCTACCCCAGGTAAAGAATGGAGGTGAAAAATGATTTTTTAAAATCAACCTTATTTACATCGCATAAGCGTGCCTGATGTACAATTGTCTTCTTAGTCATTCAAACGTGATAGCAGTGTTCCAAAATTTGAGGGGCTCCAACAAAGAAGCGGGGGTCAAAATATTTTCCAAAGCACCAAAAAGGCATGATGGGAAACAATGAAGGGAAACTAATCAAGGAGAGAAGGATAAAGGAGAAACTTCCTAACAGTGAGGACAATTAACCAGTGGAACAGCTCGCCACCAGAGTTTGTGGGTGTTTCATCACTGGAGGCTTTCAAAAAGAGTTTGGACAAGCAGTTGTCTGAAATGGTATAGGGCAGTGATGGCGATGGAGAACTGTTGGTCAGTTCGTGCTGAAGGAAGAATACAAACTGCATTTCAAACTGTTCCTGTGTTTGGCTGTTTCCATTACTCTTCGGAACCTGACAGGCGAACCTTTTTGTTGTCGGGTGCCAAAAATACGAGGGCACATATGCCACCATAATGCATGCATGCACAACCCATCCCCCCCCCTGCGCTGCACAAGCTGAATTTTCCTCCAGGGGGCTGGAGGAGGTCGAAAAATGGGAAAGCCTCCGGAGCCTGGGGAGGGCGAAAAATGGGCCCAAGGAACCCTCCGGAAGCCAAAAATGGATCGTTTCCAAACTTCTGGTTGACTCGTTGGGAAAACGAGGAAAACCACTTCAGATAATCAGTCTGAGATAATAGCACACTCTTGTATGGAGAGATGTTGTTCCAGCATTAAAAGCAAAAAAAGTGGGGCGGATATCGTGTTTCCCTGAAAATAAGATCTTATTTTCTTTTGACCCCCGAAATAAGCACTTGGCCTTATTTTCAGGGAGGTCTTATTATTTTTTGGGTGCAGGAGGTGGCGAGCGTGGTCACCTCACAGCTGCTGGTGTGTTGCGTGTCACTGGGCCTGCCGTTCTTTTGGCCGTGGCCATTAGCATGACAGGAGGAGTGTGGTGGCTAGGATTGCGGGAGCGGCTGTTAGGTAAGGGTGTGTGGGGTGCATGGGGCATGTTCCCCCCTCCCTTCCCCCCCCCTCTGGCATCGTGGGAGGAAATGGCGGGAATCAGATGCAAATGCATTTAAATATTTTCTGGGAGGGCTTATTTTTAGGGGAGGGCTTATTTCAGCACATGCGCTCAAAAGACCGATTGGGTTTATTATCCAGGGAGGTCTTATTTTGGAGGAAACAGGGTGCTTGTGAGTCTCTTGTTTAATTGTCAAGAGTTTTCTCTCAAAATTATTATTTTTTTCCTGAAGACATGATCCTATCCACTTGCTGGAGGGCATTAAAAATATCAGAAGTGCTTCTAGTTCGATAGACTGACAAATCTCTAATCCCCCAGTGTCAAATTTGTGGGTCACTTTATTTACTGGAAGGCAACTCAGTTATGTCACTTCCTCCTAAACAAGCAAAATAGAAAATTCGGGGGATACCTGGAGCCAAAGGTGGGTGCACGGAAAATCTAGTGGCTCAATTCCCCCATCACAGTTAAACGACATACCAGACAAAGGTGGGTTTCACATATGTTTAGCACATGTGTGCAGCCTTCCATGCATGTGCTTTGCTCATGCGCGCAGCTTGCACACATGCGAGTGGCTTAGAAAACATGGCTAAATAGGACTGCATGGAGCTGGGGCGGGCCACCCACAGGTCACCACTACCGGTTCAGCCAAACCGGTCCAAACCGGCTGAATACCATCTCTGAAACCAGAGTTCACAAACCATAATGACTGGAAGTCCTTATGAAGGATAGAAGGCAACTGGAAATATGTAAAAGGGGGTTTCAGACGATAAACTTTTAGTAACTTTTTTAAGCCAACCATTTCAGGTAATAGGATTGTATCACTTTAAAGTACAGGTATGTGTGTGTCACATTCTCGATTGCTTCCCCCAAAGAATATCTTCACTGTAAGAAGGTTGTCAAATCCATTTGTAAGGACTTTCTACATGAAGTACACAGCTGTAGCCTTCCAGATGCTGCTAAACCACCAGCAGCCCAGCCAGCAGCCTACAGAATCTGGGTCTTAAGTTCAGAAACATCTGGAAGGCAAAAGACACTTTACACAAACCTCATATCTAATGATAAGCATCCCCTGGGAATCCCAGCTTAAATTTAACTCATTTCCCCCTTCATGCCGGATCTAATGTTAAAAGTTAAACCTGAGTCCATGTAAACATCTTATTGTAACTTGATAAAAATGTAAGAGTTTTAATACTGTTTGCACGCAAAGCTGTGAGGCCTCTGCTCTAGAAACAGGGAGAGAGAAAGGTCACCTTATTGGAAGTTCTGGTCTCTTAAAAACGGCTAGTCACTCTTAAATACACATTTTTTTAAAAAATAAAATCAAGATCATGAACATTTTTATCTAAATTGGCTTTCTGTTGCCATCCTGAGGTTGTGCTTCTAAGGAGAGAGGAAATATTACACCGATGCAATCTGCCCTCCCAAAGTCAATTGACAATTTATAATATTGATTTTGATGCATAACTGGAGGCAGGGATCCTTGAGCAATTTCCAGCTTGATTATGTAAAGAAACACACACAGAGACACAAATATCAGCTTTCTGCTGGAACTCTTGAGTTATTCGGGTTTTCTGGGGTTCCATTGGTGTTTTCCTTAGTGCGTGGAACTGGATTCTGGATCAAAGTTTA
Source organism: Thamnophis sirtalis (assembly GCF_051295495.1). Taxonomy (NCBI): domain Eukaryota; kingdom Metazoa; phylum Chordata; class Lepidosauria; order Squamata; family Natricidae; genus Thamnophis; species Thamnophis sirtalis. Next base: position 27,601,140 of record NW_028261383.1, on the reverse strand, counting down.
CACCTTTACTTTTCTTCCCCCTCTGGTGAAAGTCAAAGCAATGATTGGAGCACAAAACTCAAATTAACTGAGGGGATAAATAGTAAGATAACCCACCCACCCACCCCGAATTTGTTCTCACAAACATTGGGCTCGTCTCTCTTAAACCCAGTCTTGGGTAGCTGTTGCATTATTATAATATGAAAAAATATAATCTACGCAACTAAAACATTTCCAAACTGGAGATCGTATGACGCTAAACACCAGAGTCGAAACCTAAAAAGGGTAAATACCTCCAGTTTTCACAGTTACTGTGTTTCTGCCATAGGCTGGCTACTAGAAAATATGACTTTTGGGTATGTTTGATTAAACGTAACTGTAATCCATTTGCGGTCTTCTTTTTTGTCTGTTTGTTTTGTCTTGCAGCTTAGCCACAACAAAGGACTAAGACTCCAGTTCATCTGAGGCCTTTCACGCAGCATCTTAGAACACCCAAATTTGCTACTAGCTTCCACCAAAGTCTTGCAGGGGAAAAAGTTCTTCTGCTGTGGAAAAAGAAATCCATTCCTAGAAAAGCTACAGGCAGATGAATTGTTTTCACTGTGGGAGGAGAAATGCCAAGTTGCGCTCTCTCTCCCTCTCTCTCTTCCTCTTTCTCTCTTCCTCTTCCCAGGCTTGGCCAGCTACGTCAGCCATTTGGCGATGCAAGTGTCATAAACGGTGCGGTTCGAGTGCCAGTTCATGTGAGAAACATTGGTCATTTTGCAGAAAACAATGTCGCCACGTGCATCCAGAGTCTTCAAGCCGAATGTGTCGAGGAGGTAGACCTGAGAAAGGACCAACAAAACCCAAAAAGTTCAACTGGGTGGAGCTTCAAAGCCACAGAGCAGCACCAAAAGCCACATTTTGAGGGTTGCAAAGGCAATACATCAGTATTCTTCAACTTTAGCAACTTTAGGATGTGTGGCCTTCAACTCCCCAGAATTCCCCAGCTGACTTCTTGCCTTGGGAATTCTGGGAGTTGAAGACCACACAGTTTAAGGATGCTGAGGTTGAGAAACAGTGGCTCAGAGAAGTATTTCTCAACCTCAACAACTTTTAAGAGGTGTGGACTTCAACTGTCATAATTTCTCAGCCAGCAATCCCCTGGTTGTAATAGCAATTGCCCCAATCCCCTCTGGCACTCTTAAATGACAAAATGGGAAAACAGCCACTTCAAACTACGCCCCACATTTTAAAATAACTGGGTCAGCTTTGTTCTAAACATGTCAGGACTGTAATAGTAATTATTACGGGACTGTAATAATAATTACTTCAACCAACAAATGGATAATTCAGCCTTTTGTTATTTCCCTCAGCTTCTCTTCCTGGCTCTACTGCTTTTAATTTCCCCCTTCCTTTGCCTTCTTTAAATCTGGATTGCAACTGTCTCCTGATTGAACCTTTCGTTTTCTGGTGGAGCTGCTGGGGATGTCTAGACCTCTGCTTCCATAGCATAACAATAGCACTCAGACTTACATACTCCTTCACAGTCGTTTTACAGCCCTCTCTAAGCAGTTACAGAGTCAGCATATTGCCCCCAACAATCTGGGTCCTCATTGGAAGGTTGGAAGGCTGAGTCAATGTTGAGCCTGGCGAGATTTGAACTGCTGAACTGCAGCTAGCAGGCAGGCAGCAGAAGTAGCCTGCAGTACTGCACTCTAACCACTGCACCACCTCGGCTCTATATACCGTATTTTTCGGAGTATAAGATGCACCAAGGTTTTGAAAAGGCAATTGTTTAAAAAAAAAGTAGGTAGGAAAATAGACGGATAGAGAGGGAGAGAAAGAGAGAGAAATACAGTAGGTAGATAAGGAGAAAGAGAGTAGTTAGGTAGTTAGGTAGGTAGACAAAGGGCTAGAGAGAGAGAAATAGAGAGAGAAATACAGTAGGTAGGGAGAGAGTGGTAGGTAGGTAGGTAGGTAGGTAGGTAGGTAGAGGGCTAGAGAGAGAGAAATAGAGAGAAATACAATAGATAGGTGGGGGAGATAGAGAGAGAGTAGGTAGGTTGGTAGGTAGAGGAATAGAGAAAGAAATAGAGAGAAATATAGTAGATAGGTAGATAGAGAGAGAGTGTGAGTAGGTAGGTACGTAGGTGATAGAGGGGGGGGAGAGAGAAACAATAGGTAGGTAGTAGGAAGAGAGAAAGAGTAGGTAGGTAGATATTTCCAGGTGCATTTATCCATGTGCTGGAGAAGGAAATCGCTGTCAATCTGCAGCACCTAAGACTCTGTTTCTGCTGGCACAGCACTTGATCAATGTAATTCTCATCAATAAGTTAGAGCTTTCCAAAAGGAAAAAAAAAAGTTTTTGCACTCTGCAAACCTCCCAAAAACGGCCTGTTTTTCGTGAAAACGGGCCCATTTTTTCCCCAAAAAGGCATGAATAGCCTTGGTGGGGCTCCTGGGGGGGTGGGGGGCCAAAAATGAGCAAAAAGCGGCCTGTTTTTCATAGAAACGGGCCTGTTTTTTGTTAAAAAGTTTTTCATGCATAGCCTTATAGAGCCTTATAGAGTGCTGTTGGGGGCTGGAGGGGGGCAAAAAACGGCCGGTTTTTTGCTCATTTCTGCCCTCCCCAGCCCCCAGGAGCTCTCTGAAAGCCTCCATAAGGATATGCATGGCCATTTTGGTGAAGGGGGGGCGGGGCTTCGGGAGGCAAAAAATATATTCGATGTATAAGATTTCTTCTTTTTTGAGGAAAAAGGGTGGATCTCATACTCCGAAAAATATGGTGATATATTCTTCCTGCCCCATTTTTTCACCTCACATTGGTTAGTCTGTCCTTACTCACCGGTTGAGATGTCATCTCCCTCACTACCTCGTTAACATCGTAGAAGGCAAACATACTATAAAAGAAACAAAACAGAACAATCCATGTAAATTCATACAATGTATTTAATAAATCTAGAAGAACTTTCACCTTTTTCTTTTTAAATATTTTAATTCCATTTTCATCACTATTTTTATAGTGGAATTTTATGTTTATATGCATAGATGTACCTACTGTTAGGGTCCCATAGTAATACACCCACAGAAAACTCCAAGGCAGGTAGATTCCTCAAAGAACAGTTTATTTAGATATATCATATTGGCGTAGACTGGTGAAAACCAACTCTAAATGTTCCTGCGGTTTTCACCTAATAAAAAGTAAAAGTTTCCCCCTTTTCCCAAACAGTCACAAGGTCCAATCAGGGTGCTGTCTGGTTACTTGGTAACATCACTCGTCCTTTTTCAGCCACTGTTGGAATGTCCTTGGTTCCCAGGGGAAAGTATTTTGTTTTGGCTACAAATCCCCAGCTATCTCTATATCCCCCTCCCTAGCCCTCATCTCCATCGTGGCAACACTGAAGCCTCAAAGATGGCCTCAGTCAGGCCAGCTTCAGAGTTGACGCCTACACGGATCAAAGACCAGAATAAAATTCACCTACTTGCAAGAGGTACAGATGATTTATATGTAGAGAGTGAAAGAATAAAGAGAACAAAGGATGGTTAAGATGAAGAAATAGAGATAAATGCAAAGAATCGGAAATAAAAAGTTGTTTTGGAAGTGGCTGAAGAAACTCTCCCTCCAAGGGAAGAGTAAATGATTTTAAAGGGAAAATGGATGAAATGATCTGGGGTTAAACTCAGTAAGGGAATGTTGGAAAGAAAAAACTTAAACATTTGCATGGGAAGTGTAGACAAGGCACAATATTGATATTGAAGAGGGAATCTGAAACAAACACTATACAGGTAATCCTGGACTTACAGATATTTGTTTACTGACGGTTCGAAGTTACAACAGCACTGAGAAAAGTGACTTAGAACAAGCCCTTTGAAGTATCCCCAAGGTCAGGTGATCAAAATTCAGATGTTTTGGCAACCAGCATGTATTTATGGTTGCGCAGGAAGTCCTGAGGTCATGTGCCATTAATGAGTTTCCCAGCTGGCTTCTGACAAGCAAAGTCAGTGGAAGAAGCCAGATTCACTTAACAAAACACACAATCCATTTAACAACTGCAGTGATTCACTTAACATCCGTGGGCAAAGAAAAAGTTTATAAAACTGGGGACGACTCACTTAAGAACCACCTTGCTTAGCCACAGAAATTCTGATTCCAATTGTGGTCATAAACCGAGGACAACTTGTAAATGCTATTTCCAACAAAAAAATGATGACCCCAAGACCCTACAACCATCGTAAATACACAACAGTTGTCAAAGTGTCTGAATTTTGATTGCCTGTCCGTAGAGATGCTACAGTGATGGGCAGTGAATGTTAAATCATGTGATACATTGAAGAGGATGAATCTAAAAAAGTAATGCACTGAAATAACAAAATAATTGTCTTTAATTGGGAAAATGGATTACACGGTTATATATTGGAGATGCACAGTTTGAAAAATAAACAACAAAGGCAGTTGATATTGTGTAAAACAGAGCAGATGTTAATATCTAATACAGATACATCTGTCCTTAATATCTGATATCCATCAAAAATGGGTGCTGCAGCCATCTTATTTCATGATATATAAGATTCACTATAAGATTTTATGCTGCCATAGGTTCATAAAAGGAGAACTTTTGCTTTGATCCACAAGCCTAAAGGACGTCTTACTGATCATATTCCCTAACAATTGGCATTTGGAGGCAATAGTTCCTGACTTTGATAAGTGGCCTATTATGGTAACTAGTAGTAGATGTTAAGTTCTCTGCACTGATACATGGAAAGTGAAGGACTACCATTATAAGCAAGAGAATGGCTCTGCAGAACATCATCATCATTTAACAACCCCATAATCCTTTGCGGGGTGCCGTATGGCTAAATGAATGGAGCTAGCAGAGTGTTTTAATGGCCAGATGCCCTTCCTGTCACCAATGCGGAGTTTTGTTTAGCAGATATTTTCTCAGCGTGCCCAGAGAGAGAAATATATCTGTCTCTACTTAGGATCAAACTCACCCACTGTGGGGTGAGAGCTCCACCTCAAGGCCACCGCACCACTCGAGAATGGCTCTGCAGAAAATCAAAACTGAAGTGGCATGGAGGATGCAGGATACATGTGTTTGTCCCTTCCCCCAGGCCAGGTGCTGGAAACCATGTTTTGATTCAGTCAGAGTGAATGCTGCAGATTCTCTCTCTGCCTCCCATTGGTCATTAAGGAAACAAGTTAAGCAGCTCAAGTTTGCACCGATTCCAATATTCCCAGGGTTTCAAGTGGTATCAAACAGCTTCTCCTTGCTAAAACCTTTAAGTGGCGATCAGCACTCGGCTTCCCTCTATTGTGGCCCACCAGCAGCCTGCGGAACTGGCAGCAGATTCGGACAGTGAGGATGTTGGGGAGGAATATGGGCCAGTCCTGGAGTCTGGGGAAGGCTCTGATGAGGGCTCTGTGTCAGAGACAGAGAGGGGGCCAGGGCTGTATGCCAGTTATCAGCTGCCTTCAGAGTCAGGCATCAGTGGGGCAGACGAACAGCTGGAGCCTGTTCCCAGCGTGTGCATGCGCAGAGCTGCCAGATGAAGGGAACAGATAAAGAACAGGGGTCGACTTGGAAGTAAAGCCACAGGTGGACGATGAATGGCCCCTCCCAGAGGAAATAAAAGAGAAGCGAAAGGGGAGTGGAGTTTGCAGGGGACAATTAGTTTGCTTAATTGGTTTGTGACTCTGTGAGACTCCTTGCAAAGTTTTGCAGATATCGGCCTGTCAGCTCTCCAAGCGAGATGAGGTCTGTGACCGTAAATCCTCCCTTGAAAGACTTTGCTGGAAGTGAATGAGAGGAATCACAGTAAATTAAAGAAGGGGTTTTTGTTGGGACAAGGAGTTTGCTTCATGCTCTGGGGAAGCCTCAGTCAGAACACTCTCATTCCAGAACTGAACTTGCCATATCCAAAAGCTCACCTGGATTCCCAGGGCATGATGACCCCGTCATCTGGGCCTCCGATCAGAATCAGCTTGCGGATACGCAAAAGGTTTCTCTTCCACGCTGCAAGAGGAGCAGAATTTCAGAAACGTGGTTGCTTCCCCAGTTTCTCCTCTATCCCTTTTCTCCCCTTTCCCTCTTCTTGCCTCCTCAGCAGTCAACAAAAGGGAAATTTCCCCGTGTCCTCCTTCTGCGAAGTTTATAGAAACTTTGGAATCCCAAAGGTGCTTTTTTTTTTTTTCAAGAGGCAACTGGACTTTCTGGTTTTTCATCGAAGACGTTTCGCTTCTCATCCAAGAAGCTTCTTCAGCTCTGATCGGAGGAAGAAACTTCTTCCATGAGAAGCGAAACGTCTTCAAAGAAAAACCAGAAAGTCCAGTTTCCTCTTGAAAAAAATACATCTTTGGGACAACCAGGACCTGGATGACCGAGAATCACCATAGACTGAAACTTTGGAACTTTTCCTCCTATTTTTATAAAAGGCATAAGCAATAAAACAAGTTCTACTAATTTCATCTTCCCCTATTTGGCACTCTCCATATCTTGTTGGGATTGCCCTTTCCCAAAGGATTCTTGTATCAGGCCTGCAATTATATTCCTTTTAGAATTTTGGCCTGCCACACTTTCTCTTATTTCATTATGCTTTTTCATTAGTGTAGTAGTTGGGAGCGGGGAATAGAAAGGATTAGGATTGTGGAATGCATTGTTGTCATTCTTTTCTAGAAGACCAAGGTCATCTTTTGTCTCCGCACCTTTGCACCTTACCGGAAGCAGCTGGGTGGAGATACCAGCGTGGAAGAAGACGATTCGGCCATGTGATGGATTTGTGGGTGTGGGGACAAGATTGTGAACTTTTAACTGGGTGGAATCCCAGGAAGTTCTTTAGAATTGGGATTACACAGATGTGCTAAGATGTCTGATTTATTAAATTGGAACTTTAAGCATTGTTTTGCCTTGGACTCTGATTTAATTCTACATGATACTTGGAACGCTGACATCTGGGAGTCGTGGTCTCCACATTTCTGGAAATTTTGATGTTAGGGGGGAGTATTTTAAGCCTTTAAATGGGGAAGCTGTGAGTTGTTTGTAGCCCACAAAATGGAGCTGAAATAGGGGACAGAAAACATGCCTTCAGTTTCACAGAGATTTGAGGACACCTATAAAAGACGTTATATCTCTTAAAAAGCAGACATAAAATACAGGTAGTCCGACTTGCAACCATTCATTTAGTCATCATCATCATTTAATGGCCCAATAGTATCTTGCGGGGTGGAGTCTGGGCAACTGAATGGAGCTAGCAGAATATTTAATGGCCAGATGCCCTTCTTGTTGCCATTGCAGAGTTTTGTTCAGCAGATATATATTCTCAATGTGTCCAGAGAGAGAAATATCTGCCTTTACCTAGGATCAAACTCACAGCCCTCTGATTGTGAGGCGAAAGCTCTACCTCCAGGCCACGGCACCACTCCTACAACCATTAATGACCGTCTGAAATTAAAACGTCAATGAAAAGGTGACTTTGGATCATTTTTTACATTTATGACTGTTGCAGCATCCCCATGGTCATGTGACAATAATTCAGATGCTTGGCAATTGGTTTATACTTATGATGGCTGCAGTATCCCAGGGTCATGTGATCACTTTTTGCGATCTTCCAATGAGCAAAGTGAATGGAAAAGCCACAATTCACTTAACAACCGTATTGCTAACTTAATACCTGCAGCGATTCACTTAACAATGGTGTCAAGAAAAGTCAGAAAACAGGCCAAACTTCATTTAATAATGGTCCCACTTAACAACAGAACTTTTGGGCTCAATTGTGGTCGTAAGTCAAAGGCTACTTGTATGTTTGGGGGAGACTAAAGTGGAAAAGGCATCTATTTTCTCTTTAAAATGACTAAAAAATGACCCAGAGTATTTCAGCTTCACCTATTCCAATGACAAAATAATTTCATTGGCCCCACCTCTCACATGGCCCCAGGAAATTCCAGGTTAAAAACAGATTTTCCTGCTCTACTTGTAGACAAATGAAACAAACCATTCAATCTGCAGGAAATGTCTAGTAAAGTTGTCATGTCTGCATTTAATTATCTCCTTTTTTCCCTTCTGGCTTTGTTCCTTTTTTATTTATTTATTTATTTATTTATTTGTCTTGTATGCTGCCCACTCCCGGGGGACTCCGGGCGGCTCACAAAAGACAAGGGAAGAGGGGAAACGAGACAAAGACAACATATTAAAAACAAAACCAACATTCACAATTTCCGTGGAGGTAAATGCTTCTCAGCCCTCCCCCTAGCCTGCTGGAACAGTCAGAACTTGGTGGCTTTGCGGAAGGCCGGGAGGGTAGTAAGGGTCCGGATCTCAACAGGGAGCTCGTTCCAGAGGGCCGGAGCTGCAACAGAGAAGGCTCTCCCCCGGGGAGTCGCCAGCCGACATTTTTACTTTAAGATTTGTGATCCGGCAATTATTTTTATGAATTAATGTGTAGGTTGGACTACTGTTCCCTAACCTTGGCCAACTTTAAGAGATGTGGACTTTGAACTCCTAAAATTCCCCAGCTACTGAGGAATTCTGGGAGTGGAAATTCTGGCTGGGGAATTCTGGGAGTCGAAGTCCACATATTGCCAAGATTAAAAAAAAAAACCCACTGGTTTAGGCTGTTGGCAGAAATGATGCAGAAAAGTTATTATTTCAGCCCATAAAAGCTCTCTGAAGCACGAATTTTGAATGGGATTTCATGAGTTATCCCAAAGGCTGAAAGTTGGACAAGCTTGAATTTTAAAGCCCCCCCCCCCCCCCCGGGCTGATCTGGCTTGGCCAGGCCTCTGTGAAAAGCTCAGGCAAGGGGGGGGGGGAATTGAGCAATGATTTTTCAGTCACCTTGCATCCTCCATATTAGGAAATGTTTCGCTTGCCAATATAAGTCATCCTCTTCTAAGCTACTGCTGGAGGCACACACTGCTGGATCTGTAGGGCAGAGTTTGGACAGGCTCCTAAAAATAATTCCTTTTGGCAGGAATACATTGGAGCTTTGGTTTGTTCTGGGGGAGTTGAACAGAGATTCGTAGAGCTGGAGAGAGCTTTTTAGGGCACTGAATCCGGTTCCACCACAAAACCGCGGTAGACTAAAGTGCGCTCGACGAAAGCGCGTACCTGATGTCATCACAGTGCGATGAAAACATCACGCTGTGAGCGGAAAAGTTAAAATTAACGCGAAAACCTTACCCTAACCCCCCCAAACCTAAACCTAAACCTAACCCTAAACCTAGCCCTTAACCTAACCCTAACCCTAAACCTAACCCTAAACCTAACCCTTAACCTAATGCTAACCCTTAACCTAACCCTAAACCTAACCCTAACGCTTAACGTAACCCTAAACCTAACCCTTACCTTTACATGAATCGGCTTGCTTTTAAAGCGCTTTTTAAAGCACCCTTTTTTCTCCGCGGTCGTATTTGTCGCGCTGCTGATGACGTCAGGTACGCGCTTTAATCGGGCGCGCTTTAGTGGACCGCGGTTTTGTCGTGCCACGCTGAATCCAACTCTTCTTGGTGCAGGAATTGAATTAAAGCAGGGTTGTCAAACTCAAGGCCCATGGGCCGCATCTGGCCCACGGGCCGCTTAAATCTGGCCTGCGGTGCCAGCCTGGAAATAGCAAAGGACCAGCCCATGGTCCTTCTGGGAGACAAAACGGGGCATGGTGGGCTACATACACCCCCCATGCCCCGTTTTGGCTGGCAGGGTGCTGCAGGAGACATCAGTCCTGTCTTTCCCCACCCACCCCAACCCGGCCAGCCTGCAGAGAAGAACTAAAATGCGGATCCGTCCCTCGAAGAAATCCAGCTGAACTCGACTGATTGGATGCCTCGCCAGTATAGGTAGTCTTTGACAACAAATAGCGCCTGGAATTTCCGCTATAAATTGTGGGGGTCATAGGTTGAGATACCAAGTGACTGGATTTGTTTTTCATGATAATTTTAACGATGGTTGTAAAGTGAATCACAACAGTTGTAAAATGAATTATGTGGTTATTAAGCAAATCTATTCTTTTTTTTCCCCCCCGCCAGAACCAAGTCACTCTCAGCACGAGATGGGCGATACCTCAATTTGATTAAATCAATTAAAAATGTACCAAATGGCAGTCATGTGTTCATGGGATGCTATAACAATCATAAATGTGAGCAGGTTGCCTGTGCTGGTGTGGTCATGTGGCTGAGGGGGGGGGAAGAGGAGGGATGGTAGTCATAACTTCATACGTTATAGGTCATAAGTAGCTTTTTTAAAAAAATGTCCTAATCTCAAGTGATTGTTAAATGGCCAATCATAAGTCAAGAACGATCTATATCCTTCCTTGTTTGGCTCTAATTCAGAAATGAAGACTCTGCAGAGTTTCAGACATTGATGAACTAAAACTCCCAGCATCCTTCATTGAACCAGTCATACTAGCAAAGCCTTGTGGGAGGGGTAGTTTAACAACCTTTGAAGTGCCATGTTTTTTCATCCAAACTGGACCATTCATCGTGGCTTCGGCTGTATTTTTCTGCCCCAGGGAGAACAACCACCAGTTCCTAGTTTAACAGCAAACTCTGGTACAAGTATTAAGGCAGCTAAGATAATGCTGGTAGTCCTCTACTTACAACAATTCATTTAGTGAATGTTCAAAGTTACAACAGCATTGACAAAAAGTGACTTATGACCATTTTTCCACACTTATGATTGTTGCAGCAACCACATTGTCACATAATCAAAAATTCAGATGCTCGGCAGCTGATTCATATTTATGACGATTGCAATGTCCCACGGTCACGTGATCAATTTTTGCGATCTTCTGACTAGCTAAGTCAACAGGGAAGCCAGATTCACTTCCCAACCGTGTTAGTAACTTAACAATGGCAGTGATTTACTTAATAAGTGTGGCAAGAAAGGTCCCACTTAACACTTAACAATTCTCTCGCTCAGCATTGGAAATTTTGAGTTCGACTATGGTCGTACAGGACCACATACAGGACTACCTGTATTTTGAATTAACCACAAAGCAGGAATATGTGGTGTTTGCTACTATACCATTCTCCGTTCTGTACTGGAATTGGAGATTAAATGTTAAAAAACATTTACCACTTGCATTGGGGTGAAGTCTCTCATCATTCAACACAGCCAAAAAATTGCTATTGTTGAGGTAAAGATCTCGATGATGTGGGTCTGAAAATGCAAAAGAGACAGGGGAGGGAGGGAAAGAGAGAAAAGTTGAGAGTAACCTTGTTTTGTTTCCATATCTAAAAGACAATATCAATTAAATCATTAAATCAACCTTGAGATTTAGGATATATCAATTAAATCAATTAAATCGGGGATGCGGTGGCTCAGTGAATGAGCTTGTTGATCAGAAAGGTCGGCAATTTGAATCCCTAGTGCTGCAAAATGGAGTGAGCTCCCGTTACTTATCACAGCTTCTGCCAACCTAGCAGTTCGAAAGCAAGTAAAAATGCAAATAGAAAAATAGGGACCACCTTTGGTGGGAAGCTAACAGTGTTGCGTGCGCCTTTGGCATTTAGCCATGCCAGCCACATGGCCATGGAGACGTCTTTGGACAGTGCTGGCTTTTTGGCTTTGAAACGGAGATGAGTGCCGCCCCCTAGAGTCAGGAATGACTAGCACATTTGTGCAAGAGGAACCTTTACATTTACAATTAAATCACTAAATCAACCTTGAGATTTAGGACAATGTATGAACCTAGCCTAAATTTCTCTCCTCTCCTACCTTTTAGATATGAAAGTAGATCGAACCAGTTTTTAATACTGACAACAAGCACTTTAAAAATGCTAATTTAACATTTTTGGCATAGATAATACTATTTTGGATGTGCAAGCAATGCCTCATACACACATTGGAAACAGAAAATATGTCTATTAAGGAATTACATGGAAGCAGACGCCAAATCCAACATCCCATTAAGACATTATTTAGTTTTAGCTAAGTCTATAGCGTAAGTTCAGTGACTATAATTTGAAAATCACAGCTTATGGTTTAATGAGTTGTATTCATCCAACCCAATTACACTTGGGCATCCACCTTGGCTTAAGACAAGAACCAGGCCAAAAACATGAGTTCATCCATTGCATTAAACACAATGCAATTTCTTTGGTTATCGCTTAGTGTTATTATTAGCTAAGCTACTGGAATTTCAGCAAACCACATTTAAAACAAACCAGGGCCTCACACAGTATATGAATTCAGCAATATAGATGAAAACGTTCTGGAGAGAGAGAAGTTTCCTGAGGATGGGTGTTGTGGCCCACCAGCAGCAGCTGGAGCTGGCAGCAGAGTCTGACAGTGAGGTGGTTGGGGAGGAGCATAGGCCAGTCCTGGAGGCCAGGGAAGGCTCGAACGAGGACTCTGCATCGGAGGCAGAAAGGGGGCTGAGGCCATCTGGCAGTTCTCAGCTCCCTTTGGAGTTAGACAGCAGTGAGGTAGAGGAACAGCTGGAGCCTGTTCCCAGTGTGCGCATGCGCGGAGCTGCCAGAAGAAGAGAACAGCTAAGAAAGCTGTTAGTAAAGCCACAGGTGGACAATGAATGGCCCCTCCATTAGGAAACAAAAGAGGAGCGAAAGAGAAGTGGGCTTTTGCAGGAAACAATTTGTTCGTTCGGTCACTCGCTCGCTTCAGGAGTGTGAAGATCTGTCCGTGAATCTCAGAGACTCTGTGCCCAGTCTTTCCTTGCACAGCACTGCGTTTGGAAAATATTTACATGACAGCTTTCCAAGCTATGTAAGGTCTGTGGTCATAACTTCACCTTTGAAAGACTGTTTACCAGGTCTTTGCTGAATGTGAATGAGAGGAATTCATATTTGTTTAACAAAAGGGGTTTTGTCAGGACCAGGAATCTGCTTCGTGCTTTTGGGGGAAGCTTAGATCAGAACAATGGGATCCAGCACAAGTCCGAAAACTTGGAAGACAAAACCTCTGGTCCTGGCAACTTGACCCAGACTCACCAACATTATGCTGAGACACATATATTTGCCTTCATCCGTAGGTAAAAGCAGTTTAAACTCTTAAAAGCCCCCCACGAAATGCAGAATAACTGCTGACGTCACAAAGCAGACTGAATTTTACCATTCCAGTAGTTACAGATGGAGACATCTTGACCCAGCTGTGTGTAGCAGATGCGGTAGAGGTTGGACTTCATGTAGTGTGGAAAGAGCCACTTCAAGTACTTGGTATCTGAATTGAAAAAGAAATGTAGAGGTTGCCAATGAACAGTTTCCCCACCACTGTTTTGAGTTTAGGATTTTCTATCATTTTGAAACCCAATTTGATGTTTCCAAGACAGGACAGCCCTGTATGCCTTTGGGAAGGTTAAAGCACAAACGGCAATTAGCTGGGGTAGCCATCTCTAATCCTAGCTCCTTTTCAAAGTCAATAGCTATACGCACCCCAGCTTCCCTGTTTCCCTGAAAATAAGACAGGGTCTTATTTTCTTTTGACCCCTGAAATAAGCGTTTGGCCTTATTTTCGGAGAGGTCTTATTATTTTTTACGTGCAGGAGGCGGCGAGCGTGGTCACTTCATGGCTGCTGCTGTGTTGCAATATTTTCGGGGAAGGCTTATTTTGGGGAGAGGGCTTATTTTAGCGCATGCGCTCAACAGCCCGATTGGGCTTATTATGCGGGGAGGTCTTATTTTTGGGGAAACAGGGTAATATGGGAGCTGAAATCCATCTATTTGGAGGTGGCTCCAATTGTAAAAGCTAGGAGATGGCGCTGTAAAAATACCAGAGATTTCCATCTTAGCAATGCCAAAAATAAATATAAATAAATGTATAAGGGGAATTACAGATAGTCCTCGACTTATAACAGTTCATTTAGTGACCATTCAAAGTTACTGAAAAAGTGACTTATGGCCATTTTCCACCCTTACAACCATTGCAGCATCCCTATGGTCACATGATCAAAACTATTGGCAGATTAGATTAACATTAGCAATTAAGGAGAAAGAACAAATTGATTTATTACTTGATATGGGAAGTGTTTTACCAATGGTTAGAGAATAAAAAAGGAAATTGGGAATAAAAGGAAAGGTTTAAAAAAAGAAGGTTAAAAGAAGAACAGAAAATATTAGTATAAAAATGAGAATAAAGTGACAATTGTTAGTATTGTTATGATGAGAATAATTATGTTTAATGTTATTATGGTATTTTTATTGGAAAACATGTTAATGAACATGTTAAAAACATGTTAATGTTATTATGGTATTTTTATTGGAAAACATGTTAATGAAGGAAAGGAAGAACATTATAATGATTAATTGTTCAATGTATTATAATTTGTGGAAGAATGTTCCCCAGGGATATTTGTACTCAGATGACACACTGTTTAAGGAAAGATAGAATGATTATATTTAAAATTTGGAAAAGTAAATAAAAATTTTTTTAAAAAATTGTTGGCAGATTATTGGCAACTGACTCATATTTATGAAGGTTGCAGTGTGCCCGGGGGGGGGGGGGTTATGTGATCCCCTTTTGCGACCTTCTGACAAGCAGAATCAATGGGGAAGCCAAATTCACTTAACAACCATGTTACTAACTTAACAACTGCAGGGATTCACTTAACAACTGTGGCTAGAAAGGTCGTAAAATGGGGCAAAGCTCACTTAACAAACGTCTCACTTCACAACATGTTGGGTTAACTGTGGTTGTACGTTGAGGACTGCCTGTATAAATCTATGTTTAAATATAACAAAAAAAAATGCATAAATGGAGGTGAAAAAAATGAAACATCTGGATTGGTGAGGCATGAACAGTAAGCCAAACAGGACAAGGGATAAGCTCACCATCATCTCCTTTTAACAACCCCATAATCCCTTGCGGGGTGGAGTCTGAGCAACTGAATGGAGCTAGCAAAGTGTTTTCTGGCTGGATGCCCTTCCTGTCGCCAATGAGGAGCTTTGTTCAGCAGATACATTCTCAGTGTGCCCAGAGAGAGAAATATCTGTCTTTACCTAGGATCCAACTCAATGTCTCCTGATTATGAGACGAGTGTGGGGTTGCAAATAGCATCCAAAAGTAAATCAGAGTCCAAGGCAAAGTATTGCTCAAAGGTCCAATTTACTAAGAGAGCCATGTTGGCACATCTGGGAAAAACCTGAATCTGAAAGCTTCCCGGTTTTCCCCACCCAGTTGAAAGTTCAAGATCTTCTCCCGACACCCACAAGTCCATCACATGGTCCAAACTTCCACTGCCATGCTGGCAGTTCCGGTCAGATGTAAAGGATGACCTTGGATTCTAGAAAGGAATTTTATTTTGGCTACATAGCATTTAACTCCGTATCATCCCCCATCCCATTTTCCCACAATAGGAACGGCATAGTAGAGTAATAGAAAGTGTGGCAGGCCAAAGATCCAAAAAGAATAAGGTTGAAGGCCTGACAATGAGAACGCCACCTCTCCACTCCATGACAAGGGATAAGATACTGAAAACGAAATATCATACTTTGTTCTTATAGAAATGATTAGTATCTATCAGAAATGTAAAGCAAAATGTTGAGTTTCTAACTGTACTTTGCATTCTACTGCACCGAAAAGAGTTGCAAGTCAATTCTTTTTGCTTTCTTTTTCCCTTATACTCCAGACTTACGTCCCAAAGTCCCACACAAATGTCACCAGAGTGTCCCTTATCCTTGTTTCATTATAGTACTTACCCCCGTATTGCCCCATTTGCGGGGAGGAGAGAGAGATGAATGTGTCCACATTGTGGTCGGGCATTGTAGAGAGCAGAGCACGACAAATGAGTCCTCCTGTAGGACAGAGTGAAAATTGTTAGGGAATTGCGCAGCCAGTATCCAAATGGCATCAGAGACGCTGACTTGTAGTTTCATATGAATAGCAATAGCACTTAAGACTTCCATACCGCTTCACAGGACTTTACAGCCCTCTCTAAGCGGTTTACAGAGTCAGCCTATGAACCCCAACAATCTGGGTCCTCATTTTACCCACCTCGGAGGGATGGAAGGCTGAGTCAACATTGAGCAGATCAGGATCAAACTGCTGGCAGTCGGCAGAATTAGCCAGTGTTTTTGTGGTGCTGGGACCCTCTGCCTTATAAGCATCAACTACACCAAACACAGCTGTTATGTGGGAAAGTGTGTGACTGCGAGATGACATATAAATGTAATAATAAATATGTACAATAAAATTTCAGGACAAACAGCCAAAGAAACCATCCAGGTTCTCCAGATCATTCCAGATAATCCCCTATCTCTATTTTTGAACAAGGTAAGATAGGAGAGCCAACATTAGAAGGAACTGTTGAGGTTAGATCAAGACAGGCGGGCAGGATAATGCTTTTCCTTGAGCAACAACAATAGGCATTAGAACCTTAGCATAGCTCTTGCATAGGGCATTATGATGTACATGTTGACAACATACTTAACAACAACCACCAATGGCTGTAGGTTATTGGAATACTGCATTCTAACCACTGCACCACGGCTCTGATGTTAAATAAATACATTTATGGGGCCCTTGGTGCTCTCTGAGCTGGCCTGTTTTTTTACAAACATCTGATTACCCTAACTAGGTAATATCATCAGTGCTATTGGTACTGTGTTTCCCCAAAAATAGGACATGTTCTGATACTAAGCCTAATCGGCTTTTCAAGGCATGGGCTAAAATCCCCCCCCCCGCAAATTAGCCTTCCCTCCCCAAAAAGTGGCAAAAAGAGCGCCTGCCACAAAAAGAGCACCCGCTGTGCCTCGTACCCCACCTGCCACCCCCCAAATTGCGCCCCAGCGCGAGACCTACATCTTATCGGACAGTGGCAGCAATTAACAACTTCTCGAACTTGCGAGAAGTTTTTTCTTTACTGTGTAAGAAGGTGTTTCCCTGCACAGACTGGCCGAGAGATGCGACGGAGATGCCAGTATCCAGTAAGACATGTGTCTCGTTGCCTGTCACATCCCATCCCCATCCCCACCTGTCAACCCCCTAAATTGCACCCCAGCACGAGATGCACATCTTACCAGACACTGACAGCTCCGTTGCGTCTCTCGGCTGGTCTGTGCAGGGAAACACCTTGCAGAGTGAAGAAAAAAACTTCTCGCAAGTTCGAGAAGTTGTTAATTCCGGCATTCGTGAGAAGTTTTTCTTTACTGTTCAAGGTGTTTCCCTGCACAGATTGGCCGAGAGACGTGACAGAGCTGCCAGTGTCCAGTAAGACACGCGTCTCGCACCCTGATCCTCCCCCCCCCCTGCCCTACCTGCCATCCCCCCAATTGTGTCCCAGCACGAGAAGCACATCTTACTGGACCGTGGCAGCTCCATTGCATTCCTCGCCGTTGTGTCCAGGGAAACGCTTTGTAAAAAAACCTCACAAGTTGGAGAAGTTTGAACTTGCGAGAAGGGGTTTTTTTTTTTAATGTGTTTCCCTGGACACAACGGCGAGGAAGGTGGCGGAGCTGGAAAGGTAAGACATGCGTCCCGCTTCTCACCTGCCCCGCCTGCCAGAAAATAATAAGCCCCCCCCCCGCCGCCCGATAATAATCCCAGGCCCTTATTATGGGGGTCAAAAGAAAATAAGACCCTGTCTTATTTTCGGGGAAACACAGTAGTAAGGAGTGCTGTTTGCTATCAGTTTATATTCTGGTATCCTTGCCTGTCTGTGTAGGTGAGTCTTAGAGATTCTTTGATTCGGCTGTTTACTGATGGCTCTTTGGCAATTTCTTGATTGGGGTATTGTTTACTCAATTGTTGGTCTGAAGTTAACCTTGGAATTAATCTATGCTGATCTCCCTGCGGATTACTAGTTGAGAAATGCTGGAGTCTTTTTGTTCTCTCTTGAGCTGGTGCTCTTCAAACAATGGACTACAACTGTGTGTTATGGCTCGCTGCACAACTCCAGCTACTAAATTTAAAGATCTTAACAGAAAAGAATCAAGTTTTGGAAAAGGGGCAACAGCTCCGTTCTTCTCCCAACACAATCCAAATCTATATAATGTCCACATCACATTATTTGTTTCTAAATCTGCCTGCGGATTACTGGTGGAGAAATGCTGGAGTCTTTTTGTTCTCTTTTGAGCTGGTTCATTGTCTCTTTTGCATTGTCTATAGATGTTGTTAATGTGTCTATTGATGGCTGATTTGTCGAAGTGCCAGTCTTCTAGAAATTCCCTGGCATTTTTGGACATGGTTTGATTTCGGACGGTCACATTTTGCCAATTGAGCAAATCTGTCTATGTATTGTGAAATTAATGAATTTTTGTCACGTCGTCTTCTAGCTGCCAATTAGTGTTCATGGATGTATTTTGCTAATATACTGCATTTTTCGGACCATGATTTTGAAGAGGTAAATTTTTAAAAAACGTTTTGCACTCTGCAGGCCTCCCAAACCCGCTGCACACTTCAGTTTTTGTATAGAAAGGGGGGGGGGCATGCAGAGCTTTGGGAAGCTCTTAGAGTGCTCCTGGAAGCTGGGGGGGGGGGCAAAAACAAGCAAAAAAAGGGCCATTTTTTGCAACAACAAAAAAGAGGCATGCAGAGGCTTTGGGAGGCTTAGAGTGCTCCTGGGGGCTGGGGCAAAAATGGACCGTTTTTTTGCAAAAAAAGGAGGGCATGCAGAGGCTTTGGGAGACTTGTAGAATGCTCCTGCGGGTGAGGGCAAAATCGGTTCATTTTTTGCTCATTTTTGCCCTCCCCAGCCTTCAGGAGCACTTTGCAAGTCTCCCAAACCCTCTGCGCGTCCATTTTTGCAAAGGGGGCGGGGTTTCAGTAGGCCAAAAATGCTGTATTCAGTGTATAAGATGCACCCAGATTTTCACCCTCTTTTTTGAGGGAAAAAGGTGCGACTTATACTCTGAAAAATATGGTAGTTGCCTCTCCCCCCCCCTTGAGTTGTAAGCCACCCTGAGTCCCCCCCAGGGAAAAGGGCGGCATATAAATAAACTTTCATAACTCATTTCACATCTATATTTACAGTAAATAAGATAGGCACATCAGTACATCATGGGGTAAATCAGAGAGCATAAAGGGCACAGAGAAGAAGAAAAACAGGGAAAAGGGGGAAACTCCCCCTCCGTATCCACAGTAACCAATCAGGGTGCAGATTGACCCATGCAGGAGCCAGCGCACTTCAAACAATGGCTCACTGCACAACTCCAGCTACTAAATTTAAAGATCTTAATAGAAAAGAATCAAGTTTTGGAAAAGGGTCAACAGCTCCGTTCTTCTCCCAACACAATCCAAATCTATATAATGTCCACATCACAATACCTGTTTCTAAATCTTCATTCAAATTAAAAAATGGTCTTCTATCTTGATTTTTGGGGCCTTCTATTAAAAAAAAAAATACCAACCTTTCACAATAGGTAGAAGATTAGAAGCGAGGCCTTTCAAGTACCGTAGTCCTCAAATTACAACCTCTTGCTTAGCAACTGTTTGAACTTATAATGCCACTGGGGAAAAAAACGTGATTTACAACTGGTCCTCACACTTATGACCATCATAGCAGCCTCAGCCATATTTGGGGGTTTGGCAACAACAAAAGGCATTAGAACCTTAACATAACTTTTAATTTCTCACAGTATCTCTCAGCTAACATTGCTTTAGGCCAGTGTTTCTTAACCTCAGCAGCTTTACAATGGGTGAACTTCAACTACCAGAATTCCTCAGCCAGTATGATTCCAGGCTCCATTGTAGTTGTAAGTCAAGGACTACCTACCATATTTATCAGACTATAAGACGTACATTCCCCACTCCCAAAACTGGGTGGAAATGTCTGTGCATCTTATAGAGCGAATATTGCGGAGGGTGGTGGTGTTTGGTGATCAGCTGTTTTAGGCGGTGGGGATCGCCGCTACCGCCTATCACCGCCTATCGCTGCCACCCAGAGGTGATATTCAGCAGGTAATGACCAGTTCTGGAGAGGTAGTGGAGACTTTAAAGTAGTTCGGAAAACCGCTAAATACCACCTCTGACTGGCTCTGTCCCCATCTATTCCCTGCCTCCTGAGTCCCAGCTGATTGGGAGGAAATGGGGATTTTGCAGTAACCTTCCCCTGGAGTGGGGAGGGAATGGGGATTTTACAGTATACTTCTCCTGCCCCGCCCACCAAACCATGTCATGGTCAAGCCACGCCCATAGAACCGGTAGTAAAATTTTTGAATCCCACCATTGCCGCCACCCGTTTGCTGCCGATTGCAGCGATCGGTGGTGAATAGACTGTGGCGAATGGGCCACGGAGGTGATAACGCTAGCCAGATGAATATTGGAAGGATGCTGGGAGGCAGAGGCAGATTTTTTCCCCCTTCCTCTAACGCTAATGTGCGTCTTATAGTCTGAAAAATACGGTATGTATTTGCTCCAATATGGAGCCAGACCTTTCTTTGGCCATACCAAGAGCCCCCATTACCTTGTGAGTAGCAGTAAAGGTGGACCCCGTCAACAGCATTCTGCATAATGGGGTAAATCGCTTGCCGGAACCCCTCCACTTGCATCCATAGAGATTTCAAGCTTTCCGTTCGGTCAAACAAATCCACAACTGAAACGTTGGTTCCTGGATGAGTCTGTAGGAATTTGACAGGGGTGAAAAGCACGAGATATTCTCAATCCTTTATCACATTCTTTGGACACTGGGAAAAATCTAGGCTGACGCTCTACAGTAAACTGAACCTCCAGGAAGAAGGTTGAAGCATAAAGTGCTGTAAAAAAAAAATCTTACAGGTGAACTACTAGGTTACATAGACTTTTTTCCCTGCTAGTAAAGTAATAACACACAGCTTTCAACAGCGAGGAAGGATGAGGGAAGTATAAAAGGTGTACAAAGAGGAAACGTAAACCCTGCACTACTCCAATCGCTGTCTCTTCCTTCTAGATACAAATATCATCAACATAAAGCTACATCTATTACTTAGTCCCAACCAGAGGGGGTATTCAGCCAGTTCTGACCGGTTCTGGCAAACCGGTAGCAGAAATTTTGAGTAATTCAGAGAACCGTCAAGTACCATCTCTGGCTGGCCCTACCCCCATCTATTCTCTGCTTTCTGAGTCCCAGCTGATCAGCTGGGTCTTCTTCTGTTGGCCTGCACAGGAGAATGGAGCCGGAACGCAGGTTAGTGGGGTAGGGAGGGAATGGGGATTTTACAGTATCCTTGCCTTGGAGTGGGGTGGAAATGTGGATTTTGCAGTATCCTTCCCCTGCCATGCCCACCAAGTCATGCCCACCAAGCCACACCATGCCCACAGAACCGGTAGTAAAAAAAAATGAATCTCACCAGTGGTTCCCAACTTATTCCTTATCTCCATCAGGGAAAATCTGATGATCCAGTTTCTCCTAAATATTCTTGCCCCAAACCAACAAGGGTAGCTCAAAGTCTGGTCACAACACAACCACAGCTACCCACTGCAGTCATTCTATGCAGAAAGCAGCAATCCTAAACTTGTTTTGCCTTGAAATTTGAAGAAAGTATATTTGATGACACACTGATATTGAGGGGGGGGGGAATATTACCTGGTGGCTATTTCCCCCCCCCCCTTTTCTCTTTCATGTATTGAGACAGTGTGATGTAGTGATTACATAAGGCCAGAGTTGATTAATGAGATCTTGGCTCATAGTCCTACTGAGACATACAGTGCTTCCTTGGTATGCAATTGCTTTGAAACTCAGCAAATCTGGTACTCAGCACATTTTGACGTGAACGTTTTGTTTTGGTACTCGTTGTTTGTTTGGTACTCAACACACAAGCTAGAACTTGTTGGGGTCAGCTGTCTTGTGACTCATTGCATTACTCCTTATGTGAAAAATTTGTTTGATACTCATAGTTTTTGCATCTCCCGGAACCAATTAATGTTGAGTATTGAGGTACCACTATAATTCTCAATCTAAACTACTTACAGGGTGTTGCAAAGCGGGGAAAGGAGTAGAGGAAGGAGCATGGTGACTAATCTTGGAAAAAAGGGTGGGATATTTTGACAGGATAAATTACAATTATCTCTGTTGAGCAGAATTTACATAATCAAGATGAATGTTTCACCAAAATGTGATTTCTATTTCAGACATTATCAATACTGATGACTGATGGACGGTATAACTTAAACAACGGCAAAGGGATATTTCTTGGTACACGTGGCAAGAGTAAAAAAAAAAAAATTAAGAATAAGCATTAATTGTTGCAAGACGCTAAAGAAAAGGGAGGGTTGGGTTTACCAGATTTAAAATTGTATTTTGTGGCATGTTGCTTGGTCTGGATGAAAGAATGGGTGACCTTTCAAAACAAACCAATTTCGTTGTATTTATTTTGTACAATGACAATAAAGGCTATACTATCCTAAGGGATTATTAGATTTGAAGGGTCATGAATTGAGACTTGGATGCTAATAAAACAAGCATTTGGCAGTTTCAGTGTTTCAGCCCTCCTCTTCCCCAGCCTAGAAAAACCAGACTTTCCAGCTCAATCCCTGTGCAATATCAGCCTGTTTATCATACCACACAGAGGTTTTATGTATATTCTGTCTAAAGCCTGCCCAGAATGAGTCACCTGAGGCCCAGAAAAATAAATCACACCCTAATCCAGATTCTAATCAGGACAAGGTGACTACAGATGTTCTCCCTCCCAGATTAGCAAAGGAGGGGAGAAGAAAAGGATAGAAGGAGGAGGGAAGGAAGGAAAAGAGGAGGAGGAGAAAAAGGGGGGAAAGGAGAGCAGAGGGGAGAAAAGGAGCAGAAGGAGGGAAAGGGAGGAGGAAGAGAAGAGGAGGATAGGAGAAGGGAAGAGGAGGAGTGGAGGAGGAGAGGAGGAGGAGAGGAGGAGGAGAGGAGGAGGGAAGAGAGGAGGAGAGGAGAGGAAGAGAAGAGAGGAGGAGCAGAGGAGGAGAGAAGAGAAGAGAGGAGGAAAGAAGAGAGGAGGAGAGGAGGAGAGAAGAGAGGAGGAGAGAGGATAGGAGGAAGAGAGGAGAAGAGAAGAGAGGAGAGGAGAAGGAGAGAAGAGAGGAGGAGAGGAGAAGAGAGGAGCGGAGGAAGACAGGAGAAGAGAAGAGAGGAGAGGAGGAGAGGAGGAGAGGAGGAAAGGAGGAGAGAAGAGAGGAGGAGAGGAGAAGAGAGGAGCGGAGGAAGACAGGAGAAGAGAAGAGAGGAGAGGAGGAGAGGAGGAGAGGAGGAGAGGAGGAGAGGAGGAAAGGAGGAGAGAAGAGAGGAGGAGAGGAGAAGAGAGCGGAGGAAGACAGGAGAAGAGAAGAGAAGAGAAGAGAAGAGAAGAGAGGAGGAGGAGAGAAGAGAAGAGAGGAGGAGGAGAGAAGAGAAGAGAGGAGGAGAGAGGAGGAGAGGAGAAGAGAGGAGGAGAGGAGAGGAGGAGAGAAGAGAGGAGTGGAGATGAGAGGAGGAGAGGAGAGGAGAAGAGAGGAGAGGAGGAGGACAGGAGAAGAGAGGAAAGGGGGGAGAAGAGAAGAGAGGAGGAGAAGAGAAGAGAGAAGGGAGAAGAGAGGAGAGGATACAAATGATTATTTATGAGGTCTATAGTTCCCATCATCACCCATCAGTCCGATCAATGTGGCCTCCCACACTCACCTCATTGATGAAATTAAGCAGGAGCTGGAAGTCAGAAGGGCTGTCAAACAGGCCATGGACAACGATGACAGGCTTGTAAGAGGCAGTGAACGTGAGGAAGAGGAAGGTGAGGCAGAAAGCAGCCAGTAACCGGAGACAGCCTCGGTGGTGTGGCATGGTCCCACCAGCTGCACGAGAGAGAAGGGTTACATTAACCTCCAGCCCAACCCTAAGAGATTTCTCACCCTCCATTTAAGCCGGCAATTGCTTTCTATGCTCAACAATATATTATGGAGTGACTGCCAACCTAGAAGTGGGGAACACTGAGTCTCCGGCCATGTCAAGAACAATCACAACATGGGGGATATGTGCATACACACACACACGCCTCTGTTATTTACTCCAAAGCAATTGTTGAAATCCCTTCCCATTCATCTTCACTTGTTCCTTGGATGCTCCCCCCCCCCAACACTTAATTTTGTTGCTTTTTCTGGGCAAGACGGTGCAGTTTGAATCAAAGCTTCAGGTTTCAACACTCTTCATTTTATTTCCTAGAAAGGCTGCAGAGAAAAATGATCTCCAATGCATCCCCATAAGAGCGGTAGGCAAGGCTGGCAGCTTGAAACATTACAGAGGAAAATGGGCACTTAAGAAATGTGAAATATAAATAAATACAGAAGTCTAGTTAGTATTCATTTTAAGAAATCATGTAGTCAGAAGGGTCCTGGCTTAATTCTTACTCTGAGCTGGAGAATTATCTAATTCACCTCTCTGTATCTATCTATCTATCTATCTATCTATCTATCTATCTATCTATCATCTATCTATCTATCTATCTATCTATCTATCTATCTATCTATCTATCTATCTATCTATCTATCTATCTATATATATATATATATATATATAGCTGTTTTTGTGTGTATATGTTCCAGCATAACTCTGGAACGCCTTCAGCAGTTTCAACCAAACTTGGTACACAGATGATTTACTCTCTGGAAAAAAATACTGTGGGGGTAAGACACCCCTAACACCTCTCAGTGTGTGTGTGTTCTGTTAATATACAGCCTGTTGTGCCTTAGAATAATTTCTACTGTACTGCCGTAAAATGGCTTCTACTATAAAGCGCAGTGGAGTTGCCATGGTAACGGCTTTATAGTACTCCACAAGGGCGCTCCTTCTGGTAAGGGGAAAAATCCAACATTATAAATTACGTTTGGCCAGACATTATTCCCCTACAAATAAAAACCTGGACAATGTCAGGTTATCAGCTAGTCTAAAATAAAAAATCTTGGCCATGGTTGACTCGCTATGCAACCCCGCTCGCAACCAGGGGAGGGAATGCATTGGATGTAAGGGAGGTTTAGGAGGGAAATTTGAAATGAAAGTGTACAGACTGGAAGCATGAGATGGATCCAACACCCCAGGTCATTGGTTGAGAACATCCGAGGAAGACAAATCATTCCCAAAACAGCGCAAGTGCAAATGATCGATGGAGAATGGACAAGGGAAGGTCCGGGGAGAAAAGGGAAAGTTTTCCTATGCTGTTTGTGCGCGAAATAGTTAGATCCGGCTTTTCTAGTTCTGTACCCATAGGGAATCCTCAGTAAAGTTATACTCTTGGTAAAAAAAAAAATGTTCCAGGAGTTTATTTTGCTGTCTACGCCAGTGGGATCTCTTTGTATGAAGCTTGTCGAGATAAAGGTACTTCTGACCAACATCTTGTTTTTCATGGCCACGCTGTTTCATATTTTACAACCTTAAGTTCATGTTGGTACATTCCAAAGCATTAATTCTGTAATTCTCTTTGATCCAACCCTCCTGACCTTCTGTAAAACCTTAAAGTCTTCTGTAAGATCTTAAAGATTTCCGTAAAAGCTTAAAAGACCTGGTTCTGCCAGATGGCTTGGGGCTCCAATGGGGAAGCATCCCACTGGAGGTGGTTGATAGATTACGAACCGATCCCACCTCCTCCCTTCCGTCTTCCTCCCTTTCCCATCGTTTAGCTAGGGTTCTGTTTTGCATTTTTGTAATATTTCATTTATATAGTTTTATCTTTTTAATATTGTATGAGCCGCAGGGGCACAATGGTTAGAGTGCAGCACTGAAGGTTACTTCTGCTTGGTTCCACCACAAAACCGCGGTAGACTAAAGCGCGTGTGACTAAAGCGCGGTGACAAAACCGCACCGTCAAAACTGCGCGACAACAGCGCGCCGACAGAAGCGCGCTGTAACATAACCCTAAAAATAACCCTAAACCTAACCCTAAACCTAACGCTAAACCTACCCTAAACCTAACCCTAAACCTAACCCTAAACCTAACCCTAAACCTTACCTTAAGTTAAATCGCGCTGTTGTCGGCGCGCTGTTGTCGGCGCACTGTTGTCGGCGTGCTTTTGACATCGCGGTTTTAGCGCCGCGGTGTTGTCGGCGCGCTTTTGACGTTTGCGGTTATGTCATGCCACGCTTCTGCTTGACTGCTGGCTGACTGCAATTTGGCAGTTCAAATCTCACCAGGCTCAAGACTGACTCAGCCTTCCATCCTTCCAAGGTGGGTAAAATGAGGACCCAGATTGTTGGGGGTTAATAGGCTGACTCTGTAAACCACTTAGCGAGGGCTGTAAAGCACTGTGAAGCGGTATATAAGCCTAAGTGCTATTGCCATTGCTATTATAAGTACAGTTACTCCATGGTAAGATGGTTGGCCAATAATTTAATAAAGAAATAAATCACATAATATTTTTGCCTTTGATCGGGAAGGGAAAAAAAAGAAGAGAATGAAGGATTGGCAACCTCTTAGGCACAAGAAATTGGGAAGGTCTACCCATTATCAATGTAAAATCAGAAATATAAAACCTAAAAACAAATTCTCGTTGCCCCTGGGAATGCAAAAATGCACAGTATATCTTGAAAACAATTTTCACTTTCAACGTTTCCTCTGATCCCTCTCGCAGTAACTCAACCCAGACTGTACCATTTATTCTTTCAGACAGAGGCACCAGGATTCATACAAGCGGAAATGATTTGCCTTAGTCTATACTCAGTGTCCGTAAATGCAGGACGGATGTGAAAGTAAACCCTGATCCGCTATTATTCCTCACCGGGCAGGAATTCCACTGACCTACTTTCACACAATCAGGCAGTGTGTCCCTTGCAAATCAGCGCTGAAAAGCACGGATTGCGTCATCCAGAAGAAATCTGTTTTCCAACTCAAAAACCTAATCCAAGACCTGAATGCATCCCATTCATTTGAATCTGTAAAGCAGCACATTCCAATTTAAGCCTCTTCCAGTTTTGGAAACTAAAATCCAGAGCTTGCAATATAAGAAAGAACGAAGAATGAAGAAGTGGATGTTTAGAGAAAAGACACTAATTACCATATTTTTCGGAGTATAAGAAGCTCCGGAGTATAAGACGCACCTAGCTTTTGGGAAGGAAAACAAGGGGGAAAAAATCTGCCTCTGCCTCCCAGCAATTAGCCTCCTTGCAACAAACAGCAAACAGTACAGACAATATACACTTTGTGGGGTTACCTTTCAGAGTATATTTGTATATTTGTATATTTTTTTTAAATTGCCTTTCTGGAAGTATAGTTGTTATTTAAAAGTGTGGCACGACAAAAGCGCGAACATCAAAAACGTGCCGACAAAACCGCGGCGCTAAAACCGCACCGACAACAGCGCGCCGACAACAGCGCGCCGACAACAGCGCGCCGACAGAAGCGCGCCGACAGAAGCGCGATTTAAGTTAAGTTAAGGGTTAGGGTTAGGGTTAGGTTTAGGGTTAGGTTTAGGGTTAGGTTTAGGGTTAGGTTTAGGTTTAGGGTTAGGGTTAGGTTTAGGGTTAGGTTTAGGGTTAGGTTTAGGGTTAGGTTTAGGGTTAGGTTTAGGGTTAGGGTTAGGTTTAGGGTTAGGTTTAGGGTTAGGGTTAGGTTTAGGGTTAGGTTTAGGGTTAGGTTTAGGGTTATGTTACAGCGCGCTTCTGTCGGCGCGCTGTTGTCGGCGTGCTTCAGCGCTCATTCGTCGGCGCGGTTTTGTCACCGCGGTTTAGTCAGACGCGCTTTTGTCGTTCGCGCATTTGTGGTGGAACCTTTAAAAGAAGATACAATAGCACTGGGCCTCTTCAGATCAAGCATTTGTTTTAAAAAGCTTCTTCATTTTGTTAAGTTGTCTAGATTAGAACAGTAATAAAGCAGTCTTTAAAAAATAAGTCTAATAATTTGAGCAGTGTATAGGCATTGACTTACCTCCTTGCAACAAACAGCAAACAGCCTGATTAGCACAAGGGGAAAAAAAATCTGCCTCTGCCTCCCAGCAATTTGCCACGTGCAGCAAACATCAAGTTTCACTTCCAATTTCTCCCCATCATCAGCTATTGTCGGCTCCGCAAGTCCCATTTTCCCCGTTTGGTGCAAGTAGGTAAATTGCTGGGAGGCAGAGGCCAAAGGGTGGGGGCCAGTGGGTGGGTAAGGTTGCATTCAATGTATAAGACGCACCCGAATTTTCACCCTCTTTTGGGGGGGAAAGGTGCGTCTTATACTCCAAAAAATGCTAGGTAACTTTTTGGGACTTTTTGTGGGAAACTGACATATGGAATAAAAATTATGACATATGGATTTGATGACTAGCAATACTCAGAGACTGTTTAAAAATGGATATTAATCTGTAATTAATATTACAGTGTGGTGGCCTAGAGGTGCAGATGCTCGCCTCACACTCAGGAGGCTTTCAATCCCAGGCAGACACACATTTCTCTATCAAGATGCAAAGAGAAAATATCTGCTGTGAACTCCACATAGACGTCAGGAAGGGCATCCAGCTAATAAATGCTCAGCTCCATTCAGTTGCCCCGTTTCTACCACCCATCCAAGGAATTACAGGGTTATAAAAAGAAAAAAAATCTTTAATTTTAGACTAAGAGTTGAATTTAAGTTTCATTTCTATCTGCTGCAAAAGGAGTCAGAAGTCATTCTTTTTTATGTATCTTTCTTTCTATGTTTTTTAAAGGTATATTGCACTGCTATTTCCTATTTTTCTCTCCATCCTCTTTACTGTTTCCTTTCTTGGTAATTCTTTTGTTATTTTTACTTTGACAAATTTAATAAAGCTATTGAAAAAATAACTTAAACAGATGCTTGTACACCCCAAGTTTAGGTATCCATTCAGATCTACCTATGTCGATGTACCCCCCCCAAAAAAGCTACAGTCATTGATCTAAGATATTTCTGCCCTCTTGGAAATAGACACAAAGGAGAAGGCGATGACAGGTTGCTGGGACCCAGAAGACTGACCTTCTACATAAGCTTATTAACTAGCCAGGATTTCTCTAGATCGGACTTCTGCAACTTTGTATGTACACAATGTGGCAGATCTATTTAGATAGACCAGGTTCACACATGCTATGCCAGGGGTGTCAAACTCAAGGCCCGCGGGACAGATATCGCCCATGGGTTGCTTAGATCTGGCTCACGGGGCTGCACAGGAAATAGCGAGTGACCAGCCCGCCAGCCTTAGCCAGTGAAAACTGAGCTTGAGAGGGCCGCACACAGCCCTCCCAGGCCCCATTTTCAGCCAAGATGGCCTCCTCCAGCCCTCTGCCAGCAAAAATGGTCCTCCCGGGCTCCGTTTTCGGCCGCAACGGCCTCCTCCAACCCTCTGCCAGTGAAAATGGAGCCTGGGAGGTCCACATGGGCCCTCCAGGATGCCGTTTTTGCTGGCAGAGGGCAGAAGGAGGATCCACCCAGCCCCACCCAGGCCACCACAGTTGCCCCTGGCATGAGTGAAGAGCTGGCCACGCTTCCCCTATCCATGCCTCCCCTAACCCTCCTTACACGCACACACATCGAGGTCAAACACAACCTGATGCGTCCCTCAAAGAAATCAGGTTTGACTCCCCTGTGGCTTGCTTGGCATTGGGTTGGGTCAGTAATATTGGGTTTACGCAACGAAGTTCATAAATCATGGTTTATGGCCAAGCACAACATTAATGAAAATGCAGGGCGAAGCACGACTCAACAAAATATGTGGACTCAGTCAACTAATACTTATTCAATGAACGTTAGTGAAGCAAGACTCCGTGGGCTGACGTTAGGGGAAATGCCAAGTAATAATCTCTGTCAAGTAATCCAGCTTCAATAAGATGAATATTCAACCAAGCTATGCCTATCTTTTCCCAATATCTAGTTCCTCCCTAGAAAAACTTGGGGTGTATTTTAAGGCTCTTAAAACTACATTTCGAACTTCATAGCAACCCTGTAAAATGGGTTAGGCAGAGAGGAAGAGACAGAAGGCAAATAAACCTTGACGTATGATCGCAATTGAGCCCGGCATTTCTGTTGCTAAGTGAGACATTTGTTAAGCGAGCTTTTCCCCCTTTTACGATCTTGTTTGCCACAGTTGTCGAGTGAATCATTGCAGTTGTTTTAAGCTAGTAACATGGTTGTTAAGTGAATCTGGCTTCCCCATTGATACTGATTGTCAGAATGTCGTAAAAGGGGATCACATGACCCCCAGAACACTGCAACCGTCGTAAACATGAGTCAGTTGCGAAGCAACTGAATTTTGATTAGGGGACCATGAGGATGCCGCAAGTGTGAGAAATGGTCATAAGTCACTTTTTTTGTGTGTCACCCATTGTAACTTTGGTCACTAAACAAACTGTCAAAGACTACCTGCCAAAATATGCCAAGTGAGTATCTCAACTTTAGCTCAGACTTTCTCATTTTGTGACTTCTAAATATATTGGATTACGATCGCCAAATTGAAGAGGATGAAGGGAGATTTGGACCTGCCAAACTGTGGGACCTTTCTCCTATTCCAGAACCATATTTTAAGGGTGGGGGGCAGGGGTGGGTTTCAACCGGTTCGTGGCGGTCCCCGCGCACCGGTTGGTCGGCGAACCCGGAAGTAAGTAACTTCCGGGAACGGCGAAGGGCCCACCCGCCCGCCTGAGTTCCTTACCTGGTTTTGACTAGTTCTGCGCTTCCACGCATGCGCAGGACGCATACAGCGCCTGCGTGATCCTCCAGGAGCAGCTGGAGCATCGCACAGACGCTAGTACGCATGCGTGCGCTGCGCGCGTGCACGAGCACGCCGCCGGCCCTGTTCCAACCGAACCGGTTGGAACGGAGCGAGAAACCGACCCCTGGTGGGGGGGATGTCTTAATCAGTTCTGTTGAGCATAGCTGTACGCAAGCTGGCTGAGGAATTCTGGGAGTTGAAGTCCACAAGTCTTAAAGTTGCCAAGATTGGAGACCCCTGCTGTAAAGGACAGAGGGAACGAAGAGCAGCCATCAAGGCAAGTATGAGATAAGAGAGGTTTGAGCCCTCTGAGGAAGCATCTCGGACAAGCCCCTCTTAGTTCAACATAAAGATAAAGAAGAAGCGCATTTAGCCTTGCAAGATTCAGGGATCCATGTGGATCAAAGCCAATCAGAAAATGTTCCTTGAACAAATATTGCTGGCTTTCCCAAACAGTTGCACCATGTTTAATAGGGAGACAGAGCACTAGTTAATCTTTTGCCCCCTACTGATTCTTCTTTTTCTGGGATTTGGTGCAGATTTCCCAACTCTGCTGGATGGTGACAGAAACCAAACATATAATTCCTTGAATGCAACATATAATATCACTAATCATAATAATACCAATGCTCCAAAGATGCCTTTTCAAAGTTCTGAAGAAGCTTCAAAGAAAGAAAGTCCAATTGCCTTTTCAAAAAGCACCCTTGGGAGAACCAAGACCTGGGCGACAGAGAAACTCCATACACATTTACTATGCTTTGTGCACACCGGCTAATCTCTGTTTAGCCAGAAAGGGGAATATGTTTACATGGCTACATTTAAGATATTTGTAAACAAATGAATATGTAAGAGGGGATCGGCCCAAAATAGGAAACTCGTGGTGGCAGGAGAATATCCACAGAGGATGCTTGTCATACAAGTCAAGATAATGGCCAGGGATCACACGAATAAAGTCTTACCTTCACCAAAAAAAAGGGGGAATGCAATTATTATTTTTTAACCTCAACTTGGACACTCCTGTTTGATGAGTTTTGGTATTGTTTGCCAGCTTGGGGGTTTTCTTTTTCATTAACAGAAAAAAATAGGAGTGTTTCATCACTCTGATATCATTCTGAATTCCATGCTTTGATTCAAATAAAACGAACAAGGGTCGAAGAGCAGCTGTGGGGATGAGCAGGGAAATAGCCCCTCTCCAACTCCATGATATGAAAAACAAAAGTCCAGTTGCCTTTTGAAAAAACCACCTTTGGGACAACCATGACCTGAATGACGGAGAATCTCCACAGACATATGTATTTTGTAGTTGATTTGAGGGCAAAACAATTGAGGGCAAAAGAAGGAGATGACAGAGAATGAGGTGGCTGGATGGAGTCACCAAAACAGTAGGCATGAGATTAAGTGGACTCCAGAGGACAGTAGAGTAGAGTATCGCACAGTAGAGGACAGGAAGCCCTGGAGGAACGTTGTTCATGGGGTCGCGATGGGTCGGACACGACCTCGCCACTAACAACAACAATTAAAATTGAAGGGCAGATAAATCTGGAAAACTATACCAAAAACAAAGCATTCATTTCAATTGCTTAGAGGTCCTCTCTGTTATCCCTTGGTTAAAAGAAAGGCAAGCTGAAATGTAAAGAAACAACACCTAAAATACAGGATTTCGATCTTCTTACACACACACACACACACACACGAGTGAATTAAGACACACAACTCTGGATCAAAGTCACGGCTTAAAATAAGCTGGCAGGCCTTGTGTTCAACAATAGGTCTCACTCCGATATAAACAATTCACATCGAGCATGATGGGAAAACAGAGTAATCTTCGAAGACCAAGCCTACAATTTCTTGGAAGTACTAACCACACTAACAACTGTAGTACTGACATGCTGTTACATGAAAGATCGGCATCTATCAGATGTCTCCAGCGGTGAAGACAGCATTTTCCGGGAGTTAAAACAGGAAAACCCAAGATTACCTCTAAGTCTTCCTTAGGCGTCCTACCTGCTCACACCTCTATTGGCAGCTCCCACTTCTGGCTGATGTGCTTGGAGAGACCTTGAGCTCTATGGCATGGTTCTGGCCAGGATGTTTGGATTAAGAAGGACTTCTCCTAGCTCCGCCTCTTTCCTTTGAAGCAACAGCAACACCTATTGGGTGGAGACAAGAAATTCCTGTCGTCATTGATCAACGCAAGCAACAGGCACCGATGGCTACAGAAGTTTTGTAAATTGTGGTTTCAGATGATGTGGGCTAAGTAGAAGGCTGAGCAGCCACCCAAGCCTCCATATTTTCCTCAGTGGGTATCCCTACCACAGATGAATATCAAAGTTAGAGATTCTTGAGGCTGCCCTCAAAAGCTTCCAGATTCAGAAAAGGATCCATGAAAGACTCAGTGGAGAGGAGCATCCAAAGAGAAGATTCTCTGAGAAACCTTTGATCCAGTCAGTCCAAAACCAACTGAAAACAGAGCCACCAATTCCAAAGTCCTGCAGACAGGCCTGGAAGATACCGTAGTTGGTGGTACTCAAGAGGTGGTATTCAGCAGGTTCTGACTAGTTCTGCAGAACCGGTAACGGAAATTTTGAGTAATTCAGAGAACCGGTAAATACCACCTCTGATTGGCCCCGCCCCAAATCTATTCTCTGCCTCCCGAGTCCGAGCTGATCAGGAGGGAATGGAGATTTTGCAGTATCCTTCCCCTGCCACGCCTGCCGAGCCACGCCTACAGAACAAGTAGTAAAAAAATTTGAATCCCACCACTGGTGGTACTGAAAACCACCAAGAATTGTAAAAGGACCAAGATGAGAGAACATTCTCCATTCAAGTCTCAACAAGGGTTAACTAAGAGCATACCAAGGCCATTCCAATTCCATTCGGGTAGTCCTTGACTTACAACGGTTTGTTTTGTGGCCATTGAAATTTACAACGCTGGAAAAAGTGACTCGTGACTGTTTTTCACACTAATGACCATCGTCGTGGTGACATGATCAAAATTTAGATTTTTAACAACATATTTATGACCGTTTCAGTGTCCCATCTTTTGCGACCTTCTGACAAGCAAAGTCAATGGGGAAGCAAGATTCACTTAATGACCATATTACTAGCTTAACAATTGCAGTGATTCACTTAACAAGTGTGACGAGAAAGTCGTAAAAGGCAGCAAAACTCAACAACTGTCTCACTTAGCAGCAGAAATATTGGTCTCAATTGTGGTTGTAAGTCAAGCACTCTCCTGTAGCTAGATCTCAACTCTGGTTGGAAAGGGTCCTCCTGCCAGTCCACTTCTCCTAAGGGTATGCCAAACAATTGAGTCACAGACCCAACAACCTTTACTAAAGATGAGCTGGAGACTGGATGATAATTATTTACCTCCTCCACATCCAGGAAGTCCTTCTGAAAGAGAAGGAGCCATTGCCACGGCCTTGCCTACAATTTCCAAAATCCAGGGGGGGAAAAATCCCCCTCCAACTGCCCAGAGGAATCAGATGGCATACGGAGGCATCCCGCAGGGGGCAAAGGTCATCCTGGAGGGCACTCCCCCCACTTTCTCAGAAGTCATGAGCCAAAATTAATCCCAGATAACTTGGCAAGATAGCATCCTTCTCACAGAAAAATCCCAGATAACTTGGCAAGATAGCGTCCTTCCACCCACCCAGGTGGAATCGAGACTGAAATTGATCTGAGAGATTTTGCCAGCTAAACTTTGCACTATTTAGTTCAGGGATGTCAAACTCAAGGCAAATATAGTCATGTGTACTCCTGCTCCTAAGCTACTACTGGAGGCACACAGGGGGCAGCTCTATCTGTAGGGCAGAGTTTGGACGGGCTCCTAAAAATAATAATCCCTTTTGGCAGGAATACATTGGAGTTTTTGTTTGCTCTGGGGGGTTGAACAGAGATTCATAGAGCTGGAGAGAGCTTTTTAGGGCACTGAATCATCTTCTTGGTGCAGGAATTGGATTAAAGCTGGGCTGTCAAACTCAAGGCCCACGGGCTGCATCCGGCCTATGGGCCGCTTAAATCTGGCCCGCAGGGCCAGCCTGGAAATAGCAAAGGACCGACCCGCAGTGCCTCTTGCAGACAAAATAGGGCGTGGGGATTCCACATGTACCCCCCCCCCCCGTGCCCCTTTTAGCTGGCAAGGTGCCGCAGGAGACATTCATCCCATCTCCCTCCCCCCACCGGCCCACAGAGGAGAACTACAATGCTGATCTGTCCCTCAAAGAAATCCAGTTTGACCTCCCTTATCTAGTTACAGTGGCCTTACAGATAGAAGCTCTTGATGTTGACTCTTAGGGAGAAGAAATAGAGGTGCTTCACTTCTCTCTTTTTTTATTTAGATCAAAAAACGGATAAACAACTTCAATACATAATACTACACATGCTCACTGCAGCTAGGATTGCTTTCGCACATAACTGGGAAAAAATCAATATACCCGCAGACGAAACAATAATTAGAAAAGTACTCGAATGTGCAGAGATGGACAAAATGACAAGAGAACTAAAAGAGAAGAATCGGATTTCTATAAAATATGGAATAGAATTTATAAGTGGCTAGAAAACAGAAGCCAAAACAGAAAATAGAGAATGTAAATATATGATGATATAAATAATCAATATTATTATGTGTTAGTACTACTGTTGTTATATTATAAGACAAGGTAAAAGCAATAGGAAAGCAATGCAGAATGGGGAAATATAAAGGCAAAACTTGAAAGTTGATACAGAAGGCTGTATAATTACTTTATATTGTTATGTAAGTTTTGTGTTTTGTTTTTTGTTGTTTTTTTCCCTGTTTTTAAAGATTAAAATGTTCAATAAAAACTATTTTAAAAAAAGAGGTGCTTCTCTTCTCATTACCATGGAGTAAGCCCAAAAAAAAACCTGCACTCCAGACGTAGTTTTTAGCACTTATATCTCCCAGGGGCCTTCAATCAGGATGAAGCCAGTACAGGTAGTCCTCACCTTACGACCGCAATTGGAACCAGAACGTCAGTTACCAAATAAGGCGGTTGTGAAGTGAGAGGCATCTGATTTTACAACCTTTTTGCTATGGTCATTAGATGAATCACACACGGATGTTAAGTAAATCTGGATTCCCCCCATTGCTTGTTGGGAACAGGTTGGGAAAGTCATAAATGGCAATTACGGTATATGTCTGTGGCGATGATGCAACAGTTTTAAGTGCAAGAACTGGTTGAAAGTTACTTTTTTTTTCCAGTGCTGTTTGAACTTTGAACAGTTACTAAATGATTGTACAGTTGTAATTTGAGGACTATCTTTCTAGAAAAGGCTACCAAAGTCTATGTTAATCTCAAACTAACACAAAAACATACATTCATATAACTAGATCAAAAACTGGTGTAATATTAAAGAAAAAAGATCCAGGAAATTACAGCAGCAGTGCTTCAGACAGAATTTCTTTTAATCGTCCCTTACTGAAAATCTAATTCAAATAGTGACAAACCAAATCTATCAATAATCCACTAGTAGTCCTCGACTTACAACCACACTGAGCCTGAAATTTATGTTGCTAAGAGAGACAAACCAAATCTATCATGTCTAGTTTAATATGTCTAGTTTAATGAAAAGGAGGACTAGGGGAGACATGATAGCAGTCTTCCAATACCTCAGGGGTTGCCACAAAGAAGAGGGAGTCAAACTATTTTCCAAGGCACCTGAGGGTAGAACAAGAAGCAATGGGTGGAAACTAATCAAGGAGAGAAGCAACTTAGAACTGAGGAGAAATTTCCTGACAGAACAATTAATCAGTGGAACAGCTTGCCTCCAGAAGTTATGAATGCCCCAACAACACTGGAAGTCTTTAAGAAGATGCTGGATAGCCATTTGTCTGAAACGGTATAGGGTTTCCTGCCTAGGCAGGGGGTTGGACTAGAAAACCTCCAAGGTCCCTTCCAACTCTGCTATTGTATTGTATTGTATCAATAATCCACTAGTAGCCCTCAATTTACGACCACACTGAGCCTGAAATTTAGGTTGCTAAGAGAGACAAACCAAATCTATCAATAATCCACTAGTAGCCCTCGACTTACGACCACAGTGGGGCCCGAAATTTATGTTGCTAATTGAGACATTTATTAAGTGAGTTTTGCCCCATTTTACAACGCCACGGTTGTTTCTTACCACAATTGTTAAGGGAATAATTGTAGTTGTTAAGTTAGAGGCTTGGTGGTTAAGTGAATCTGGTTCCCCCATTGACTTTGCTTGTCAGAAGGTCGTAAAAGGGGATCGCATGGTCTTACGACACTGCAAAGGTCATAAATATCAGTCAGTTGCCAAGCATCTGCAATGGTTCTGTGAAAAACGGTGATGTGGTAACTTTGAACAGACACTAAATGAACTGTTATAAGTCAAGGACTATTTGTCCTGTAGGTACACTGTCCAGAATCCAGTGAAATTGGATGGCTAAGAAATTCAAATAAATAAAAGCAAAATAAAGGAATGGATACTTTTGGTACTGAAAATTAACTTGTTGGATGATCTACTGTTCTTAACGTCTTTACATATTCCAAACAAAGTTCTCTTTTATTGCAATTTATCAGATGAAGCCCTTATTCTCCAAATGTTCCCAAATCTTTTGCTACGGATTCTGAGGTCTGAGGCTCAGGCATACCTGCCAAACATCTGGTCCAGGTTGTTTTTTCCTGCCATATGTTTACCGGTAACATTTTGAATATGACAACCTACGGGAAATGGGCTGGAATCATATTTCTCATTCCTGGAAGCCTATTTTGTCCCAAGCATGCAAAAAGCATTTAAAAATAAACGCAAGAAAACCGCATTTTTATTCACAAAAAATACCTGGAGGGTTTTCTCCCAACCCATTTGGGAAATCAGATCTATTATGAGATTATAGAGGGGTTTTTAGGTGCGGTAAAGGAAAAAAAAAGCTTACCTACGTTAAATGATAGATTTAGGTAAACTGGATTAAAACCAAATCCAGTCATGTGTTGTACCTTAAAGTTCAGAGAACATACCATTTCCTGTTCACCTAAGGTGAAGAACAAAACTCCAAGGTGGAATATTCAGGGAAGAACTAGTTCCCATGAGCCAGCAGTGTACAGCAGCAGCAGCCCAAAATGCTAATACAATCTTGGGTTGTAGAAACGGTTCCACCACAAAACCGCGCTCGACTAAAGCGCGCTCGATGAAACCGCGTACCTGACATCATCACAGTGTGACGAAAAAAGCACGCTGTGAGTGCTAAAGTTAAAATTAACCCCTAAACCTAAACCTAACCCCCCGAAACCTAACCCTAAACCTAAACCCAACCCCCCGAAACCTAACCCTAAACCTAACCCTAAACCTAACCCTAAACCTAACCCTAAACCTAACCCTAAACCTAACCCTTAACCTAACCCTAAACCTAACCCTTAACCTAACGCTAAACCTAATGCTAACCCTTAACCTAACCCTAAACCTAACCCTAACGCTTAACCTAACCCTTAACCTAACCCTAACCCTAAACCTAACCCTTACCTTAACGTGAATCGACTTGCTTTCAAAGCGCTTTTTAAAGCGCCCTTTTTTCTCCGCGGTCGCTGTTGTCGCGCTGCTGATGACGTCAGCGACGCGCTTTAATCGGGTGTGCTTTAGTGGACCGCGGTTTTGTCGTGCCATGGTAGAAACAGAGTAATAGAATCAAGATCACCCGAAGTACTAATACCACTTTATAGAGCCCTTAGTAAGACCACACCTGGAATATGGTAACCAATTTTGGTCACCACAGTACAAAAAAAAGATATCGAGACTTTGGAAAACGTTCAGAGAAGAGCAACTAAGATGATTAAAGGCCTGGAAAGAAAAACATATGAAGAACGGTTGCCGGATTTGGGTTCGGCTAGTCTGGAGAAAAGAAGGACTAGGGAGGGACATGATAGCAATATTCCAGTATTTGAGTGGCTGCCACAAAGAGAGGGGGAATTTATTTTCCAAAGCACCAGAGAACAGGACAAGAAACAATGGTTGGAAACTAATCAAAGAGAAAAGCAACCTGAAATTAAGGAGAAACTTCCTAACAGTGAGGACAATTAATCAGTGGAACAGCTTTACCTTCAGAAGTTGTAGGCACTCCATCGTTGGGAGGTTTTTAAGAAGAGACTGGGACAGTCACTTGTCTGAAATGGTACAGGTTCTCCTGCTTGGACAGGGGGCTAGACTAGAAGACCTCCAAGGTCCCTTGCAGCTCTATTCTATTCTATTTCATCCCACCCCCCAGGGTAGTAGCAAATGACAAAGCAGATCTGGGTGCCCCCAAAAAAGGAATAATGTGGCTTTGGAGAACGATGATATTTTTGCTACAACAAACTAGGCCCGCCAAGGATTTTGTGTAAAAGCTTTTATTGACCCGTATTCTTTAATACAGCACTTGGATCTCATAAAGCTTCCATACGAAAGAGGAGAAATGCTATTAAAAGCATAAAGATTTAGAAGAGTGAAGGTCATCTCTTGATGATCTAGGCGTGATGGAGTAATTTCCTGGGCAACAGTATGGAGGTGCTTCACCATTATCTTCACCACTATCTCGTGGTACACCATTTATCTTCTTTGGGGATGCTTTCTTCCTCAACCCTCCAAACAGGCCTTTGTTATGAATATGACATCCAACGCATGTGGGGAATGTCATTACAGGTTTGTAATTATTAGCATTCTGTCTACCAGCCGAGAAATATTATCAGCAAGAAAGAAACACATCCCAAAAGATCGTCTGAAGAACTGTGACGTTTCCACACACATCCAACTATAACAGTAATAAGGGCAGGAGTTGCAGGCAGTCCTCTACTCACAAGCATTTGATTAGCAACCGTCCAAAGTTAACAACAGCACTGGGGAAAAAAGCAATTCACAACTCATCCTCTTGCTTAGCATTGTTACAGCATCCTCAGGCTCACACACGATCAAAATCTGAGAGCTTGGCAACCAGCATGCATCAATGATGGTTACCTTGCTCAACAGTAGTAACTGTGAGAGGGATCTTGGAGTCCTAGTGGGTGACCATTTAAATATGAGCCAGCTGTGTGCAGCAGCTGCCAAAAAAGCCAACACAGTTCTAGGCTGCATAAACAGAGGGATAGAATCAAGATCACATGAAGTGTTAATACCACTTTATAATGCCTTGGTAAGGCCACACTTGGACTACTGCATTCAGTTTTGGTCGCCACATTGTAGAAAAGATGCAGAGACTCTAGAAAGAGTGCAGAGAAGAGCAACAAAGATGATTAGGGGACTGGAGGCTGAAACATAGGAAGAACGGTTGCAGGAACTGGGTATGTCTAGTTTAATAGAAAGAAGGACTAGGGGAGACATGATAGCAGTCTTCCAATATCTCAGGGGTTGCCACAAAGAAGAGGGAGTCAAACTATTCTCCAAGGCACCTGAGGGTAGAACAAGAAGCAATGGGTGGAAACTAATCAAGGAGAGAAGCAACTTAGAACTGAGGAGAAATTTCCTGACAGTTAGAACAATTAATCAGTGGAACAGAAGTTGCCTCCAGAAGTTGTGAATGCCCCAACACTGGAAGTCTTTAAGAAGATGTTGGATAGCCATTTGTCTCGAACGGTATAGGGTTTCCTGCCTAGGCAGGGGGTTGGACTAGAAGACCTCTAAGGTCCCTTCCAACTCTGTTATTCTACAGTATGTTCTATGGTTGCCAGCATCCTGGTGGATCGTACGATCATCATTTGCAACCTTCCCAGCCAGTTTTTGATCATAGCAATAGCACTTAGTCTTGTATACCGCTTTACAGCCCTCGCTAAGTTGTTTATAGGATTGGCATATTGCCATCCAACAATCTGGGTCCTCGTTTGACCGACCTCGGAAAGATGGAAGGCTGAGTCAACCTTGACTCAGTCAGAATCGAACTGCTGAACTGCCAGCAGCCAGCAGTAGTCTGCAGTACTGCATTTTAACCACTGTGCCACCGTGGCTCTTAAGCAAAGTCAATGGGGAAAGCTGGATCCATTTAACAATTATTATTATTTAATGTTCTGAACCCCCTCCGTACAGTGAGTCACGCCGACACAAGGTTACTGTTAGCCACGCTTTATTAAACAGAAAACAGGCATGCGCACACTGGCCAGGTGGTCTTTGTGTTAGGGTTGCACCTGCATTCCAGTTTTGGGCACTGAATGCCAAAAAGGTTCGCCATCACTGGTGTAGCCAACAGTGGAGAGTCCAGCCAACGCCCAGGGTGACAGAACAAGATTGCAGTTCTAATCTGGATAATTTGTAAAACTTGGCTAAGAGAAACAAGATGTTCTCAACAGGGAGAAATGTACGGAGGAAAAACATAGAACGCAAATACAGGAGAGCTCCAATATTAGTGCTCAGGCCCATTAAACGGCGCCACAGAGAAGACGGGCAGGAGCTATTTTATGTTGCCGCAAAAAATTAGGAGAAGGAATAATAAGTTGCAGCTACCTAGTATTTAATTAAAAAACCGTACAAGGAAAATCATCCAGACGGTAAAATCTTTCAAACTGTGAAGCAGTCCATGTACAGAGGCTTTCTGTCTCTGGAGGTTTTATTTTTTCTGCATATCGTCCGAAACGTAAGACTGACACTTAGCAACCATTCGGAGTTATGACGGACCTCCCCAGGTTCCAAAGTTCCAAGAGCCATTCCTGAGTTACGTAACCGCAATTTGAGTGTTCAGCAATTGGCTAGCGTTAATGGCCGTTTAATAGAGAATCAGAATAGAATCTAGAAGGGATCTTGGAGGTCTTCTAGTCCAGCCTCCCTGTTAAAGCAGGAGATCCTATACCATTTCAGACAAGTGACTGTCCAGTCTCTCCTTAAAAACCACCAGTGATGAAACACCCACAACTTCTGAAAGCAAGCTTTCCCACTGGTTAATTGTCCTCCCTGTTAGGAAGTTTCTCCTTTATTCCAGGTTGCTTCTCTCCTTGATTAGTTTCCACCCATTGTTTCTTGTTCTGCCTAAAGGTGCTTTGGAAAATAACTTAACCCCTTCTTCTTTGTTGCAGCCCCTCAAATACTGGAATACGTCTATCATGTCCCCCTTAGTCCTTCTTTTCTCTAGACTAGCCAAACCCAAATCTATGTTCTATGGTTGCAAGCATCCAGAAACCGGGCCACGCAAACAAGTGAAAAGCCCCATTTGTGGGATGCAGCCAGCATATAAAATCATCCTACTCTGGTCCATGAAAAAAACTGCTGTCCACAGAACCGATCCCTGGTGCCCAAAAGGTTGTGGGACCTTGGGCTAGAGGATCCCTTTCATCGCCACTGTTCTGGGAATCTTATGATCAATTGCTGCCATGCAAACTGATTTATGCTATTTTTCGATCATGAATTCTACTATCCTAGTTCTGAACTTTGACTGGCAGCAATTCTCTAAGAGACTCTTTACTGAAGAGAACAGATTGTTTTCCTCCAAAGAACTTTCATGCTCTCATGCCAAGCATATATTCTACTATCACACATGCAAGAATGCGGTGATAATAAAACCCCAATACGATGGAATGAATTGTATTACTTCAAACCAGGTTCGCCTGGTGCGCCAGTTGCGACCCTACCTGAACCGGGAGGCTCTCACAACAGTCACTCGTGCCCTTGTGACCTCTAGGCTGGAATACTGCAACGTGCTCTACATGGGGCTGCCCTTGAAGAGCATCCGGCGACTTCAGCTAGTTCAGAATGCGGCCGTGCAAGTGATTGTGGGTGCACCTCGGTTCGCCCACATAACACCTATCCTCCGCGAGCTGCACTGGCTACCTGTTGATCTCCGGGTGCGCTTCAAGGTGCTTCTCACCACCCATAAAGCCCTTCATGGTAGTGGATCTGCGTACTTGAGAGACCGCCTCCTGCCAATTACCTCCTCGCGACCCATTAGATCTCACAGATTAGGCCTCCTCCGAGTGCCATCTGCCAGCCAGTGCCGGCTGGCAACTACGCGGAGGAGAGCCTTTTCAGTAGCAGCTCCGACCCTCTGGAACAATCTCCCCGTGGAGATTCGTACCCTCACCACCCTTCAGACCTTCCGCACAGCCCTCAAGATCTGGCTATCCCGTCAGGCCTGGGGGTAAAGAGTATAATCCGCCCCCACCCGAATGTTGAATGTTGTTCTACTTTTAATTATATATTGTGCTATATGTCATTGTATGTACCCCCTTCCATATAAGTTGTTAGCCGCCCTGAGTCCCCCCAGGGAAAAGGGCGGCCTATAAATAAACTTATTCTATTCTATTCTATTCTATTCAAACCAGGAAATCTTTTTTTCTTGCAAAACTGAGAGAGGAAATGTTAAAGGCAGATGATTTCTGGTTTATAGTTCCCTGATGTGTTTTTATTCTGGTTACCATACTATAAAAAAGATGTTGAGACTCCAGAAAGAGTGCAGAGAACAGCAACAAAGATGATTAGGCTAAAACATAAGAACGGTTGCAGGAACTGGGCATGGCTAGCCTAGTGAAGAGAAAGATCGGGGGAGACATGACAGCAGTATTCCAGTATTTGAGGGGCTGCCACAAAGAAGAGAGCACCAAACTATTTTCCAAAGCACCTGATGGCTAGACAAGGAACAATGGATGGAAACTGATTCAAGGAGAGATTCAACCTAGAAATAAGGAGAAATTTTCTGACAGTGAAAGCAGTCAACGAATGGGACAGCTTCCCTTCAGAAGTTGTGGCAGCTTTATCACTGGAGGCTTTCAAGAAGAGGCTGGACAGCCATCTGTCAGAAATGGTGTAGGGTCTCCTGCTTGAGCAGGGGATTGGACTA
The DNA here is from genome assembly GCF_051295495.1 of Thamnophis sirtalis. Taxonomy (NCBI): domain Eukaryota; kingdom Metazoa; phylum Chordata; class Lepidosauria; order Squamata; family Natricidae; genus Thamnophis; species Thamnophis sirtalis. The sequence goes on along the minus strand of NW_028261383.1, from coordinate 27,557,916 downwards.
GATGACCTACAAGGTCCCTTCCAACTCTGTTATTCTATTCTATTCTAAATAGTGACTGGCACATCTTGAAGGACAGGATAATCAGGCCATGATTTTATGACTCAAGGTTCAAAGAAGGTAAGATGTACAAAGCATTTTGAAGTTCAAATTCTGTGGTTTCCAAACTCTCCTTGCTTCCAAGTCCAAGATGTTGGAAACATGTCTGGCATGTCAGAACAGCTGAGGTTGGAACAAGATAGTTTGGATTGGATGTTTTCCATCCTGAAGCTCTTTAGATATCTCTGTTTGGTAACTGACTCAACAGGTGGCAGCATTTCTGTATTGTTGCCAAAACAAAACAAAAAAAGTTGCACAAATAGGTCCATGCAGCTACCAGGAGCCGAACTCAACTTGAAGGAGACTGTATTTGTACTCATTATACTGTTAAAAATAAAAAAGGCAATTTCTTAACTTGCAAACCTGATGGGAGCAACCCAAATCTTCAATATCTTCATAAACGACTTAGATGAGGGAATAGAAGGGGAATTTCCCAGATTTGCAGATGACACTAAGCTGGCAGGAAATAGCTAACACACCGAGAAGAAAGGCTCATGATCCAGATGGATCTTGACAGACTTGAACACTGAGGCCTATCTAAGAAAACGAGAAAAGTAAAGTCTTAGGCAACAAAAACCAAAAGTACACCTGTAGCTATGATGACGAACCCATGGCACGCGGGCCACGGGTGGCATGCCGAGCCGTTGCCCCAGTTCAGTTCCGCCACGCTTGCGCATGCGCCTCCCGCCATCCAGTTGGTCTTCAGTTCTCTGTGGCGCATACGCATGGAGAATGGGGGGGGCATACGCGTATGTTGAGGGCGCGTGCAGGGAGCACACACATGCACGGGGTGGGTGGGATGCATGCAGGGGGCTGCGCACACATTTCATTTGGGGGGGTTAGCATGCGTTCACGTGTGTGCGCAGGTGGCGCAGTGGTTAAATGCAGCACTGCAGGCTACTGCTAGATCAGCAGGTCAGCGGTTCAAATCTCACCGGCTCAGGGTTGACTCAGCCTTCCATCCTTCCGAGGTGGGTAAAATGAGGACCCAGATTGTTGGGGGCAATATGCTGACTCTCTGTAAACCGCTTAGAGAGGCCTGAAGCGGTATATAAGTCTACTGCTATTGCTATTGCTATTGCTACTTTGGCCACTCATTCCGGAAAAGGTTAGCCAGCACTGACCTATAGACCGGGTGAAACCAGGCTCAATAGCAGTGACTATGAGAGGGATCTTGGAGTCTTAATGGACCACCAGTTAAATATAAGCCAGCAGTGGGCAGCGGCAGCCAAAAAAACTCAATGAAATCCTAAGCTGCATTAATGGAGGGATACAATCAAGATCAAGTGATTTACTAATACCACTCTATAAAGCCCTAATAAGGCCACACCTAGAGTACTGCATCTAGTTTTGGTCACCACACTATAAAAAGATGTTGAGACTCTAGAACAGGGGTGTCAAACTCAAACCACAGGTGCTCCCAACACGAGTGACGTCGAGCTGGCCATGCCCACCCTGGCCACACGCACCCTGCCCCCCCCCCGAGGTCAAACACAACGCTGATGCATCCCTCAATGAAATCGAGTGTGACACCCCTGCTGTAGAAACAATGCAGAAAAGAGCAATCAGGATGATTAGGGGACTGGAGGCTAAAACATACGATGAATGGTTGCAGGAACTGGGCATGTCTAGTCTAGTGAGAGCAATCAACCAGTGGAACAGATGTTGCCTTCAGAAGTTGTGGGAGCTTCATCACTGGAAGCTTTCAAGAAGGGACTGGACTGCCATCTGTCAGAAATGATGTAGGGTCTCCTGCTTGGGCAGGGGTTGGACTAGATGACCTACAAAGTCCCTTCCAACTCTATTAATCTGTTAAATAAGCAGCCTCTGCTGCTTCTTTCCACACCAACAACTCCTTGCAAAGTTGTTATGTGGGTGTGTCCTCTATTTTATAACATCCCCATAAACAAGCAGCAATTTTAAAAGAGAAGCTTTTGACCTCTGTCAGAAATAGGACTCCATAATGTCAGGGTTCCAAATAGCATCCAAAATTAAATCAGAGTCCAAGGCAAAGTATTGCTCAAAGTTCCAATTTATTAAGAGAGCCATGTTGGCACATCTGGGAAAACCCGAATCTGAAAGCTTCCCAGTTTTCCCCACCCAGTTGAAAGTTCAAGATCTTCTCCCGACACCCACAAGTCCATCACATGGTCCAATCTCCCATTGCCGTGCTGGCATTTCCACCCATCTAGTTTTGGTCAGGTGCAGAGATGTAGAGACAAAGGATGACCTTTGCTTTCTAGAAAGAATTTTGTTATGGCTACATATCATCTAACTCCATACAATCCCCCCTCCCGTTTTCCCACAATAGAAAATGCATAGTAGAATAATAGAAAGTGTGGCAGGCCAAAGATCCAAAAGGAATATGGCTGCAGGCCTGACACATACATTCAGTCTAGCACGGCATGGTCTAATGCTACTCCTCTTTTCCCTTCATGAAAACAACTACTTAAGAGAGTTGCAAGAACTAAGGCAAGAACTGGACGGTACAAGAGACACCGTTGATCTGCTTCATACATATACAGGGTGCAAGTACCATTTTTTCTCTCCCTGTTTTGCAAAAGAGTATTTCTTAAAAGGGTATTTCTTAACTCAGCCCCCTAAGTAGGACATGCCTAGCTGCATGGGGAAATCAGGGCTGTTTCAACATGTTCCTTCAGTTTGACCATCATTCATCCTTCTCCTTCTTCTTTTTTCCACCTGCTTTTGAAGAGGAACCCAGGCGAGTTGTCAACTCATGACTCAACGTCAAGTTAACTCCCTCTGCGATTCGACAGAGCAACAGAAGATTTAGCAAGGGTGTCGGAGACAAGCAAAATTTCTACTAGCCCACAATGACGGAGAACTGTAAAGTGACTCATGATGATCAAGGGCAACCTGCTCAAATGTTAACCAAATTAAAGGTCCCCAGGTGAAACAACTCCCTGAACCAGTCTCTTAGGGGTTGCAAGGCCACCAATGACTACTCTAGCTCTGGCTGTCAAAAGCCCAGTGGCTGGAGCCTAGGCCTAGGATCTATTTCGCCAAGGGGGGAGTACTCACAAGTCCATGAATTGGATAAAACTGGAATTAGAATCAATTTGAGAAAAGTTGTTAGCAGCAAGCAATTTTCGCATTTAAAGATGCAACTTTTCCCTCCTAAAAAGGGTGAAAATTTGGGTGAGTCTTATACACTGAATGTAGCCCACACACCCACCAGTCCCAACCCTATGGCCTCTGCCTCCTAGCAATTTACCTCCTTGCAGCAAACGGGGACTTGCGAGGCTGCAATAGGCTACAGTAATCCCTATAGCCTGAAACAGCTGATGATTGGGAGAAATTGAAAGTGAAACGTGCTGTTTGCTCCCCGGGGCAAATTGCTGGGAGGCAGAGGAAGGGTTTTTTTTTTCTTGTGCTAATTAGGCTGTTTGCTGCAAGGAGGTAAGTCAATAACTACAAATGCCTATAGATGCACAAATTATTACTTTTTTTTTAATGGCTTCATTATTGTTCTAGACAGCTTAACAAAATGAAGAAGCATTTTAAAATAAATGCTTGATCTGAAGAGGCCCCGTGCTATTGTATCTTCTTTTAAATAGCAGAGAATAATTATACTTCCAGAAAGCACATCAATTTTAACAGCATCTGTACAAGTATAGTCTGAAATGTAACACTACAAAGTGTATATTGTCTGTACTGTTTGCTGTTTGTTGCAAGGAGGGAAAGTGCTGGGAGGCAGATATTTTCCCCTTGTTTTCCTCCCCAAACGCTAGGTGCGTCTTATACTTTGGAGTGTCTTATACTCTGAAAACTACGGTAGGTCCTTACTGAGGGACTGAGTCAAAAGCTGGGTATGCCTAGCAACAGGGGCACGTCTTAACAGTTTTAACAGACTCAGTCCAATCAGGGGGCAGACGAAGTCAACCCATGCTTGGATGCTCCACCTCAATGGAGAATACCACTGGACAAGGCCACAGAGGTCAACTAGGCCAACCACTGAATACAGGATGCAGTCGAGATATGACTGAGAAGCGGACATCTTATCTATACTTAAATATCACCTGTGGCAGCCTGAGACCTTACTGAACAGCTTCTACCAGAATCAGAATAGAGCTGGATGGGACCTTGGAGATCTTCTAGTCCAGCCAGTCTAGTCTACTCCATTCCACCAGGAGACCCTATACCACAGGGATGTCAAACGCAAGGTCCGGGGGTTGGATCCGGTCTGCAGGGTGCTTAGATCTGGCATATGAGACCGCCCTGCAAACAGAGAAGGACCAGTCCGTAGTGCCTCTGCCAGTGAAAATGGAGCTTGGGAGGGCCACCCATTTTCGCTGGCAGAGGGTTGCAGGAGGCCAGCGCAGCTGAAAATGGAGCATGGGAACTCATTTTCGCTGGCAGAGCACTCAGGCCGCCACAAGCGCCCCCAATACAAGTGATGTGGAGCTGGCCACACCCCAAGGTCAAACACAACCCTGATGTGGCCCTCAATGAAATCAAGTTTGACATCCCGGCTACACCATTTCTTCTTAAAAACCTCCAGTGATGAATCACCCACAACTTCTGAGAGCAAAACTGTTCCACTGGTTAATTGTTTTCAATGTCAGGAAGTTTCTCCTTCATCCCAGATTGCTTCTCTCTTTGATCAGTCTCCAATTATTGTTTCTTGCCCTGCCTGCCGGTGCTTTGGCAAATAAGTTGGCCCTGCCTTCTTTACTCAAATCTGATTCTCTTCCATTTCACCCATGATTCCAACCTTGCCCTTGACAAATACAGGTGTATACCTTGACTTGCAACGGATCACTTACTGACTGTTTAAAGTTACAACAGCACTGGGGAAAAAAGTAACTGTTTTTCACACTTAAAGACCATTGCAGCATCCCCATGGTTATATGATCAAAATATGGACTCATATTTATGATGGTTGCAATGTCTTGGAGTTATGTGACCACTGTTTGTGGCCTTCTGACAGATCAATGGGGAAGCCAAATTCACTTAAGGTAAAGGTAAAGGTTCCCCTTGCACATATGTGCTAGTCGTTCCAGTGCTCATCTCCGTTTCAAAGCCAAAGAGCCAGCACTGTCTGAAGACATCTGGGTGGTCATGTGGCCGGCATGACTAAACGCAGAAGGCACATGGAACGCTCTTACCTTCCCACCAAAAGTGGTTCCTATTTTTCTACTTGCATTTTTTACATGCTTTCGAACTGCTAGGTTGGCAGAAGCTGGGACAAGTAACGGGGGCTCACTCTGTTTACGTGGTGCTAGGGATTCCAGCTACCGAACTGCCGACCTTTCTGATCGACAAACTCAGCGTCTTAGCCACTGAGCCACCGCGTCCCTCCAAATTCACTTAACAACCCCATTAAAGTTTGTAATATGAGGCTGAATTCACTTCTGTTAGGCAGTTTCTTCTGAATTCCAGGTTGCTTCTCTCCTTGATTAGTTTCTATCCATTGTTTCTTGTCCTGCCCTCCAGTGCTTTGGAGAATAAATTGACACACACACCCTCTCTTGCCTTCCACTGATACAATGATGCCAGCAAGCAAAATGGCCTTGCATGGCTTCCCCTTTATCCGGTGCCTTTCACAATTCTCAAATAGATTGAAATTGATTTGCACAATTATATTAGATACCTACCACCAATTAGAAGCTTGCGATGGAAGCTGCCTACAGTCTGTATGTGGATTTTGATGACGGGGAAGTTGCATCAATGAAATAATCAAAACCTCTGATTTAATAAAGTCATCCTACGTACATGGCCGTATAATAGAAAATAACCACATGGGAAAAACCAGAAGAGCGCCCATGGCTTCCGTTAGTTGCATCGCCAAAGGGAAATTTGCCCTGTTCCCATCAGCTTACACCTCTGCTAAATCTATTCTGCAAGTTTGGAATTGGGGACCTTGTCTGGACCATGGTTAAGCACCAGTGGTGGGATTCACAATTTTTTACTACTGGTTCTGTGGGTGTGGCTTGGCTTGGTGGGCATGGCTTGGCTTGGTGGGCATGGCAGCAGAAGGATACTGCAAAATCTCCATTCCCTCCCCACTCCTGGGGGAAGGATAGTATAAAATCCCCATTTCCACCCCACTCCAGGGCAAGGATACTGTAAAATCCCCATTCCCTCCCCAGTCCACTAACCTGCTTTCCAGCTCCCTTCTCCTGTGCAGGGCAACTGGGACACTGATTAGCTGGGACTCGGGGAGGTAGAGAATAGATGGGGGTGGGGCCAGTCAGAGGTGGTATTTACCAGTTCTCTAAACTACTCAAAATTTCCACTACTGGAAATTTTGGTCACTACCGGTAGTTCTACCACTACCGGTCAGAACTAGCTGAATACCACCCCTGTAAATAAGCACACCATAAAGCAAACCAGACTTTAGTGCAATGTGTGAAACCTATCCCTGAGTAGTTTCAGATTATAAAAGTGTTTTTAAAAAGAAGGAAAAATGCAATAATACAAACAGCAGACAGAGTGGATACAGGAATTCCAGAAAGATATGCCACGCTCTCAAAGAGGACATAACATTTATTGCCATTATTGCTAAACATTTCCAGTATCATATTTTCTATTATTTATGAAACCCATTTTATCCTGATATTCTACACCATCATAGTATGGCCATAAACCACTAGAATAAAATGCTTATTAAAATATACGAGTATGTATTCAATAAAAAAATCTAGATTTGTTCAATTCCCTTCCTCTAGGAAAAAGCATATAATTTAGCACTATAGACCAAACATGAATAGCAAATAATTGTTCTGAAAACAGAACTGCGCTGAGCCAGGGATGGATAAGCAAAAATGTATTTTAAGATTACTTAGAAATATATTTTAAAAAATCAATGCCTGGGAACGGATACAAAAAGCTGAAATATTTAAGAGTGCAATCTTCCGCATGTCTCCTCATAAAGAAACTTCAAAGGGTCTTATTTTCAGGTAAAGAATTTTTGGATTGTTAACTTCAGTCCTTTTAAAATCAGCATCTAATGTTGCCATCCAGATGAAAAACAAAGAGGCAGGGAAGAGACATTTCTGAAAATGTTAAAATGTTACTGTCAGGTTAAAAATTTCAAAGTTGCAACTGGCGACAGCCAACTTCTTAGCTATGGCTACAAAAACAATCCCTTAGCTAATAGCTTAATCCGTTTTAGTTTTGAAATGTTTTAAATAATACCTATCATTATATGTTATTGATCCAATTGTTTTACTTTAGGCGTGGCCTCTTAGATTATAGTTAGGATTTGCTGTTCAGATCTTTTGGCCTTCATAAATATAACATATCATTATACAAGAAAGAAAGAAATTATATGTCAATCAAAATGCTGTTGTTTTGGCTTGGCGTAAAAATCCAGGCATTACGGCTTGTAAACTTGAATTTATAGCTTGTTCGGCCACATCAAAGAAACCATGACTTATCACAACAGATAAATATGGGGAAAGACTTTCATTATCCGAGTGCCAATGATTGAAGCCTTTGTCTCAAAGGCGCACCACATATCTACACTTTTGCATACTTACTCCCTGATCTCTTTATATTCATACAGATAGCAACATTAGTTACTGATTTTAAAAGCCAGAACTGAGATTACAATCCAAAAACCTCTTCACCTACAAATAAGCCTCTTAAAATGTGTTTCTTTAAGAAGCATGCAGATTTTGTAGCAATGCAATGAAAGGACCAATGGTAGGTTCCTACCAGTTCAGACCGGTTTGGCAGGACCAATAGTAGCTTGGCGGCCTGGGTCACTGGAACCGGCAGCGACCCAGGCCTGCCACGCCCCCGAACCGGTTCTCCTAGCGGCAACGTAGGCACTGCCATTTTGTTTTTTTGCTTCTGTGCATGCGCAGCGCAATTTTAGCTATAATGTGCATACATGTGCAGCGCACATCAAGCATGCATGTGAACAAACCGGCAGTAGTCTCTGTTGGAATCCACCCCTGGAAAGGACCCTGAGTTTCTTCCATTAATGACAACCTAAATGCCCTTCAGAACAGATAATTTTGTACTCCTCATTGGGGATCCTTGGCTGCCATTTATGGGACAGGAACAAAAATATTGGGAAAGGCATCACATTAATCATTTCAATTTGAATTATATAAATTACAGCAGATTACAACAGAGGATTACAACTGTTCAAAGTTACAATGGCACTGAAAAAGTGACTTATGACCATTTTCACACTTACAACCATTGCTGCTTCCTCATGGTCACCTGATAAAAATTCAGATGCTGGACAACTGATTCATATTTATGACGCTTGCAGCGTCCCACAGCCACGTGATCCCCTTTTGAGACCTTCTGACAAGCAAAGTCAATGGGGAAGCCAGGTTCACTTAATAACCGTGTTACTAATTTAACAACTGCAGTGATTCAGTTAACAACGGTAGCAAGAAAGTTTGTAAAATGGGGCAAAACTCACTTAAGAAATGTCTCACTTAGCAGCATCACTTTTGGGCTCAATTGTGGTAGTAAGTCAAGGACTACCTATACTGTAGTGGGCAAGAGTAGGAGTACTTCTGGAAGGCTTCTGATTCAGGACACTGTGTTTTTATTGATAAACTAGCCGATAACCTGGCATTGCCCGGGTATTTATTTTTAGGGGGGAAATGTTCAGCCCAAACATAATTTCTAATGTTGGATTTTCTCCTTTATCAGAGGGAGCCCCCTTGTGGAGTACTGTGAAGCCGTTACCATGGCAACTCCACTGTGCTGTACAGTAGAAGCCATTTTACGGCAGTACATTAGAAGCCATTTAAAGGCACAACAGGCTGCTTCTTAACACACACCCCGAGGGGTGTTAGGGGTCTCTTACCCCCCACAGTATTTGTTTCCAGAGAGTAAGCCATATGTATATCAAGTTTGGTTGAAATTGCTCGAGGCATTCCAGAGTTATGCTGGAACACACACACACACACAAACACGTACGTCATCAGGTTTTGAGGGAGGGCTACCAGGCACTACCAGGCTACAGACTCAGGGATCACCTTCCTCATTCTTTGCACCTCTGTGTAAGTTTTTTTTACAAAGTTTTTTTATTTTTTTGTTACAAATTTAAAATTCTTTTATAAACAAAGTGTTGCCCGGTTTCCCTCTTTAACATTCTCACATATACATAATTCATTTTATATTATATTTTCATTTCCAATTTTAACTGTATTATTTTTTCCCCCATGTTTTCCATCTTAAACTTAATTTTATCTTAACACATAAACAATATCATTATTTGTCCCTTCAGAAATAAACCAAGTTTATCATTTCATTTTCCGTCTTTTTTCTATAGATAAAATATATCCTCAAATTCAGTTTTTTATTTAATAAGCATTTTACTTAATTACTTTCCATGATTAATCATATTAATATAATTCCCTAACATCTTAATTAACTACATATCATTACCAGGATTAACATATTTCATTTTATTCTACTAATATATCCCTTTCTTTCCCTTTCTCCTTGTCTAATCATTTTCTCTTATTTCATCTCTTATTCTCTTTAATGTTCCACTTTCCATTGATTTTTTGAGTTGTCTTTTTATCCCCCGTTCCTAGATAGATAGATAGATAGATAGATAGATAGATAGATAGATAGATAGATAGATAGATAGATAGATACATACATACATACATACATACATACATACATACATACATACATACATACGCTGGTTTTGTTGTATTTGGGTCTTTTCTCGTGTAAGATTGAGCTTGTCTTGGCAACCTTTTGGCGAGGTCTCACTCGCTATCTTCAGGCTGGTGTGTGTGTGTGTGTGTGTGTGTGTGTGTCTGTATTCTTCTGAATGTTTTCTATCACTTTTTGATAGATTGTTTGAGTAACCCTCCCCAGGATTTCTGTTTTTCTCTTCCCACTATTCCACTCTTTGGTTTTGGCTAATTCCTTTTTTGGAAACCATTTCCCCTTTTCTCTCCCTGCTCTTTCTGTGCCTCTGTAAATCTCGATAGAATTGTCTAACTGGTTTTTATTTTCAGCTTCTTTTTCTACAACGTTAACTTCTTGTTTCTCATTTGTGTTCCTCTTTGCCAGATCCTCTCCTGTTTCCTGTTCTATGCATTTCAACGATTTTTCTGGTTCTTTATTGCTTTCTAGTGTTGCACGCACATCTTTTATAACATTTCATTTAGTTCTTCATGCATTCCACACTCCGTGTTCAAATTTAACAAACTTTTAATATCTTTATATTTTACCGCAATTAATTAAATCTCTCTTCTTATTTCCAAGCCAGGGCTTAATATAAACTACTTGTGTTTGCATTTACAGCCTTCTGGCCACACTTGTATCTATCTGTCCTTATTTCTCACTACAATCTACTTTCTCCTTATGTTTCTTGCTCTAGGACTGGAGTCTTCGGGGGGGGGGGAGGGGTTGGGGGGGAGGCTACCAGGCACTACCAGGCTGCAGACTCAAGGATCACCTTCCTCATTCTTTGCACCTCTGTGTAAGTTTGATGGCCTTTAAAAGGGGCTTAAATACTTGCTTATTTGACTAGTAGTGTTTCTCAACTCCGACAACTTGGAAGATGCGTGGACTTTTAACTCCCAGAATTCCCCAGCCAGCATGGGCCTGACTATCCCACTCTTGGGATTATTATTATTATTATTATTTTGAAGGACTGTTTGAAAGACGCACGCTGCTGCGTTTGTCTTCAGGATTAATCTTTGTGTACTGGTTAATTTACTGGATTTTGGGGGTTGGGATTTTTTTTAATTCTTCAGGGTTTATAGGGTTAGGGTTAGGGTTATGCACACACACACACACACACACACACACACACACACTCGCAAATGCATGCTACTCATTCCCGACTCTAGGGGGCGGTGTTTGTCTCCGTTTCAAAGCCGAAGAGCCAGCCCTGTCCGAAGACGTCTCTGTGGTCATGTGGCCAGCATGACTAAATGCCGAAGGAACGCGGAAGGCTGTTACCTTCTCACCAAAGGTGGTTCCTATTTTTTCTAATTGCATTGTTACATGCTTTCGAACTGCTAGGTTAGCAGAAGCTGGGAGAAGTAACAGGAGCTCACTCCATTACGCGGTGGTCGAGATTCGAACCTCCGAACTGCAGATCTTATCGATAAGTCTTAGCCACTGAGCCGCTGCATCCCTGATACAGTATATGTACGTATACTCCATCTTCAAGGTGCACAGAATCACCGTGACCCGTCAAAAGCGCGAACGTCATAAGCGTGCTGACAACACCGCAGCGCTAAAACCGCAATTTCAAAAGCGCGCAGACAACAGCGCGCAGACAACAGCGCACCGACAGAAGCGCGATTTCATTTAAGGTAAGATTTACAGTTAGGTTTAGGGTTAGGTTTAGGGTTAGGTTTAGGGTTAGGTTTAGGGTTACGTTACAGCGCGCTTCTGTCGGCGCGCTTTTGTCGGAGCGCTTTAGGGCTAATTAGTCGCTCATTAGTCACGCGGTTTTGTCACCGCGCTTTAGACACCGCGGTTTAGTCAGGCGCACTTTTGTTGTGCGCGCATTTGGGGTGGAACCCAGAATCACAACTATTATTATAACCATTATCCTAATCTCTGAAATTTTTTCCAGCCTTTTCGTATTAAACACTTAGTCAAACACTTTGATGTCAGAGGATGTGAAGATGAGCCATTCCTTCCCCTGCTTGGTGGCAGCACAGCTAATCCACACGTTTGGGACTCTTCAATAGGAATTAGTGACTGTAAGAGCTATAAATAAACCTAAACTAAATATCTTCCCAAGCTGTGATGGCTGTTTCACGCAAACACTAGGTTACAACAAAGCAAATCCTAAGCCATGATGAGCCCAGTCATCATACATGAAGTAGGCCAGGGAGACCATAGAGGGAGGAAGTTTCCTAGAATAGCACGATTGATCTATCTATTCAACTGCTGATGGCTAGATGGAATTATTTTACCTGGTATCTGGTAATAGAATAACAGAATAACAGAGTTGGAAGGGAGCTTGGAGATCATATTTATGATGGTTGCAGTGTCCCGGGATCATGTGAATCCCCTTTTGTGATCTTCTAATCAGCAAATAATCAATGGGGAAGCCAGATTGACTTAACAACCATGTTACCAATTTAACAACTGCTGTGATTCACTTAACTACTGTGGCAAGAAAGATTGTAAAATGGGGCAAAACTCACTTAACATCTGTCTCGCTTAGCAAGAGAAAGTTTGGGCTCAATTGGGATCACAAGTCGAGGACCACTTGTACTAAATGAGTCACAACTGCTTATGTACAATATGCTAAATCAGTGTTTCTTTACCACAGATCCCCTTTAAATACCTTTTGGGCAGTGGTGAAATTCATTTTTTTTTACTACCGGTTCTGTGGGCATGGCTTGGTAGGCGTGATGTGGCTTGATGGGCGTGGCAGGGGAAGGATATTGCAAAATCTCCATTCCTACCCCACTCTGGGGCCAGCCAGAGGTGGCATTTGCTGGTTCTCTGAACTACTCAAAATTTCCGCTACCGGTTCTCCAGAACCTGCTGGATTTCACCCCTGCTTTTGGGACCATGGACCATGGCCACGGCCCACCAAGACTTAACTCAAGATTTAAATCATACTATTTTTTCAAGCCTTCACAGACTCCCTATGATGACATCATAGCAGCAATAGCAATAGCAGTGGACTTATATACCGCTTCATAGGGCTTTCAGCCCTCTCTAAGCGGTTTACAGAGAGTCAGCATATTGCCCCCAACAATCTGGGTCCTCATTTTACCCACCTTGGAAGGATGGAAGGCTGAGTCAACCCTGAGCCGGTGAGATTTGAACCGCTGACCTGCTGATCTAGCAGTAGCCTGCAGTGCTGCATTTAACCACTGCGCCATCTTGGCTCTGGACCACATTTGAGAGCTACTGTGCTAAACCATAGAATACTAGTTGGCTCTACACAACTAGTAAGGCACATGAAGTACTCTACATATGCACACAACCTATGTGTCCCCTTAATACCATGCATATAAAGAAAGGTTGCAGGAACTGGGTCTGTCTAGTTTAATGAAAAGAAGAACTAGGGGAGACATGACAGCAGTATTCCAATATCACAGGGGCTGCCACAAAGAAGAGGGAGTCAAACTATTCTCCAAGTCACCTGAGGGTAGAACAAGAAGCAATGGGTGGAAACTAATCAAGGAGAGAAGCAACCTCGAACTGAGGAGAAATTTCCTGACAGTGAGAACAAATTAATCAGTGGAACAAATTGCCTCCAGAAGTTGTGAATGCTCCAACACTGGAAGTTTTTAAGAACAGATTGGACGAGAGATTGGATTTGTCTGAAATTAGGCTCTCCTGCTAGACCAGGGGGTTGGACTAGAAGACCTCCAAGGTCCCTTCCAACTCTGTTATTCTGTTCTGTTCATGCAAGCTCTGAGCTCCGGGAGGGACATTTTTTTAATCTACTGTAGTTTGCTCTTATTGCTTTTGAAATGAGACATCTGAAAAGTCCGAATGTGTCTTTTCCCCAGACTATAGTCACTTTTTGACCTGGTTCCAAATTTCAAATTTCCACTCCCCTCCCCATCAAGAATTACCAGATCACAACCCACAAATCTTGCACTCTTGCAAATGTTACCGAAAGGTAATCATTTACTGGGTCAAATAGCCATTTGTAGATATAAAAAAACCCTGCCTTTTATTCTTCCTGTTTCCTAAAGCAGCAGCATGACAAAGTCAGCCAATCTTTAGAATGACTGAGATGGAAAATAGGAAAGAAAAATTGACGAATGAAGGGTGAACCATAACATGGGAGAATCCAGAGGTTAACTACCGCAGTAGCTAAACTTAATTACAAAGGAAACAATTCCTACAGTAGTGCTAGCCCTACAGTTACCTGTAACTGAAAACACACACTACAGTACACAATTACCCCACTTTTTTTCCAGGGCTTATATCCGACCCATGGCACCACACACCAGTCACCGTCACGAGCTCAATAACTCCCTGAGATCAAATGTCATTGGCCGGCTTACACCCAAGCCTTTTGCGCCCATAATAGCTAGTCCTTCAATTACAGCCACAATCGAGGCCAACATTTCTGCTGCTAAGCGAGATATTTGTTAAGTGAGCATTGCCCCATTTTACCACCCTTTTTTTCTCACAGTTGTTAAATGGATCGCTGCAGCTGTGAAATGAGTAACGTGGTTGTTAAGTGAATTTGGCTCCCCCATCGACTTTGCTCATCAGAAGGTGTGCACTCCTCTGCTCGCAACAGAATACCTGATGCCACCAGGCTTGAAATTTTGGGCTTAGACAACTTAGAACTACTCCACCTTCCTAAGTGTACATAAAATTATCTGCTACAACGTCCTACCTGTCAATGACTACTTCAGCTTCAACCACAACAATACAGGAACACACAATAGATACAAACTTAAGGTAAACCACTCCAAACTCGATTGCAGAATATACGACTTCAGCAACAGAGTGGCCAATGCCTGGAATGCACTACCTGACTGTGGGTTTCTTCCCCAAACCCCCCAAAACTTTAACCTCAGACTGTCTACTGTCGACCTCACCCCATTCCTAAGAGTTCTGTAAGGGTCGTGCATAAGCGCACCAGCGTGCGTACCGTCCCTGTCCTAATGTTCCCTTTTATTCATATCCATTTCATGTATTCACAATCATGTTTATACTTACATCTGTTATCTTATACATGCTTGACAAATAAATAGATAAAAATTTAAAAAAATCCATCATAAAGAGGAGTCAGTTGAGCCAAGCATCTGAATCTTAATCACACGACCACGGGGATGTTGTTAAGTGTGAAAATCCATTCATAAGTCGCTTTTTCGAGCACTCACTAGGTGAACTTGTTGTAAGTCGAGGACTTACCTGTATGGAAAATCCCTCAGTCACAAAATCGTAACGACACCACGAACTACTAACCCACGACCACAATGTGTTGTGTGAACCCAATCCACCCTCGCCTGAATGCAAGATTCGACTACACCGTGGTTCGATTTTCCGACCCGGCCAGAAATCGGATTCCGATCTGTCTCCAAACCCAGCTAAAAAAAACCGGGAGCCCCAGGCCTCCTCCCGCCCAAACGAAGGGAAAAGGCCTGTCGCGATTCGATCACCTCGCTGATGCCGCCTCTCCAAACCGTGCAAAACAATTCCACGCGAATGGCAACTCCCGTCACGTCACGGCCAGATGAGTCGCTCATTCATCTCTGGCGGCTGCTGCTGGTGCAAATCCAGCCGGGGCGCCGGAGAAAGCGAGAGCGCCCGCCTGGCTTTTTGCAAAGCCGCTTAAAAGCTCCCAGTCCGGAGCTGTCTTCGCGATGGGCGGCTCTTAAAGGCACAGCAGCCCCGCGGCCAAAGCCTCTTTTCAGGGCGAGGAAAGAGCTCCGATGCCCTCCGGTTTAAGTAAACCAGGGGCCCGATCCAGGCGCCTTGTTTTTTCTCTCTCCCCCTTCTCCGATTTGCAATGAATGAGATGGCAGAAGAGTCAGTCCTGATCTTCGGTTTTGCCTCTTGCCGGCGCCCTCTAGTCGTGAGAGAGACTACACTGCCCATGATCCTTTCATTTCAGGCGCCCCCCCTCCCCCGCATGCAGTTACAAGTCCATCCTTGCAAGGTTGTGTTTTTAATTTGGGGATGAGAGAGAGAGAGAGAGAGAGAAAGAGAGAGAGAGAGAGAGAGACAAAGAGAGAGACAGAGGCAGAGAGAGGAAAAAGAAAGAGACGGACAGAGGCAGAGACAGAGAGGCAGAAAGAGACAGACAGAGAGAGAGGCAGAAACAGAGGCAGAGAGACACACACATACAGAGAGAAAAAGAGACAAAGCGAGAGGGAGAGAGAGAGAGAGAAAGAAAGAACGAAAGAAGGAAGGAAGGAAGGAAGGAAGGAAGGAAGGAAGGAAGGAAGGAAGGACGGACGGACGGACAGACAGCCAACCATTGGGAATTTCTCTTACAATGCCATTAGCTTCTCCCCATATTGCAAACCATGGATGGATGGAGGAAGGATGGGTAGTTTTCTTAGGGGGAGCAGTTCTGCCCTGCACAAGATTTAAAAGGAGTAAGAACTTCCCCAGATCGAGACCGAGTAAATCACTCCAGTCCTTTTTTTTTTTTTGACAAAAATAAAAACGCACTTCGTATGATTGGAAAAGTCCAACACTGCAGTCAACTCCGTCCAAGATACGGTCATCAAGCCATTCGAGTCCCTTCTAGATCTCTCGTATAATAAGCTAAATCTCTCATACATATATAATAAGCATAATGTAATACAATAAAATACCGATTTATATCCCCGATCACACACCAGATCTTGCCCTGGATCAAGCCGGCAGCCGCTTCCCTGCCCCTTTCCGCCAGCTGATCTCGCTCCTTCCTTCGCGCTGCCTTCTTGTTTATTTCTCCTCTTGTGCTAGCGCGCCGGCGCGTCAGATCCGGGAATGGTCCCTCAACTAACGCCTTGGCAACCGCGCAGGCGTCCCCGGCAACGCCAGGTAACAACGTTCTAAGGCCGCCCCCCCCCAGTCCCTTTCCACGTTGCCCTGGGAAGCTGTTTTTAGGGCAAGAGGTCGTGGAGATGCACTTGGATGCGAGCCAGGTTTACTCCCCGTTCCAAGTACCCCGAAGTCCTAAAACTTGTTTCGGCAAACATTTCCACTATGTATTCTAAATGGTCTGTGATTAATACATATGGTGTGTGTGTATAAATAATATAATATAACATATTCTAAATGGTCTGTGATTAATACATATGGTGTGTGTGTGTAAATAATAAAATATAACATATTCTAAATGGTCTGTGATTAATACATATGGTGTGTGTGTATAAATAATATAATATAACATAGTATAATATATTCTATTTTTATGTATGTATGTATGTATATGTATGTATGTATGTATGTATGTATGTATATTATACAGGTTTGTGTGTATCAAAGATCATGTGAGGTACTAATACACTCTATAAAGCCTTAGTAAGACCACATGGTCGCTCAGTGGCTAAGACGCTGAGCTTGTCGATTGAAAGATCAGCAGTTCAGCGGTTCGAATCCCTGGTGCCAACCTAGCAGTTCGAAAGCATGTAAAAATGCAAGTAGAAAAATAAGAACCACCTTTGGTGGGAAGGTAACAGCGTTCCGTGCGCCTTCGGCATTTAGTCATGCCAGCCACATGACCACAGAGATGTATTCGGACAGCGCTGGCTCTTTGGCTTTGAAACGGAGATGAGCACTGCCCCCTAGAGTCAGGAACGACTAGGACATATGTCCAAGGAGAACCTTTACCTTTTACCTTGCACACACATACACACACACACCCTGTGTGTATCAAAGATCACCTGAGGTACTAATACCAGTCTATAAAGCCTTAGTAAGACCACCCCAGTTTTGGTCACCACACTATAAAAAAGACATTGAGACTCTAGAAAGAGTGCAGAGAAGAGTAACAAAGATGATTAGGGGACTGGAGGCTAAAACATATAATGAACGGTTGCTGGAACTGGGTATGTCTAATTTAATGAAAATAAGGATTAGGGGTGACATGATAGCAGTCTTCCAATATCTTAGGGGTTGCCACAAAGAAGAGGGAGTCAAACTATTCTCCATTAGAATTTCATTTTTTAATGTGTGCCAGTGTGTTCACAGAAAAAAGTAACAATAAAAGTTATATTTTATTCAAAATTACCCCAGAATGATGCATTCCCCACCCCAACTTTTTTTTTCAAAGGATCCCACCCCGGGAATCATGCCAGTATTGCTCAATTCCTGCAGGACGAATTAGGGCTCTAACTGGTAAAATAAATAAGAGCGCTGCCCATGGTTCTGGAATGGCAACTCTTTTAACTTTTAATTTGAACAGACTGGCCATCGAACTAGTTAATGACTGACTTTCTAGGGGACTTCCTGAATCCAGCTGGCTGAATTCTCAGCACAACAGATTATGAATCAGCTTGATTAAACAGGAACGGAGGCTGAGTTTGCACAATAAAGCTTAACAAGGTTGGCTAAAGTCTCTGTCTGGATCTGGAGTTTGTAGTTGATAAACTTGGTTATCCCAAAGGTGCTCTCTTTCAAAAGGCAACTGGGTTTCTTGTTTTGCTAAAGGGCCTTTCATTTCTCATCCAAGAAGCTTCTTCAGTTCTGACTGAATGGTGGAGAATGGAAGGATTTATATTCGCTTCAGTCCAGAGGTGGTATTCAGCAGTTCTGACCAGTTCTGGAGAACCAGTAGCGGAAATTTTGAGTAGTTCGGAGAACCAGTAAATACCACCTTTGATTGGCTCCTCCCCATCTATTCCCTGCCTCTCAAGTCCCAGCTGGTTGGGAGGGAATAAGGATTTTGCAGTATCGTTCCCCAAGAGTGGTGAGAGAATGGGAATTTTGCAGTATCCTTCCCCCAGGAGTGGGGAGGGAATGGGGATTTTGCAGTAACCTTCCCCTGGAGTGGGGAGGGAATGGGGATTTTGCAGTAACCTTCCCCTGGAGTGGGGTGAGAATGGGGATTTTGCAGTATCTCTCTTCAGGAGTGAGGAAGGAATAGGGATTTTGCAGTATCCTTCCCCAGGAGTGGGGAGGGAATGGGAATTTTGCATTATCCTTCCCCAGGAATGGGGAGGGAGTGGGGATTTTGCAGTATCCTTCCTCTGCCATGCCCACACAGCTACGTCCATAGAACCGGTAGTAAAAAAATTTGAATCCCACCACTGGTGGTAACATTTTTTCTAGTATGTGCAATTTCAAACAGTCACTCAATGAATAGTTGCAAATTGAGGCCAACCTGTACACATTGACACATGTGTATGCATATGTATGTGTATGTATATACGTACACACACACACATATACTAGTATCTACACACGCACACACATCAATTTGGTGTACCAGTGAAGGTACCAAACTGGAAACTGGCAGACTGAGATCTAGTCCTGCCTTAGACATGAAACCAGTGGGGTGACTTGGCCAGTTTCTTTCTCTTAGCCCTAGGGAGAATAAGACAAGGGCACACTATTTCTGAAAAATTCAGGGATTATTCAGGAAATTAATGGGCATCAAGATTCCCTTGAAAACACAAATTTCATTTAATATACAATAGATGTCCATAGTTGGATTTACAGCATTCATTCATTCATTCATTCATTCATTCATTCATTCATTCATTCATTCATTCATTGGGCTTCTTTGATTAGCACTGTTTCATGCGGAAGACTGGCAACCATTAATGTCATTTCTCCTTCTGATGCTCCTATGCCCAACAGAATCAGAATCAGAATAGAGCTGGAAGGGACCGTAGAGGTCTTCTAGTCCATCCCCCATGATATAATAAATGTAGCAGGATATAATAGATACACTTACAGTATATTGAATGCCGATTTGTAATCAGTCCATCTCTTTGACAGTAATCAAAAGCATTCCCCTTTTGCATCAAGTTCTAACATTCCAGGTTGCAATTTTCAGAGCTGACCCAGAAATTTCTAGGGCATCTATGCTGGTTCATCTATTTTTACTCCCAAAATAGTTCTCAATTAAACAGGAAGTCCTCACACTATAGAATCCTATTTCTCTTAACATCTAACCTAAAATGCCCTTTACAAACACAACAGAGAGGGGGAGGCGGTGAGAAGCCAAGGTGGCGCAGTGGTTAAAATGCAGCACTGCAGGCTACTGCTAGATCAGCAGGTCAGCGGTTCAAATCTCACCGGCTCAGGGTTGACTCAGCCTTCCATCCTTCCGAGGTGGGTAAAATGAGGACCCAGATTGTTGGGGGCAATATGCTGACTCTCTGTAAACCGCTTAGAGAGGCCTGAAAGGCCTATGAAGCGGTATATAAGTCTACTGCTATTGCTATTAAGAAGGAGAGGGATGGAGAGGGAGAGAGAAGGAGGGAGAGAGTGGGGGAGGAAGGGAGAGAGAAGGGAAAGAGGGGAAGGGGGTAGGGGGAGAGGAAGAGGGAGGGAAGGAAAGGGAGAGAGGAGAGGGAAAAAGAGAGGGAAAGGAAGAAAGGGAGAGGGTGGAGAGAGGGGGGGGAAGGGAGAGATAGGGAGGGAGAGAGGGGAGAGGGAGAGAGAGAGAATTATTTGTAGTCATTACTTTCCCCAGACTCTGATTTGTTCCAACCTTTCTGGTAGAAATTACATTAAAACCAAGAGTTGAGTCAGTGACTTGTGATTGTGTTTACTTGGAAAACAGTCAGGAGCTGATAACAATCTTTCAAGTGGAAAATGTCAAGTGGCTGCTTAAGCAGATGTAAAACAGCAGTGGAATAACCTGAGAAGCTCTGGCTGTAAATCATAATTATTCCTGCCCCTCCTCCTCCTCCTCCCTCTCTCCTTTCCTCTCTCCCTCCCAGCATTGAGAATTCTATGGTTTGAGCCACAGCACCTATTTTTAGATTTTGTTTAGGCCACAGAGAGAGCCGGGCAAACCACCCATGCTTAAGAGGGATGTTGCTATCATTCCAGGCTGCAGATTCTCCTGGGCACAATGCCCTTGATGAGATAGGGTGCCCCACCCACCAAATGCCTTTCCCAAATCCAAAACAGCTCCATTAGGCTTCTAGCTGGACTGGAAGGGATAAACAGGCCCACGTGGATATAAGAGAACACCAGGTGTTAAATTAAAAAAAATATCTAAAAATCAAACCCTAACTGCAAAGGACTTCAAGAAATAGGATCGACCAGAAATAGGATTCTATAGGTAGCCATTACAACCACAAATGAGCTCAAAATTTCTGTTGTTAAGTGAAACATTTGTTAAGTTTAATTTAATTTAATTTATAAAATTTATATGCCGCCCAATCCCGAAGGCCTCCGGGCGGCTTACAACAAAGAGAAAAAAAAATGGTTGAACGGTTTAAAATCACAGCACCACATACATTCATTCTAATCGGGGCTCGACCTCAACAATGAGGTCAACAGCCCCAGGCCTGCCAGAACAGCCAGGTTTTTACAGCTTTCCTGAAGGCCATGAGAGTGGGTATGGTCCGGATCTCTGGGGGTAGCTGATTCCAAAGAGTCGGAGCAGCCACAGAGAAGGTTCTCCTCCGGGGGCCCGCCAACCGACACTGTCTGGCTGATGGCATCTGAAGGAGGTCCAATCTGTGGGATCTTACCAGCCGCTGGGAGGTATGTGGCAGTAGGCGGTCTCGAAGGTACGCTGGCCCTAAGCCATGTAGGGCTTTAAAGGTAATAACCAACACCTTGAATTGCGTCCGGAGACCAATTGATAGCCAGTGCAGCTTGCGGAGGACAGGTGTAATGTGGGTGTACCTCGGTGCACCCAATATTGCTCGTGCGGCCGCATTCTGGATTAACTGCAGTCTCCGAACGCTTTTCAAGGGTAGCCCCATGTAGAGCGCGTTGCAATAATCCAGCCTTGAGGTGACAAGGGCGTGAGTAACTGTTTGAAGTGCCTCCCGATCCAAATAGGGCCGCAATTGGTGCACCAGACTAACCTGGGCATCCTGCCCTGTTTTACGACCTTCTTTGCCACAGTTGTCAAGTGAATCACTGCAGTGGATAAGTTAGTAACCCCGGTTGTTAAGTGAATCTGGCTTCCCCATGGACTTTGCTTGTCAGAAGGACACAAAAGGGAATCATGTGACCTTGGAACACAGCAATGGTCATAAATATGAGCAGGGGTCGGCTTCAAAAATTTTAGCAACAAGGTTCTCTGCTCAGTAGCTGGATGGTCTAGCCATGGTGGGCGTGGCCTTCTGCATCACGGTGGGGGGGCGTTTTTTCCATTCCCAAGCTCCGGAGGCTCTCTGAAACTTCTTCTGGAGTTCTGGACTTCTCTGGAGTTCTTCCAGAATTTCCGGGAGGCCCATTTTTCACCTCCCCGGGCTCCAGAAGCTTTTATCGAGTCTCCAGGAGGGCGAAAACAGCCTCTCTCGGGCTCCGGAGGCTCTCTGAAGGCCGGAAACAGGCCCATTTCTGGCCTTCTGGAGTCTCTAGGAGGCCTGTTTATGCCCTCCCAGAGACTTCACACAGGACCTGCATTCAAAACAGGTCGCGTGGAGACTCCTGGGAGGGGTGGGCGTGGCCAGCCAGGAGTGGGACCCCTGAATATGAGCCAGTTGGCAAGCAACTGAATTTTGATGACTTGATTGTAGGGACGCTGCAATGGTCATAGCTGAGAAAAACAGCCCTAAGTCGCATTTTTCAATGCTGTTGTAACTTTGAACCATCATTAACAAACTATTGTATGTTAAGGACTATCTATATTTGTACATAGTCATTACAATTCTTGCTGCTTTGTATCCTGTATGTAAAAGGGCCAAAGTGATTTGATCCATCCATTCCTTGTTTTTACAGTAGCCTGTTCTGATAGGAGGCTGTTTGCTTTTTGCTGTGTAAGAAATTTTTGCCATATTTTCCTTGTTCATCAAGGGTTTTTTCCAGCAGAAACATTAAAACTAGCTGTCTTGTGGTCAGTTGCATGTGGAAGACATACCACAATGTAGTCATTGATGTTCTTCATGTGTGTATAAATGTTATGCTCAGAGTACCCTGCAAACTTTCATGCTACTTTTACCAGCAGAAATCTTGCTCGCTATAAACACAAGGAAGGAAAACAGAGGCACACAAATACAACACCGCCGTCTTCAACTCACACCCTTTTATAGATACAATCCATTTCAGTGTTTCTCAACCTGGACAACCTTAAGATGTTTGGACTTCAACTCCCAGAATTTCACCAGCTGCAAACTGCCATAAATGTGGGCCGGTTTCCAAGTGCCCAAAATGTGGCCAACAACAACACAACTATCAAAACTACAAGTAAGTACAGGTGGCCCTTGACTTATGACCCAAAATGTTGAGCCCAACATTTTTGTGGTTAAGTGAGACATTTGTCAAGTGAGTTTTGCCCCTTTTGTACGATTTTTCTTGCCACCATTGTTACATGAATTGTTATAGTTTATAAGTTAGTAACCTGCTTGTTAAGTGAATCTGACTTCCCCATTGATTTTACTTGTCGGAAGGTTGAAACAAGTGATCATATGACCCCCGAGATACTACAATGGTTATAAGTATGAACCACTTACCATCATCTGAATTTTGATCACACAACCATGGGGATGCTGCAAAGGTCGTAACTGTGAAAAATGGTCGTAAGTCACATTTTTCAGTGCTGTTGCAACTTTGAATGGTCACCAAATGAACTGTTATAAGTTGAGGACTACCTGTACCTTTTGAGAGGGTCTGTCGTAAATTCAAACAGTCACTCAGTGACTGGTTGTAAATCGAGGACTACCTGTAGATGAAAACTAAACATTTTGTCTTCTTTCTTAGGAACACTTTCTTATCAAAGGGATTGATGACACCTGGTACCAAGTTATTTAAGAATGCTTTTAGTGTAGGAATGTTGGTGATAAGGTAGAAACTTTTCCAGCTTTTAGTTGAATCGAACTATTGGCTGAATCATATTGCCAGGACTACTGAAATGTATGCATGATGATGATTTTTATTATTGATGTATGATAATGCGGTTCCACCACAAAACCGCGTTCGACTAAACCGCGCTCGACGAAACCGCGTAGCTGACGTCATCAACAGGGCGACAACAGCGCGGAGACAGAAGCACGCTGTAAACGCTAACCCCTAAACCTAACCCCTAAACCTAACCCCTAAACCTAAACCTAACCCCCCTAAACCTAATCCTAAACCTAACCCTAAACCTAACCCTTAACCTAACCCTAAACCTAACCCTAAACCTAACCCTAAACCTAACCCTAAACCTAACCGTTAACCTAACCCTAAACCTAATCCTAACCCTTAACCTAACCCTAACCCTAACCCTAACCCTAACCCTAACCCTAACCCTAACCCTTAACCTAACCCTAACCCTAACCCTTAACCTAACCCTAACCCTAACCCTAACCCTAACCCTAACCCTTAACCTAACCCTAAAGCTAACCCTAAAGCTAACCCTAAAGCTAACCTTTACCTTAAGTTGAATCGGCTTGCTTTCAAAGCGCTATTTAAAGCGCCCTTCTTTCTCCGCGCTGGCTGTTGTCGCCCTGTTGATGACGTCAGCAACACGGTTTAATCGGGCGCGGCTTAGTCGAGCGCGGTTTTAACGGGTCCCATGATAATGCATGCTCCCATGTTTGGCTTATGAAAATATATGCATTTTAAAATTGTACAAAAGGTGTGCCACACAAGCAGGAATGTTTCCCATTTTCCTGTTTTTGGGCAATTTAAATGTTTTTTTCAATTATAGTAGAGCTGGAAGGGACCTTAGAGGTCTTCTAGTCCAACCCCCCCTCTCAAACAGGAGACCCTACATCTTTTCAGACAGGTGGCTGTCCAGTCTCATCTCAAAATCCTCCAGTGATGAAGCACCTCCAACTTCTGAAGGCAAGCCTGGTTAATTGTTCTCACTGCTAGGAAGTTTCTCCTTAATTCCAGGTTGCTTCTCTCCTTGATTATTTTCCATCCATTGTTTCTTGTCTTCCCTTCTGATGCTTTGGAAAATAAGTTGACCCACCTCCTTTTTGTGGCAGCCTCTCAAATACTGGCATACTGTTTGGGCAAAATCACACACGTGATGGCAAATAACTAATCTGTGACAGAGCCCTAGCACCAGACTAGAGTTATGAAATGCAGGTAGACTCAACTTACAAATATTTATTTAGCGATTATTCAAAGTTACAGTGTCGCTGAAAGATACGACTTATGATCGCTCCTCGTACTTATGACTGCCATGGCATCCCTGCGGTCTCATGATCAGAATTTGGGTGTTTGGTAAAAAGCATATATTTGTAACAATTGCAACATCTCAGGGTCCTGTAATTGCTTTTTTGTGACTTTCCTAGATGGCTTTCGACAAAGCAAAGTCAATGGGGAAACTGGACTCATGTAACGTCCATGTGATTTACTTAACAACTGCAGTGATTTACTTAACAAACGAAGCAAAAAAGATCATGAAGTCAAATGACTCACTTAACAACTGCCTTGCTTAGGCACTGGAATTCTGGTCCCAACTGTGGTTGAATGTCGAGGATTACCGGTGATTACTGAGCTGGACTGGATCCTTGGAGATCCAGACCAGTGGTGCAATTCAGCCAGTTTCTATCCGGTTCGGGTGAGCCGGTAGCGGTGGCAGCAAGAGGCTCCACCCACCTGCCTGGATATCAACACATCCTGTTTTTGATGCACTGTGCATGTGTGGAAAGTCCTGTGCATGCGAGGAAGTGGCATGTGCTCTCACATTTGCAAACTGGTAGCGAAGGTACTGTAGGAAGTTATCACCCAGCCCTCTCCCAGAAAAATGAAATATCCTAGGAAATATTGAAAAGGCTGAATATTTATCTGGATGTGAAAAGAAAGAAACATGTTTTAAAAGACAGAATAGCTGCCTGTAGCTTCCTGCCCATCCCCACTTTGTCAATGGGCCATTAAGAAGGCCACGCTAGTCCACTTTACATAATAAAGACTTCTCCAGCTCCAGGGAGATGGGATTAAAGCATGATAATATTGGCCCCAACTCACCACATGGCATCTGAGAACTCAACCAAACATGGATTCAAAACGCAGCCTAGAGAGTTGCCCCTGCATGGCCCCATGGGAGTCTGACAACCAATCAGAATACAAGATCAAGATCAAAGGCCAGAGAGGGCATAAAACCAGGGACTCAGCATCTCAGTCCTTCCTTCTCTTTTCTCCACCAACATTGAAGCATGTGATCACTTTTTCTGTTCAGGACCTCAAGCCATGTGGTCCTGTCCTCCATTAAACCATCTTTCCAAGCAGCCTCCATGTCTCCAGTGTCTTTTCCCCCCACTTGGAGCCGAACCCAGAAGGACATTTCTTTCATCAATACAAAGTTGATTTCACCCCTGATCCAGACTCATATCTACGTTCAATCACCAAAAATCCATTGGACGATTTTGGGCCAAAAATATCAGAAAAGAATTGAACAGAATAAATCAGACATGGAAGTAAGCTACTGTGAGTTCCTTGGGTATAATTTAATAAACAATAAGCAAATAAAGAGCACGTTGCATAAGGCCAGTGGGAGAAATGACTTGCTCTTTCTCACCAGCATAGCTTCTGAACAGGAAAAACTGCTTGCCAGCATCACAAAAGGAGATTCTGATGATCGTCTATTGTACCGTGAAGCCTCCTGGGAATCCTTGGTGTGAACTGAGTTACAACAGGGCGGAGTTCCCTTAAAAGGGAGGTTCACATAAAACTGGCTTGACGGGTATATCTTCGGGAGTCTCTCCAGATGTTTTGCGGGAAACCACAAGTCCTTTTTAGGTGGTTTGGTTGAAGAAAAGTAGAACAGAGACATAATTTATCAAAACAAAATGAAATCCAAAAGATTTCCTTACTGCTTCCCTAGCAGGTACTGTTTCCCTGGCAGGTTGGCTCTGGAATTCCGGGAGTTCAAATCCATAAGTTATAAAAGGGCCAGGGTTCCCCACCAATGCTTTAGGTTAAGTTAGGTTTATTGGATTTATATGCCGCCCTTCTCCCAAAGGACTCAGGGTGGCGTACAACATAAAAACACATATTACAAAAGTTAAAAGAAAGATTAAATAGAATATCCAAAAACCCCAATAGACATTTACAATGAGATTTAGAAATTACATTAACAATTAACAATTAAAATTAATAATTTTATTCAGGCCAGGCCGGCTTGCTGGAAAAGCCAACTTTTTAGGGCGCGTCGGAAGGACCGGAGGTCGGGAATTATGTGAAGCTCTGGGGGCAGCTCATTCCAAAGGGAAGGTGCTCCCACAGAGAAGGTGCTCCCCCCAGGAGTCGCCAGCCGACATTGCCTGGCCGACGGCACCCTGAGGAGGCCAACTCTGTGGGATCGTACTGGACGTTGGGAGGCTACCGGTGGCAGTAGGTGGTCTCGCAAGTACCCTGGGCCTAAGCCATGGAGCTCTTTAAAGGTCATAATTAGTACCTTGAATCGCACCCGGAAAACAACTGGCAACCAGTGCAGGCCGCTTAAAAGGGGTGTAACATGGGAGTACCTGGGTGCCCCCATGACAACCCGCGCAGCCGCATTCTGGACCAGCTGAAGCCTCCGGGTGCTCTTCAAGGGCAGCCCCATGTAGAGAGTGTTAGTGATGTGATTGGGAACTTTGGAGAGATTTGGTAGTCTAGCCATGATAGTGAACCTGTGGCACGCAGAGCCCTCTCTGTGGGCATGTGCGCTGTCGCCAGCTGCTCTTCTGGTTTCGGGCGTGTGCATGCACGCCAGCCAGCTAATCTTCACATGTGCTGGAGAGGCAGAAACCCGAAGATACACTTTTAAAATGCAAATACACACATTGGCCACCTGGTCTTCAGGTTTCTGATGCTCCGGCATGCACATAGACCAGCTGGCCAGCACGCATGCACCACTGGTGGGTTCCGCATTCTGTTGCAACCAGTACAATTGCAAAGGGGGCCAGCGTCCTCCACATCAACGCACGCAATGCGTGCATGCATCTTACCCTCCAGCGACGCCTCCGTGAGCCTCCAGCTGTATGGTGGAGCATTGCACAGGCGCTGTACACATTGTGCACATGCGCGGAAGCCCCAAAGAGTTTAAAGACAGGTCAGGATGACGGGCGGGCGGGTGGACACTCTGGAGCACCATACCAGAACGATATCTGGTGATCCGGGCAGGCACCGGTACGCCCGTACCGGGGCGTACCGTCTGCAACCCACCACTGACATGTGCATGCCCTAAACTGAAAGACCAGGTGGCCGGCATGCACATGTGCACCGGCCAGCTGATCTTTGGGTTTCTGGGGCTTTGGCGCACATAAAAACCAGCTGGCTGACGTGGTGGCCAGTTCTCTGAAATGGTATTGGGTCTCCTGCTTGAGCAGGGGGTTGGACTAGAAGACCTCCAAGGTCCCTTCCAGCTCCATTCTGATTGAAATAAAAATTAAAACATTCATAATATGGCTAATAGGGCTGGCATGGTGAGTCCCAAAATGTCCACTTATAAGAATATAAACAGCTGAATTTGCTTTCTGGCATCGTCTCTCGGCTTTTGATCTGGGGAAAAGGCAGTAGCTCAGAATGGCCAAGGGAGCTTCTGTGGCTGCAGGAAGACTTCGAACCTGGGTCTCCTGATGCCCAGCCGATCATTTTCACCACTTAGACCAGGCTGAGAAGAAGAAACTGTCCTAGAGTCCTCAAGGCAGCTTCTCTGGCTGAAGAGGGACCTAGAACCAAGGTCTATTGTTGCCAGCCCAATATTTTCACCCCAAAACCAGGCTGAGCAGGAGGAACTGTCCCTCAGTCCCCAAGACAGTTTATGTGGCTGAAGGGACACCTAGAACCTGGGTCTGCTAGTATATCAGTCCAACATCTTCACCACAAGACCAGGCCGAGAGGAATGATCTGGCCCAGAGTCCTCGAGGGTTACTGGGTTGAAGGAAGACCTAGAACCTGCATCTCCCTAGTGCTAGACCAACATTTTCACCATTAGACCCAACTGAGAAGGAGGAATTGTCCCTGTCTCCAAGAGACCTTCTGTAGCTGAAGGGGGAACTAGAACCTGGGTCTCCCCACTCCTGGTCCAGCACCTTCACTGTCTTTTACACCTATTCCCAATAAAATGTGTGCATGAACAATGAAGGGCAGCCAGTTTGTGCACACCTCTAAATGGATCAATCTGCCCCCCAGGATGATGCTCTGGGAAACATTTCTCCTTCCAGTCCCATTCCCTGCACTTATTAGAGCTTAGCTTGGTTTGTTAGAGACAGGATCTCTTCTCCCTTCCAGAGGACAGCCTCCGTATCACAAGCCTCCTAGGGAGGGGGATCTGATCTTGATGTCCATGTGGCCTGCAGAGTTTAAATTTCACAACACCCAGAAATAACAACAGTCTCCACCCCCTGTGGTTATTGGTTGCCCGAGTTATTCAATATTCTTACCTTCTAAACATAAACAACAACACTAAGAAAATCCGGAATGTTTCTATGCCCTCAGGGCTGGGACTGGTGATCTGACAAGTGGTATCTGTACTTTTCAGACAGTTTTTTTTTCAGGGTTTCCAGCTGTCAAAGAACAGAGACATGAGAGTTTGCAATACTGCAGCGCTCCTGCAGCAATTCTTTTTAATGGCCCTGTTTTTTAGACATCAGCAGGTTGAAAGAGAGAGAGTGGGGGGGAGGAGGGAGAGGAAGGGAGGGAGAAGGAGGGAGGGAGAGACAGAGGGAGGAAGACAGAAAAGGAGGGAGAGAAAGAGAAAGTGGGAGAGGGAGCAAGAAAGGAGGATTGGTGGGAAGGATGGAGGGAGGAGGAGAGAGAGGGAGTGAGAGGGAGGGAGGGTGGGGGAGTGAGAAAGGGAGGGAGGGAAAGGGAGAAAATAATGGTGAGGGGGAGAGAGGAAAGAGGGAAAGACAGAGGGAGGGAGGAAGGGAGAGGGAGAGAAGGAGAAAGTGGGAGAGGGAGAGAGAAAGGAAGATTGGTGGGAAGGATGAAGGGAGGAGGAGGGAGGGAGGGAGGGAGGGTGGGTGGGTGGGTGGGTGGGTGGGGGAGTGAGAAAGAGAGGGAGGGAAAGGGAGAGAAGAATGGTGAGGGGGAGAGAGGAAAGAGGGAAAGACAGAGGGAGGGAGGGAGAGGGAGGGACAGAGATTTTCTCCTAAGTTTTTATTATCTCTAGGCTGTCAATAAATCTTTCAGGGCAGGGCCTGCAAGGAATTCATGTTGATTCTGATTTTCCTTTGGAGTCATATATCGTTTCTATAAAATTAAGGACGTTTAGCAATGAATTATCAGCATTTGAAAGTCTAAGGAAATATTTTTATATTAAAACATTTTTTAAAAAAAACTCTAGTTCCTCTGACACATGGTGTTGATTGAACCATTTAGCTTTGGTTTAACAGCAGCAAAAAGGAAATCTTAGATTTCTCCTGCCCCGGGACAATTTTTAATAGCATTAATTCAGAATAAGCTGAATTTACATAACGTGATAAACAACTAAAGCTAAGTACAACCTCTGAACCCGGCCACTGAGGACTGTAAACAACTGTATCTGACTTAATACAATGTGGCTTAAAGCAACGTGTTGCAACTATTCCAGCTTGTTCAGTAAAGTATGATAAAAACCAATCACGTGGGTTAAAAGCGATTGCATATGCCGTTATCTTAATGTGATGCTTTCGTCAATAAATTATACTAAATGGACATCAAGCCACTATGTCTTGTTTAATAAATTATGATCACAACAAACTATGAGGGCTCTAAACCATTCTATAGGACTTAATGCAATATTTCTTAAACTATTTTCTACTCAGGGCTTCTTCCTATTTTTAAAAATCATGGAGGACCACAAATCAGCTTTTGTTTATCTGGGTTATATTACCATATTAAAAAGTAGAATTGATGCCATCACTGCTACTACCTCCTCCTGTCACCATAATCTTATGGGATTTCAATATTGTATTATTTTTCAACACAGGCTGGCAAATCATTTTGATTTTGTGGGTTGTTGAAAGCACGGGGGGGGGACTGACCCCCCAAAGATTTTTGAGATCACATTTTTAAAAACCACCATCTTTTTTGGTCAAGTTTTTTTATTTTATATTGTTTATACATATCAGTGCATGAATGGTGTGATACCTGAGTATCATACATTTCAATACAAATATAGTATTCTTACTCATAATTATTACATTTCATTTTCATGATTTCGTATTATTTACCCATATCTCTTACTACTGCCCTTCAGTTCTAAACCTTCTTCTTACGCTTTCATATATTTTCATATATTGATATACATATACTATATTTCCCCTCTTATTTCTATCTCTATTTTAACTCCCACCCCCATCACCACTGTGTTTCTCCAAAAACAAGACAAGGTCTTATTTTCTTTTGAACCCCCCCCAAATAAGCGCTTGGCCTTATTTTCGTGGAGGTCTTATTATTTTTGAGGTGCAGAAGGCAACGAGGAGGTCACCTCATGGCTGCTGCTGTGTTGCAATATTTTTGGGTAGGACTTATTTTCGGGGAGGACTTATTTTAGCGCATGCGCTCAAAAGCCCAATTGCGCTTATTATCTGGGGAAGTCTTATTTTCAGGGAAACAGGTATTATATTCATGTAACACCATCTTAATGTTTTTCTCAAGCCATTGCTGATTCTTTTTTTTCCAAAAAATTTTTCTCTTACATAGCATTTTAAGTATACATTCACATAGTTATTATTCTATACATTTATCATTCTTATACACTTATTATTTCATTTAATAGGTTATAATATACAATTTGGGTTGCTTTATTTACCATCCCTTCTTCCTCTTGTAACCCCACCTCATTTTCCCTTTCTTTTCTCCCTCCCTCCCTTCTCTACTTTCTTCCTCTCCTTCCCTTCCTTCTTCCCTTGCCTTTCTCCCGCTCCTCCTCTTCCGCTGCCCCTTCCTGTCCTCTCTCTTTCTCTTCCTCTCTCTTCCATCCTCCTCTCCTTCCTTGCCTCTTTCTTCTTTCCCCCATCTTCCTTTCATGTTCTCCTCCTTTCT
The DNA here is from genome assembly GCF_051295495.1 of Thamnophis sirtalis. Lineage (NCBI taxonomy): Eukaryota > Metazoa > Chordata > Lepidosauria > Squamata > Natricidae > Thamnophis > Thamnophis sirtalis. The sequence goes on along the minus strand of NW_028261383.1, from coordinate 27,526,386 downwards.
CTCTTTCTTTTCTATTATTGTAGGTGTCTCTTTCTGGCCCCAGTTTATATTTCCTTGGGATGGTATTTCTGCAGACCCAAATATAATTTGATATCATTTCTTATTCCCTTACCTTCGCCAATCTATCCCAGCTATATTTTCTTCCCTTTTATCTCTCGCTTTCTTCAATACATTAAGTAGATCACAAACTATAATGACAGAATAAATGTATGAATAAACATATAACTGAATAAACATACAAATAAATGTAGTCATTAAGAAGCAATAACCCTCTTTCTCATTTTAAGATTCACTTGATCTTAGCTGCCCATCCGATTTTAGTTTTATGTTTTCAAAATAAAGTCTGTTAAACATTGTCACATTGTCACAAAGTTACAACTCCGAGGAGAAGTTGCAGCCATAATAGAGAAATGAACAATAGAAATGCCTCTTAATAAATTCAATACTGGTAGTCCTCAACTTAAGGCCAGAATTGAGCTCAAACTTTTATGTTGCTAAGTGAGAAATTTTTGAGTTTTCTATCAATTTACGACAGTTGTTGCTACCGTTGTGAATCACTGCAGTTGTTAAATTAGTAACCTGATTGTTAGATGAATCTGGCTTCCCCATAGACCTTACTTGTTAGACGGTCACAAAAGGACATGACCTCAGGATGCTGCAACCCGTCATAAATCTGAGTCGGTTGTCAAGCATCCAAATGTAAATCATCATGTGACCATAAGGATGCAGCAATGGTCATAAGTATACAAAATGGTCATAAGTCACCTTTTTCAGTGCTGTTGTAACTTTGGTCACTAATATCACTAAGGGTCTACCAGTGTACACTCTCTTTGCAAGGTTGCCTCCTCCAGCTATGTTTTAAACTGAAGCGCACCAGACTTTCCAGCTAACCTGGCTCTTTCTATATTATAAACCTGAACAATTCAACCCTGTGTTGTGCCCCTTTCTGGATCGGGATGCTCTGTGAACAGTCACTCATGCCCTCGTCCTTTCTTGCCTGTAACACTCTCTACATGGGGCTGCCCTTGAAGAGCACCCAAAGGCTTCAACTGGTCCAGAATGCGGCTGCGCGGGTGATCATGGGGGTACCTAGGTGCTCCCATGTTACACCCCTTTTAGGTGGCCTGCAGTGGTTGCCAGTTGTCTTCCGGGTACGATTCAAGGTACTAATTATGACCTTTAAAGCGCTCCATGGCTTAGGCCCGGAATACCTGCGAGACCACCTACTGCCACCAGTAGCCTCCCACTGTCCAGTGTGATCCCACAGAGTTGGCCTATTTAGGGTGCTGTCGGTCAGACAGTGTCGGATAGCGAGCCTCAGGGGGAGAGCCTTCTCTGTGGGAGCGCCTTCCCTCTGGAATGAGCTGCCCCCGGAGCTTCGCATAATCCCCAATCTCCGGTCCTTCCGACGCGCCCTATAAAGTTGGCTTTTCCGGCAAGCCGGCCTGGCCTGAATGGAATAAAATATAGGATTAATTTGGTTGTTAATTTTAATTTAATTTTTAAATTTTTATTGTAAATATCAATTGGGATTTTTTTGGATACTTTATTTAATGTCCCTTTTAATTTTTGTAACATGTCTTTTCTTTTATGGCCCTTGGGAGAAGGGCGGCATATAAATCCAATAAACCTAAACCTAAACCTATGTGATAAACTTCGAGTGGGTGTGATACAGATGGGGTATTCAGCAGGTTCTGACCAGTTCTGGAGAACCGGTAGCGGGAATTTTGAATAGTTCGGAGAACCAGTAAATATCACTTCTGGCTGGCCCCGCCCTCATTGATTCTCTGTCTCCTGAGTCCCAGCTGATTGGAAGGGAATGGGGATTTTACAGTACAGTTCCCCTGCCATGCCCACCAAGCCAGCCACGCCCACCAAGCCACGCCCACCAACCCATGCTACACCACGCCCACCAAGCCACGCCCACAGAACTGGTAGTAAAAAAAATTGAATCCCACCACTGGTGTGATGCAGGGGTGGTATTCACTTACCTTCCCTGCTGGTTCACAAATGTGAGTGTGTGACCATCTCCATGTATGTGCTCAGCCTTCCATGCATGCGCTTTTGGTGAAAAAAGGGCCTAAATGGGGCGGGTGGGCAGGGCCACCTGCGATTTCCGTTACCGGTTCGGGCAAATTAATCCGAACTGGTAGAATACCACCTCTGGTGTGATGAAAGTAATGACCAGTTTAAAAAAAAAACAATATTTTTTTTTAAAGTTTTCTTTTCTTGCATGCTAGCCCATTCCTTCTCAATGCCAAGCAGGGGAAGTTGGCTGGGGAATTCTGGGAGTTGAAGTCCACACATCTTAGCCCAGCCAAGGTTGAGAAAAACAAGGCTAGTCTAACACTGTAGGATTTCAAGTGGTCTCCCACCCAAGTTCTTTGCCAAGTCCAGCCACTTGTCTGAAATGGAATAAGGTCTCCTGCTTGAATAGGGGGCTGGACTAGAAGACCTCCAAGGACCCTTCCAGGTCTATTTTGATTAACATTAACGTTTGCAGCACTGCACTCCCCCGTAACGGTTGCAACCCCTGCAGTTTCCACCTGCAGCTACGAAGTACCCACGATCTCCCGGCATTGAGCTTCTCCTTCCTCTGTTTAAAGCAAATAATAACAGTGTGTTGTTTCTCTGTGTCATGTGTGGGTATGCAGGCATGTGCATAATTTTTATTTATTTATTTATATTTTTGTCATGTTTAGGTAGCGTATAATGGAGGTGGCGACCCTTTGAGAGCTGTATGCAATGAAATTTCATTTTAATGTATGCCGATTTGTGTACATTCCACGTGCGTTGGACTAGATGACCAACAAGGTCCCTTCCAACTCTGTTATTCTATTCTATTCTATTCTGCTCTATTCTACTCTACTCTTTTTCTTATCCTATCCTATCCTTATTGCTATTCTATTCTTACTGCTATCCTACACTATTCTTAATTTTATTCTATATTATGCTATTCGGCGACTCCTGCTTGTCCAGAATGCAGCCGCGCGAGCGATCGTGGGTGCACCTCGGTTCACCCACCTAACCCCTATCCTCTGCGAGCTGCACTGGCTGCCTATTGGTCTCCGGATACGCTTCAAGGCGCTAGTCGTCACTTATAAAGCCCTTCATGGTATTGGACCTGGGTACTTGAGAGACCGCCTGCTGCCAATTACCTCCACTAGACCGATTAGATCCCACAGATTAGGCCTCCTCCGAATTCCATACGCTGGCCAGTATCAACTGCCGGAGGAGAGCCTTCTCTGTGGCTGCTCCGACCCTCTAGAACGAACTCCCCATGGAGATTCGAACCCTCACCACCCTCCAGGCCTTCCGCAAAGCCCTTAAAACCTGGCTGTTCGACAGGCCTGGGGCTAAAGAACCGTTGCCCCCGTCTCGAATGGTATGACTGCTGCGTGTTTTAAACCATGTATTGTTTTGTGTCGTTTTTAATTTTGTCTGTATCCCCCCTTCCCTGGTTTGAGTTGTGAGCCGCCCTGAGTCCCCTTGGGGGGGGGGGGGGGGGAAGGGCGGCATATAAATAAAACCAACATTCAACATTCAACATACATTCTACGCTATTCTGTTATGTTCTATTCTACTCTATCTATCTCTTATCCTATCCTATCCTGTGATTCCATTCCAATTTGCATTTCCATTTTGCATATTGGAAGTGTTGACCCTTTTGAGAGCTGTAATGCAACGAAATTTCTTTTTAATCCAATGCCCGTTAGTGTACATTTAAAAGGACAATAAGATTATTCGATTATTCTGTTTTTCTTCTAATAATAGAGAACCGATCCAGAGGAAAAAGAAACCTCCGATTGCTCTTTCCAGGGAGGATCGGGTTGTGGGGAGGGAAGGTGGGGAGACAGATCGAGGGAGGCACCCTCCCCTCTCCCCGCTTGCAGTTTCCTCCCCCTTTGCAGGAAGTGACACACGTTCGCAACCGGGTCAGCTGGGATTTCGCTTGGCTCGCAAACCCACCCCTCGCAACTTCGCAAAGCCAGGGTTTTCAGGAGGGCGCATGGGATTCCTGCAATGGGAAGGTGGAGGGCGTTGTGGCGGCCTTGGGGCTGCGGCCAGAGCAACCTCTCGGCGCCTACGGTCAGTAAAAATGAAAGCTCTCCGAAAGCTTTTGGGTTTTGTTTTTTGTTTTTTTTTGCAAAACGCCTTGCTTTTGCAGGCGAGCGCGTGCAAAAGTTAAGGCGGGGTTGTTTTTGCAACAATTGCCACCCGCGCGCGGACGTGCAGAAGGCAACGCTTGCCCATGGAGGCGGGGGAGGTGGGGTGGTGGTGGTAGACCCTGCGATTTGGGGAGGGAAGGGGGGGAGTGCCCCCGAAGGGCTTTAAAGGGAAACGGGGAGTCGCGTGCAAACCGTCCTGGAAAGCGATCCCGTGCAAAAGCAGCCGGGATCTCGTGTAAGGCGGCTTTCCGTGCAAGCGCAGCCAGCTTCCCCCCCCCAGCTCCCCCCCGTTATGCTTTGCTTAAGCGCGAAACCTCCGAGGATCCAGATGGCTGGCAGGCTGGCTTTGTCCATTGCGGGTGGGGGGGGAGATAAGTGTTTCCTTCCCCCTCTCCTTCCACGGAGGTGGTGGTAGCTCCCGATCGATAAAAATTAAGCGCATTTAATGCCATCGTCCTTCGATTAATGGTATAAGGAGCCTTTGATTTGGCCGCGCGGTTTGAAGGGCGAAATTTGATCTCGGTTTTCCGCGGTGGGCATTATAAATCATGGTAGTATTTATAGATAGTTCTAACCCCTAGAAATTGTATTGTATAATATAAACTATTACAAATAATTGTAATGTGTGATAATAATTATTATTATTACAAATATTTTATAATTGCATTGTAAACAATGCAATTCTAATCATAGGAGGATATATCGCCGTGCCCTGCTGGTATTCGATCGTGGGTTAATTATCTTTCGGTGAAGCAAATAAAACTCGTTTAAATGCAGGTTTGCTGTATCGCTTTAAGAGGAGATCTGGAAGAAAGAAAACGACTGCGGGGGGTGGGAGGGGGGATGAGAGTCAGATAATCGGCATAAAACTACCATGGATTGGTAAAAGATTGGTTAAGTTTTCCTTACTAGACGTAGAGGTGCCTCTTTTTCTGAATTCTTTCAGCATTCACCACCAAATCTTTTTCATTCCAATTTCCCGCTTATAACCAAACTGCTAAATAAGCAGTGATACCCTCTGGATTTGTGTCTGGGATGTGGACAGATACAGGAAACCAGGTTTTGGGAGGGGGTGGGTGGGAGGGAAGGAGCCGCTTCTCTGAAGTCTTTGAAATTCTAGTTGTTTCTAGTCGTTGAGACTTGGTAGGTAGGTGTACAACTTTAATAGATGTATCTAAGTCTAAGCTACAGTAATTTATCTCCCTATGTCTTGTAAGAGAGATCTCTGGGCATCCGGGTATAAGCAATTTAAGGGTCTTCCCCCCCACATTAAGAAAGCATGTAATGGTCAAAGTTTTAGCAGGCTGTTTTAACCAGGGTTTATTGGACTTTGTTGAGTCCACATGTTATGTTAAGCCCTTAGCCACCCATTAATGGGAAATCATCTCACTCAACCCGAGGAGCCAAATTCTAGATTAAAAAAAAAGTTTATTGGGGAAATACAGGAACAAAGAAAAGGATGGTTATACAAAAACGCCCAATAAAATCAAAATAACCTGTTTACATAAAACATTTTTTTACCTCCTTGAATTAAGATGTGGGATTCCCAAAGATGTTGGAGGTTCATTGACCAGAATATAGTTGGAGAAATGTCATCAGGGCTTCCTTCTGCGTGGAAGTTGATAGGCAGGGATCTCTTTCCTGGTTCTTCCTTGGAGTGCTTCTCTGTTACAGAAAGTGGGAAGGTGGATCAGAGCCAACCTCTTTGGGCAGAGTGACTTTCATTTTGTCCAATCAAAGCCAGTCAGTCCTCTTTCTCTGATGTCTTAGATCTAGCTAGCAAATCAGAAATTACCTTAAGGGTTAGACCCGCCTTCATAGCAAGGTGGAACAATTTAGTGTAGTTTAGTGTTTAGCTTGTATTATATCAGTGGAAATCTCATTTGAGGAAACAAAATCTTAATATAGAATAGAATAGAATATGGGAATGGAATGGGAATAGGAGTATAGAGTAGAGATTTGAGTATTTGAGTATTAATACTTATAGGCCGCCCTTTTCCCTGAGGGGACTCAGGGCGGCTTACATAAAAAATGGGGGGGGGGGTATACAGACAATAGACACAAACAATACATAGAAGTAAAATAGTAAGCAACATTCATTCATCATTCGGGTGGGGACAGTTATCTTTGTCCCCAGGCCTGACGGGCTAGCCAGGTCTTAAGGGCTGTGCGAAAGATCTGGACGGTGGTGAGGGTACGAATCTCCACGGGGAGATCGTTCCAAAGGGTCGGAGCTACTACTGAAAAGGCTATTCTAAGAATAGAATAGAAAATGGGAATGAGATAGGAGTAGAGTAGAATAGAATAGAAAATGGGAATGGAATAGGAATAGAGATGAATAGATTAGAGTAGAATAGAATAAGAATAGAATAAGAATAAAATAGAATAGAATAATAATGGAGTTGGAAGGGACCTTGGAGGTCTTCTAATCCAACCCTCTGCTCAGGCAAGAAATCCTATACCATTTCAGACAAATGGTTCTCCAATCTCTCCTTAAACTCCAGTGTTTATTTGTGCCTCACAGCACAAAACTAATTTATTAGGTGTATGTTGGGCAGTTAAGATAGCGGAGTATCTAATGCCTAAAGAGTTTAAACAGTTACATGTTAAAAAAAAATACAAATGTTTCCCTTCCTCTCTGCAGAGGAGCCATTATTTTCCCATGCTTTAATTGTGATTTTTCTTCCATCATTATCCTGTAGGGAAAGTCTAGCTGGGATACTGGTGTTTATAGGGAGGTATCTCCCCAAACAACTAGATCAACCTTGATCCCTGCCCATTTCATCGAGATGGCTGCACCGTGGGCCTTATTTAATGATGCCTCTTTCTCCAGGCCTGTCTCTTAAACGGTAGTTCAGAGCAAGGTAGATGGGGCCATTGTTTTCAATGAAGTGAGACATAGAGAGCATTGTCTGCTATTCCTAGAGCAGGCCTCCAGTCATCGGTGGCGAAGGGGTATGAGAGTTATAGGCAGAAAATACATGGAGAGAGCATAGAGAGCAACCTTGGAAGACAGACGGGTTGAGCTGCTAAGGTCAAATAAGAAAGGCCCAAACCCAGGCCAAGAATGTGAGCTGAGTAAACATTTCAAAGGAGCCCCTCCCAAGCTCACATGAAGATAAAGTGAGGGAGGTGGAAGCAGGTAGAGACTTGGGAAGGTTCGGTTACTACCGCTACTATAATAACTCTGATTCTGATCTACATGGCTGTAGGGGATGACCAAGATGGGCCTGAGGGCCGGATGAAATGCATCATTAGTTTAGAGCCGTGATGGTGAACCTGTGGCACGCGTGCCACAAGTGGCACGCAGAGCCCTTTCTGCAGGCACACAAGCCTAGCTCAGCTCCACTGCACATCTGTGTGCACCTCCCGCTGCCCTGCTGATTTTTGGGTCTCTGCTGCATTTGGGGTGGGGTGCATGTGGGGGGGAGCAAGGGTGGTGCAGACCCCCCCCCCGGTGGCCTGTGCTCCCAGGAGGCTGCAGGGAGGCTTACTAGGCCCAAAATGGATGTGGTGGATGCAGCACAGCCCCCCCACACGCCCCATTTTTGCTTCCAGGAGGCTGCAGGGAGGCTTGCTAGGCCCAAAATAGGCTGGGCAGGGGATGCAGCACAGCCCCCCACCCCCAATTTTTGCTTCCTGGAGGCTGCAGGGGGGGGGGCTACGAGGCCCAAAAACAGGGCATGAAACAGGGTTGCAGGCACAGGGGCGGGGGCACATTGCATTATGGGTGCATGCAGGCGCATGCACGCTTTCTGCATGCGATGACAAAAAAGGTTAGCCATCCTTGGTTGAGAGTCTCTAACGCTCCTGTAAGAGACCTAAGTGGAGACCCCCTTGAATTCTGTTGACTTTTACCTGATGCCAATTTGCGTTGCCCAGATTCTTACATATTGGTAGCATGAAATAAACTTGTAGTACGTTTGAACTCTTATCTTGGCTTCTGACTTCGGACATCTGACAATGGCATTGGTTTCTTTTTTTTAATAATTATTTTATTTTATTTTTAATTTTCAAAACAAACACAACAAAAAGAATCCTCCTTCTTTGCATACTGTAGAAAGTGTATCAGTTGGTTACAAAAAACCTTCGTGCATCTCTTCCACAGTCATCAAGCATAATTCATATTAACTCAAGTATTTTAACTCAGATATATTTATACATATTACCATCATCATACCTCCCTTTGCATTTGACTACAATTGTTTAAACGTCCTTCATCATAAAATATACCAATATTTAAAACATAACCACATACTGGCATTTCATTTGCTATTTCTGAAATCCTTCAATAACACTGAATCCTCCCTAGCCTATTCTAGCTAAACATCCATAATATTTAGTAACAAAAATTTTAATCCTCCTTTCCAAATCACTGTTTACAATTTACATCCAGTTTCCCTTATGTTGTACCCATACATATATATACGTTGTTAATATTATCCCTCCTTTATTTGACTGTATCCTGTATCATAACATTTTCCCCCCTAATAATCAAAACTTAACTAAATTTAACTTACTTCTTTTTTATTAGCTTTTATATATAACCAAAAAGATTTCTAATCTCTCTTTCATGGGTACCATTCAAATATTCATATCCAATTATTACTTATCATAACAATACATATGTATATATTATTATCATTATCAATTATTTATTTGATTATTTCTATTGTCACTAAATTTCACTAAGTTTAACTAGTTTTAAATTATGCACTTCCATCTATCAACCTGTATCTTTCCAGTAGCAAACAGTCACATGTCTTCTGCCATTTGTGGTATCAGTCCTCTAATCATTTTCTTAATCTGGTTTCTTAATCTGACCTTCCTGGTAGAGCTGACAAACCTAGCTGACACTAGGTTTCCTGCACAAATCGGCACAAGATAGTCTATACGGGTAGTTCTTGACTTACAATCATAACTGAGCCTGTAATTTTGGTCAGAAGTCGTGATGGTCATTAAGCAGATCACCAAGTGACAGTTTTGCAGGGTTTTTTTTGTGGCAGTTGTTTAGCAGTGTTACAACCTATTTTTTTGTGACGATCATTAAAGGACCATCACAGTCTTTAAGCCAATCCATTGTTTGCAATGGGATGTTTTTTGCCAGAAACGAGACATAAACTCCAATTTCCAGCAAAAAAAAACCCATCGAAATGTGCTCACATGACAGCAGGATGCTTCAAACAGGAGTATATGCGGGCCGGTTGCCCACTCTCTGAATTTTGATCATGTGACCATAGGAATGCTGCAATGGTCATAAATATGAAACATGATTGTAAGTCATTTTTTTTTTAAAAAAAAAAACTTTTTAAAAACTTAACTAAATGAATGGTTGTAACTCCAAGATTACCTGTAATTGGGTTTGGGGGGTATGGATTGATGGGTTATAAGAAGCCAGCTCCAGAGAAGAAAAAGTGCTGATTAAGCATATATGCCAAGTTCTCTCTTGTCTCCTTTTGACTTTCCAGGTATTCCAGTACCGAAATGCCTCTAACCATGGCTTCCTCCGTCAACCTGTGCCATCGTTGGCTCATACCATGGCCCAGTACCTGCGCTCCCTGGAGCCCCTGGTGAACCCCAAAGATCTGGAGCAGACGCGGCAGCTAGTGGCAGCTTTTGAGGCCCCAGGTGGAGAAGGAGAGAGGCTCCAGGTGCGGCTGAAATGCAGGGCTGCCCGCATGGAGAACTGGGTAAGGAAGGGGAATCTGGAGGGCAGGGGGTGAAACCATTGATCCCGGAGGGACGGGGACGGCGCAGTGGCTAGAATGCAGTTTTGCAGGCAAACTTTGCCCACAGCCTGAAGTTCGATCCTGACGGAGCTCAAGGTTGACTCAGCCTTCCAATGGTCAGTAAAATGAGCACCCAGATTGTTGGGGGCAACATGCTAACAGACTGCCCAGAGAGCGCTGTAAAACAGGAGTCCCCGATCCCAGTGGCCTATTTGCAACCAAGCCATGTGAGCAATGCACTGGCACGCACACATGTTCAGTTAGCGGGCGCTTGCATGTTCGAGCATTGGGCTGGTATGCACACACATGCAGCTCAATAGTTGAGCTGTGTGTGCGCATCCGTGTCGTCCTGCCGCTCTTGTGTGTTGGCGCCAGTCCACCACTTGTGCAGTGCACCAGTGCCCACACGTACACGCCAGTCCGCCACTTGTGCAGTCTCCTACTCCTCTCTAGATGGGTTGCCAAGCCATAAAGGTTGGGGACCATTGCTTTAAAGCACTATCCCATAATCCCTTGCAGGGTGGAGTCTGGGCAACTGAATGGAGCTAGCAGAGTATTTACTGGCCAGATGCCCTTCCTGTCACCAATGCAGAGCTTTGTTCAGCAGATATATTCTCATTGTGCCCAGAGAGAGAAATATCTGCCTCTACCTAGGATCACAGCCTCTGATTGTGAGGCCACCACACCACTCCGTTATAAAGCACTATGAAGCGGTATATAGATCTAAGGGCTATTGCAATGTTTCTAGGCATTCTTATCCAATTCTTGTTCCTGTGGCACTATGGGAAGATTGCAAATTCTGAGTCGTGGAGAGGAACTGCAGGATGAGGGTGCAACATCAGTTCCCATTTGGCTACCCTGGGAATGGCTCCTTCCTCCCACCTGGTGCCCACCAGATGTATTGCAACTGCAGCCCCCCCAACCAAAAAAATTCTACAACCACATTGTGGCCTTTGGGAACCGGATGTTCCCAAAGATGCTAAATTCTAAATGCTCCCAAAAATGTCTATGGAGATTCTCAGTCATCCGGGTCACTGTTGTCCCAAAGGTGCTTTTTCAAGAGGCAACTGGACTTTGGGTTTTTTTTTTCTTTGAAGACCTTTCACTTTTCATCCAAGAAGCTTCTTCACCTTAAATCCTTCCATTCCCCACCATCTAGTCAGACATTTAGCTTTGTAGCCCAAGATGCCTGATTTTATTTTTTATTTTTTTTAAAGTGTAGTCCTTTATTTCCAAACCAAAATCCTCTCCATGCCAAAATCTTAAGGGTTTGTTCAGCCTTCGTACTAATGGGGAAAGTGGTGAGGAGACTAATGGGGAAAGTGGTGAGGAGACTAATGGGGAAAGTGGTGAGGAGACTACTGGGCACTACTGCCCCCCCCCCCCCAAGTTGCTTATTTGATGGTATGGGAACTAAAGAGCTTGCTCTGTACTTATCTTGTCGCAGAAATGAGCCACCAAGTGGATGCAAAGTTCGTAATGATCAATAGAGGGTCTACTTAGGAGCACTTGCTGGGGGCAAGAGGAGAACAGATTAAAATGGATGTGACAAGGGTTGTTGTGCAAAAGTTACAACTCAAGATACTTGCACCCGATGTTGGACCTCAGGTACACAGTGGCAGTGTTTGCACGAACGGCTCACGGCATGGGATTCACTGCCTAACTTAAGAACCATTGTAGTTTGCACTAGACTCTATCGGGTCTTCTTCCCACAGTACCTGGTGACCTCCAGATGTAGTGGATCAATCTCTGCACATCTGGAGGGCATTAAGCAGGGGAAGGCTGTCATAACTATATACCACTAAAACCCTCATGTCTGTTTGATTGTTAACCTTCAATTGGGCGAAAGCCTGCATCATGGGGCAACATTTTTCGAATCAAAATTTCGAGCCTCAGATAGGCTCACTTATAAAAGCCACCCAAAATCCAGGACCCATAATTCCCTTGGGATTGGAGTTTGGCAAAGTTGTGGCTGCTTCAGTGCTACGACCCCTCTCCCCATCACCACAGTAAGCTGGAGTCATGGCGTTTGTCATTTTCAGTGCTCCCTGCAGGGTGGATTTGATTTAAATCAAGTTGATTTAAATGATGGTTTAAATCCCTAGTAAAAAGGCTTGATTTAAATCATGATTTTTAAAGAGCAGCTGTCATCTCTGTCTTGCAACAGCTCCTCCTCCAGCCCGCTGTTGACTCAACGACAGTCCCAATATTGCAGAATATGCAGTATATGCCATATAACTAAGCTTCATTTCATGCTGAATAAACTAAATTATTAATGCGTCTTAAATAGAAAACCATCTTTTTTTTACTGCAAAAGCATTTTATTAAAATTAATTTGATAATTTTAAAAAAATTCTGATTTAAATAAAAAATCTGATAATTTTATTTTTTAAAAATCGATTTTTACCCACCCTGTCTCCCTGCCAGCTTCCCACAAGGAAAGCCAATGGGGAAGCCAGCGGGAAGTCGAAAGTTTATTTATTTGTTATATTTATATGCCACCGTCTCACTGTGGAATGCATCTGTGGGCGGCTTACAACATGGGCAATATAAAGCAATTAAAACATTTAAAAAATGTTGACGTGTTAAAAGTTGTTCCTACTTTTACTGCTTTTTTGCCTAGCTGTGGTCATTTTGTTCCTCTGTTTATATAAGGAAATGTCTCTGAAATAATGACCCAGTGGGTCACGGGTTGTCTAGTTTGAATGAGACAATGGAACCGCTAACACTTCCAAGTGTGTGTGCAAACAAGCAAACATGACACTACACTTTTATCTTCAGTGGTCATCACAGAGTGTTCTTGTCCTTGTTGTTTTAATGACCCTTTGCATCATTAATTATCAGGGAGCTGATAATTAATAGTTTGGAGGAAAAATATGAAAAGCTTTTTCTTGTTTTGGTCCACTGGAGCTGGACTTCCCTTTTAGGGAGAAAGTAGAATGTTCAATCCATGCCCGACCAACTTTATTAATTATCCCAGCTGGATGTGGCACTAATGCAAAAAAATCAGCTGGTGCAATTTATATAACTTATTTTTGTTGCTGTCTAAAATTTTATTTTTTAACCCTAAAAACATGGCATGTTCCCTTCCTCCCACCCCCCTTGGAAATTACAAATATAAATTCCTTGATGCAGAAACTTACACTCTGCAAAAACGGTTTTATGCATTGCTTCAACAGTTTTCACATATTTTAAGTTGATTGTTCTGGACCTTTGTGGCTTTATTTATCTACTAACAGCATTTATTGGCTGCCCCCATGTGGCCAATTCAGAGTAGTGTACATCAGCAAACATACAGAATATCTCAATAATTAAAACAACTGAAAACTCATTAACAAAACAATAAACACGTTCCGAATGAGGTGAGTTACTCTAAATTACTCTGAAATAAGGTATTTTTTAAGAGCCATCCTGAGCACAAGGAATTATTCCTTAATTATGGGGCTGTCAGCATGAAAGCCCACCTCTGATCTTATTACGGAAAAAGTATTGATATTAGAAATGAATTTTTCTTCATTACAACCAAAAGGCAAAATCCTATTGGATAAGTCAGTCCCTAATATATCCATGTGCATAATATACTGGTCTGTTTAAAAAAAACAAACATGTTTGCATCATTGTAAATGGAATAGGAATAATTCCAACAGTGCAAATAGCAATAATGAATTTCTCTGCGTCTGTTGATCTATTTAAGTTTACATTGGACCCTTTATAAGCATAAAGGGTCCAATTCCAGAGGCTCCAGGTTTGTGATGGGGAACCCATGGCACGGGTGCCACAGGTGGCATGCGGAGCCCTCTCTGCGGGCATGCGAGCGGTTGCCAAGCTCAGTTCCACTGTGCGTGCGTGTGTGCCTCCCGCTGGCCAGCTGATTTTTATGTCTGCTGCGCATGTGGGAGATGCGCATGCATGCGTGAGGGGGATCGTGCAAGTATGTGCGGAGGTTGGGGAGGAGCATGGGGTGGGTGCGCCCTGCCCCCCTCTTTTTGGTTTTAGGAGGCTTCGGGGAGGTCTTCTAGGCCCAAAATGAGATGTGGGGGCTGCGGTATGTGCCCCCCCCCCCCCGCGGAGCGCTTTTGATCCCAGGAAGTTGCAGGCTGGAATTGTGACTGAAATCTTTCCCACAAATAGCACATTCAAGGGGTTTCTCTCCTGTGTGAGTCCTCTGGTGCTTCACCAGCAGGGGTTGGTTCCTGCCAGTTCTACAGTGCCGTTTAGAACCGGTTCCAGCTCCCTCCCCCCGCCTGTCCGCACATCATCAAGATGAAGAGCGAGAGGAGGAATTCTGGGAGTTGAAGTCCACAAGTCTTAAAGCTGTCAAGTTTGAACACCCCTGGGGTTTTTGTTCTGAAGGGTTAGGGGTGCAAGGGACTTGTAACTTGACAGCTTTAAGACTTGCGTGCTTCAAATGCCAGAGTTTCTGAGCCAACAAGACTGGAGGAGGAATTCTGGGAGTTGAAGCCCACAAGTCTTAAAGCTGACAAGTTTGAACAGCCCTAGGTTTTTTTTTTCTAAACGGTTAGGGGTGAAAGGGTCTTGTTACTTGACAGCTTTAAGACTTGCGTGCTTCAAATGCCAGAGTTTCTGAGCCAACAAGACTGGAGGAGGAATTCTGGGAGTTGAAGCCCACAAGTCTTAAAGCTGACAAGTTTGAACAGCCCTAGGGTTTTTTTTCCTAAACGGTTAGGGGTGAAAGGGTCTTGTTACTTGACAGCTTTAAGACTTGTGTGCTTCAAATGCCAGAGTTTCTGAGCCAACAAGACTGGAGGAGGAATTCTGGGAGTTGAAGCCCACAAGTCTTAAAGCTGACAAGTTTGAACAGCCCTAGGTTTTTTTTTTCTAAACGGTTAGGGGTGAAAGGGTCTTGTTACTTGACAGCTTTAAGACTTGCGTGCTTCAAATGCCAGAGTTTCTGAGCCAACAAGACTGGAGGAGGAATTCTGGGAGTTGAAGCCCACAAGTCTTAAAGCTGACAAGTTTGAACAGCCCTAGGTTTTTTTTTTCTAAACGGTTAGGGGTGAAAGGGTCTTGTTACTTGACAGCTTTAAGACTTGTGTGCTTCAAATGCCAGAGTTTCTGAGCCAACAAGACTGGAGGAGGAATTCTGGGAGTTGAAGCCCACAAGTCTTAAAGCTGACAAGTTTGAACAGCCCTAGGTTTTTTTTTCCTAAACGGTTAGGGGTGAAAGGGTCTTGTAACTTGACAGCTTTAAGACTTGCGTGCTTCAAATGCCAGAGTTCCTGAGCCAACATTTTGTTTGCGAAGCAAGAGCATTGTTAAGTGAGTTTCACCACATTTTACAAGTTGGCTGCACCCATCCAGTCACATGACTGCCAAGCCCCTCCCACCCAGTCACATGGGGCAGCAAGCCACTCCCACAAAGCAGGCCACACCTACAGAAGAGGTCCTAAAAATTTTTGAAACCCATCACTGTTCACCAGGCTGTAATTCTCACTGAAACAAGGCATGCGCGGGGGAGATGTTACACATGCATTGCATTATGGGTGTGGGCATGCTTTCGGAATGCAAGGATAAAAAGGTTAGCCATCACTGCTCTAGGTTTTTTGTAGCTTCACATATTTTTTACTCAGTAGAAGCGAAGCACGAGCGTAGTTGACCCCAAAATTTCTGTTGTTAAGCAAGATAGTTGTTAAGTGAATTTTGCCCCATTTTACAACCTTTCTTGTTATTAAGTGTATCACTGCAGTTTAGTTAGGAACACGGCTGTTAAGTGAACCTGGCTTTCCACTGACTTTGTCAGAAGATCACAAAAGGGGATCACCTGACCCCAGGACACTGCAACCCATCATAAATAGGAATCTGTTGCTAAGCGCCTGAATTTTGATCATGTGACCATGGGGATGTTGCAACAATCATAAGTGAGAAATAGTCATGTATCATTTTTTTCATTACCACTATAACTTCGAATTGTCACTAAATGAATTGTAAGTCAACAACCCGTATGTCTTTTTGTCTAATGGCAACAGGATAGAAATCAGGATCAGGGTAGGGATGTATATTGCAAACTTAGTTGCATGTTGCATCCTGACGCAGCTGATGCAAATTTTATAATCTGGGTTTGTGTGATGATGTCATGAGAGATATACCTTCACTGTGGCTTCTAACAGTTGCCTATGCATCCCGTAGACCAGTGGTCGGCAAACTGCGGCTCGCGAGCCACATGCGGCTCTTTGGCCCCTTGAGTGTGGCTCTTCCGCCACCACTGCACCACCTCACGTTCCTTGTCTTCCAGCCGCGCCCCCACTCCGTGGAAAACAGGCATGCATACGCCCCGCGCAATTACAGCCCGGAGCAGGACCAAAGCCAACTGGCCCTTCCTCCCTTGGAAGGCTTCGGAGAGAAACTTCTGCAGAAACCCGGGCGAGTGAGAACAGGTTCCCGCTGTTACGAAGTCTCCGAGACTGTAATTGTACAGGCTGTGCGCGCCTATATTTTTCACGGTGTGGAGAAGCGGCAAGGCTCTGCACGGCCGGCAATGACTCTGGAAGCCATCCGCAGGGGGCGGGGTCCCCCTCGCGTTCCTCAGATAGATAGAGAGAGACAGACACAGAGAGAGAGATGGGGGACAGAAAGAAAAAGAGAGAGAGAAAGAAAGAAAGAAAGAGTAGAAGAGAGAGATGAAAGAAAGAAGAAAGAAAGAAAGAAAGAAAAAGAAAGTGGGAGAGATGAAAGAAACAAAAAGAAAGAGAACTTATGACCACAATTGAGCCCAAAATTTTGGTTGCTAAGTAAGAGCGTTGTTGAGTTTCATCACATTTTCAAAGTTGGCCACGCCCACCTGGTCACATGACCACCAAGCCACTCCCACAAAACAGGCCACACCTCTTTTTGGCTCTCAAAAGAAATTTCAATCGTTGTACTGTTGATATTTGGCTCTGTTGACTAATGAGTTTGCCGACCACGGCCGTAGACCTTCTTCCTTCCCCACACATTCTGACGATTGATTGATGACGCATATTCTAACCTTACCTAATTCATCCTAGATCAGAGATTGGTGGATTCAGACAGCCTACTTGGAGAATCACCTTCCCCTGGTAGTTCACTCAAGCCCAGCTGTTGTCCTGCCCAAGCAGGATTTCAATGACTGGAGAGGACAATTGAGGTGAGACATCTGGTGTGAGATTTTTTTTTTAGAAATGGCTTGGGTCAAGATGTCATGGCTGTTGAAGGAAGAATCAAGCCTTTGGGAAGAAAAGGGAATGACGGAGACAGTGATTGAATTGATACATCGGATTCAACCATGGTTTAACCCAGGGGTGCCAAACTCGATTTCATTGAGGGCCTCATCAGGGTTGAGTTTGATCTTGGGGGCTGGGGTGGCCGTGGCCAGCTTGTCATCACTCGTGTCATGGCCCCATCTGTGGGGCCCAAGCACTCTGCCAGTGAAAACAGGCTCCCGAGCTCCATTTTCAACTGTGATGGCCTCCTGCCGCCCTCTTCCAGTGAAAATTCAGCTCCGTTTTTGCTGGTAGAGGGCAGTAGGAGGCTGTCGTGGCTGAAAACGGAGCTTGGGAGGGCCGTGCGCAGCCCTCCTGAACACCGTGTTTGCTGGCTGAGGCACTGCGGGCCGCTCCTTTGCTGTTTCTAGGGCGGTCCTGCGGGCCATCTCTAAGCACCACACAGGCCGGATCCGGCCCCTGGGCCTTCAGTTTTACACCCCTGCTTTAACCAATGTCCCAAAGGTGCTTTTTCAAGAGGCAACTGGACTTCCTTGTTTTTCTCTGAAGATGTTTCGCTTCTCATCCAAGAAGCTTCTTCAGCTGTGACTGGATATCGGGAATGGAAGGATTTATATTCCTTGCAGATAACTGGCCATTTGCATTCTTTTTAGAGAGTCGTTTAGGCCGCCTGGAGGTTTATCTGTCTCCTGAGGGTCATCTGAGTGGTGCAAATGAGTGTGGAGCCTTCTTGGAACTGTTAAAAGGACTGTGTCGTAAACTGGAGATAGATGATGTCATATCCCTCCCCCTCTGTTGAGTGGGAGGGCTGTTCAACTTCGACATAGATGGCCTCTTTGACCCCTCTTTCAAACTAGTGATCCTCTGTCCAAAATGTGGGTTTTACTGTCTTCAAAAAAAAACAACCTCCATGTAGCCTCAATAACTCTCTAAAAGAATGCAAATGACCAGCTGTCTGCTAGGAGTATAAATCTTTCCATTCCCCACCATCCGGTCAGAGCTGAAGAAGCTCCTTGGATGGGAAGTGAAACATCTTCAAAGAAGAAAAAAGAAAGTTTAGTTCCATCTTGAAAAAAACAACACTATTTATCCTATTTGGATGACTTGAGAATCTCCATAGATGTTTAACCAATGGTTTCACCAGTGTTTTGGGAATAAATCATAATTTGCTAGATTCGTTTAACATGCTGAACATATTTTACATATCCTTGTCCCTGGGCCTTCAGAACATAAACACTCAAAATATAAAAACAAAGAAAATATGGGACATTTTGGAATGCATTGACCCATTTTTAAGATCTTCAGGATTGCCTTATTTCATGGTAGGGGCTCTGTTGTGTAACATGACTTGGATGTGGTTTAGCGAATTGGGTGAGCTAGACAATTAGGTATCCAAACTATGGTTGATGGTTTAGCATGTGGCAAAAAGTTGGCCACTTGTGGCTCCCATCAGCCCAATTCCAGCATGTCAACATCTCAAGTTAAGGCGGTGATTGTTTTTTTTTATTAATTGAGCCGGTTTTAAGAATACAAATGGGAGACGCCTGCTTTACCCATCCTTAAAATGAAAAGTAATCAAAGAATAGCCTGAGAAAAATGTCCATAAGTTCCCCAGGGACATCAAGGCATCTGTAGAGTGGAATGGGACAACTTGCCACAGCCAACTGAATAGAGTAGAGCAGAGTAGAGTAGAGTGGAATAGGAATTGAACACATCAGAATAGAATCATAGGGTAGGATCAGATAAGAAGAGATGAAAAGGGAAGAGAGAAGGGAAGGGAATCGAATAGCATAGAATAGTAGCGTTGGGAGGAACCTTGTAGGTCATCTAGTCCAACCCAAGCAGGAGACCCTACAGTGCCTACACCATTTCTGGCAAATGGCAGTCCAATCTCTTCTTGAAAGCTTTCAGTGATGAAGCTCCCACAACTTCCGAAAGCAGCTTCTGTTCCATTGCTTGATTTTTCTCACAGTCAGTAAACTCACCACGGGACAACTCGCCAAGGCCATGTGACCGCGGGACAGCTCGCTGTAGGACAATGTGATTTGATTTGATTTGATTGATTATATTTGTATGCTGCCCTTTTCCCCCGAAGGGGACTCAGGGCGGCTCACAATTCAAATCAGGGAAAAAGGGGTACAGACAAAAAATAAAACAAAACATAACAATGCATAATTTAAAAACACACAACAGTCATACCATTCGAGACGGGGTCAACAGCTCTTTAGCCCCAGGCCTGTCGGAACAGCCAGGTTTTAAGGGCTTTGCGGAAGGCCTGGAGGGTGGTAATGTAACAATTCTATTTAATTATTTAAAATAAATATATATATATTAATTTCTGTCATTCACATTTTATTCTGTCCCTCCTTCTGCATCCTTTCTTTCATCATTCTGCTCCGCCATTTCTTTAATACCAGTGGAACTCTAGTCCTGCATTGAGTTGTCCATGGCGAGTTGGTTGCGGTGAGTTGATTGTGGCAAGTTGTCTTGTCATAGACCCCTATGGAGGCTCTCTGATGTCCTCAAAGGATGAGGTTGAAGCCCCCAACCCCTAAAACTGAGGTCCTCGTTATTAATGCAATGCGCTAATCCAGACTGAAGGCTGAATCAGCATTGGCAAATCACCAGCAGGAATTACAACAGAGACAATAGGTCTGTAGTGCGCGCGGAACACAAATTGCTTTGAAGCTGGGAGCATTGTTTGAAGGGCTCTTTATCCAAAGACACATCGAGCTGAGTCTGGCGTAAAATGAAGTGTAATTAAAACTTGCGTGGGTGGCCAGTCAAACAGAGATCACTTCAGAGGAGTACACCTCTGGCTGGCAGCTGCTGGAAAGGGGTGGGGCTTAATGAGTATGCTTAACCAGATAGTTTGAGAGGAACAAGTGTGGGGGTATAGCTCAGCGGTAGAGCATTTGACTGCAGATCAAGAGGTCCCTGGTTCAAGTCCGGGTGCCCCCTTATTTTTTTGGAGGGGGGGGGAGGAAGGTTTAACAACTTCTAGGTTAATGGCCCTCAATCTTTTGGGCACTATCCCAAAGGTGCTTTTTCAGGAGGCAACTGGACTTCTCTGGTTTTTTCTTTTCTTTGAAGACGTTTCGCTTCTCACCCAAGAAGCTTCGTCGGCTTTATACTCCTTGCAGTCGGTCATTTGAATCTTTTTAGAGCAGGGGTGTCAAACTCAATTTCATTGAGGGCTGCATCAGGGTTGTGTTTGACCTTGGGGGGGGGGCAGGGGGGGTGTGGCCAGCTCGACGTCACTCATGTCAGGGGCAGCTGGGCTCTGCTGGCAAAAATGTGTTTCCGAGCTCCGTTTTGGCTGCCACGGCCTCCGGTGACCCTCAGTCAGCAAAGACAAAGCTCAGGAGGGCCACATGCAGCCTTCCCAACCTCCCATTTTTGCTGGCAGAGGCCCTGAAATCCTTTGCTGTTTCCAGGGTGGCCCCACCGGCCATATCTAAGCATCCTGTGGCCTGAATCTGGCCCCGGGCCTTGAGTTTGACACCCCTGTTTTAGAGGGTCATTGAAGTACCTTTGGGACAACCATCACCTGGATGACTAAGGATCTCTACAGACTTTTAGCTATACAATTTGGGATGAACACCCTTTGAATGGTGTGGGAGTAGGAGTGGATTTCCAGAGGGGGAAAAAATGCAGGCTACAGGAACCATTTGCACCACTCAGGTGACCCTGAGGACACAGATCAACCTCCAAATGGGCTCAACGACTCTCTAAAAAGGATGCAAATGACCAGCTTGTCTGCAAGGAATATAAATCCTTCCATTCCCCACTATCCCGTCAGAGCTGAAGACCCTTCTTGGATGAGAAGCAAAATCAGAAAAAACAATAAAAGCCAGTTGTCACCTGAAAAAAAACAACCATGACCTGGAGGATTGAGAATCTCTACAGACTTTTGAGCACTGGGGACCAGTTCCATGGGCAGAGATTTTTCCATGGATCGGTGGGGGGCGTGCTGTCTGCGTCCCATGGATGGGACTTGGCTTGTTTGTGTGGCCCGGCGTCTGGTGTGCCACGGCCTGGTGCCAGTCCTCGAACTAGGGGTTGGGGACGTCTGTTTTATGCCACCAAAATGAGTGGAAAATAAATATTGAGACAGTTCCCCAAGAAGACTAAGGCCTTAATTTGTCATTCTTAGTTATTGGGGGTAGAAGTTGGTTGCTTGCCAAGCAAGAGATATCGGCTACACCCACTTCTTGGGGAAGAAGGAATATATTTCTAATTTAAACTATTTGGATTTAAGGGTTGGTAGTTGGGTAAAAAGCTGGAGGATTTTAAACAGCAGGGAATGTGTTGTGAAATTTATTTACTCTATCTACACAGAGAAACAAGAACGCCCTGTTTATTTTTAAAAGAAAGAGGCCTATCATTTATTACGGGCAGTCCTTGACTTACAACCACAGTTGAGGACAACATTTCCCTGGCTAAGCAAGAGGGCTGTTAAGTGAGCTTTGCCCCCCTTTTACGACCTTTCTTGCCACAGTTCTTAAGTGAATCACCGCAGATGTTAAAAGTAGTGATATGGTGTTAAATGAATCTGGCTTCCTCCTTCACTTGGCTTTGTCAGAAGATCGCAAAAGGGGGAATCACATAATCCCGTCATAAGTACATGCCAGTTGCCAAGCAAGTACAAATTTTGATCATGTGACCTCAGGGATGCTGCAATGGCCGCAAATGTGAAAAACGGTCATAAGTCACTTTTTTCAGTGCCATTATAACTTTGGATGGTCACTAAATGAATATGTAAGCCGAGGGCTATCTGTACTAGGTGGGATAGGGTAGGGAGTCTTATATTTTTTAACTGGTCAGGGTATCCCACCAGAATTCACTTTGATTTGTCCAAGGGAGAAAGGAAATTGATGCTAAACTAAAATAGACAGCCGGAAATCCTTCCTACTCAGGGCGAGATACTTGATTTTCCCCAGTTCTAAACTAAGGAGATGAAGAGATAACTTGTCTTCTCAATGTTGAAGAGATTTGAACTGCTTGTGTCAGAGTGTGCACAGTGTGACTACTATTTTGAGACAACCCAGGAGCAATATACAGTACGCAGAAGTTTTGTCTTTTAAATAGTGGTTTATATACAAGACTACACACACATACACAAACACAGACACACGTGTCAGGCAAATATCAAGCAAGCAAGCAATCTTCAACTCTACACGGGGAACCACAATGGAGATAGAATATGAGGAGAGAGAAAGACGCCCTCACATGGCCTCCCTTATATATGCAGCTTCTTAAAGTGACAGTAACTCTGCCGATTCATCCTCATGTCATCATCTCAGTTTACAGCCTTACAGCAGCTGGTAAGCTACTAAATCATCATTACCCTGACAGCTTGCTTCTTTTTAGTCCTTCCTCCAGAGCAGCAGGTGACCTGAGAATTTTTTAAAATTTTTCTCCACTTCAGACAAATGGTTATCCAACATCTTCTTAAAAACTTCCAGTGTTGGAGTGTTCACAACTTCTGGAGGCAAGTCGTTCCACTGATTAATTGTTCTAACTGTCAGGAAATTTCTCCTTAGTTCTAAGTAGCTTCTCTCCTTGATTAGTTTCCACCCATTGCTTCTTGTTCTATCCTCAAGTACTTTGGAGAATAACTTGACTCCCTCTTCTTTGTGGCAACCCCTGAGATATTGGAACACTGCTATCATGTCTCCCCTAGTCCTTCTTTTCATTAAACTAGACATACCCAGTTCCTGCAACCATTCTTCATATGTTTTAGCTTCCAGTCCCCTAATTATCTTGGTTGCTCTTCTCTGCATACTTTCTAGAGTCTAAACATCTTTTTTATATTGTGACTACCAAAACTGAATGCAGTATTCTAAGTGTGGCCTTACCAAGGCATTATAAAGT
Organism: Thamnophis sirtalis; assembly: GCF_051295495.1. Classification (NCBI taxonomy): domain Eukaryota; kingdom Metazoa; phylum Chordata; class Lepidosauria; order Squamata; family Natricidae; genus Thamnophis; species Thamnophis sirtalis. The sequence continues at coordinate 27,503,412 of NW_028261383.1, read as the reverse complement.
GGTATTAACACTTCATGTGATCTTGATTCTATCCCTCTGTTTATGCAGCCTAGAACTGTGTTGGCTTTTTTGGCAGCTGCTACACACTACTGGCTCACATTTAAATGGTTGCCCACCATATTTAAACCATTGTTCACTGTATGGCTTCGGTTAGGTCAGCTTCAGGGTTGACACGCCATTCTCCAGACACTGATGAATGCCCTATCTTGATGGTGCAGCCACTATTGAGGATCTTGGTTGCAGGTGTAATTCAGCAAACACCAGCCAGGCCTTTCAGTTTATATCTGAAAGAGGACAATGTTGGCAGAAGTGATGCTCACCATCCTTACCTTCCCGCAGAGAGAGTATCCATGGAAAGTTAGGACCTTTTTTTTTGAAGATCAGAAGATGTTGCTATTCAGACTGTCTCCCAGACTATACCCCAGAAGATTTTTCTGCTCCAGGAAAATTGTTGCAGAATTATAGGTGTAACATTTGAAAACAATTACTCATAAATTTAGGGAAGAGAAACATCCAGTAAAACTGGTACTCTAAATTAAACCTCAGGTGAGGCTTACCTATGTGCTGGGGGTATAGCTCAGCGGTAGAGCATTTGACTGCAGATCAAGAGGTCCCTGGTTCAAGTCCGGGTGCCCCCTTATTTTTACCCCCTCCCCTAAACAGCTTGCTCCTTATTCCTTTTTCCAGAGGTGTTCTGGGATCATGTGATCCCTTTTTGCGACTTTCTGACAAGCAAAGTCAAGGGGGAAACCAGATTTACTTAAAAACCAGGTGACTAACTTACAAACTGCAGTGATTGAGGGTTGCCAATCCACAGACTGGCGGTTGGGGACCCCTGTGCTAAGGCACAATGGAAACCAACGTTAAACTAAATGGAAGCAGCCTGAAGTCTTCCCTGATCAAGTCAAGACCGTGGATTCCTCCCAGTAATAAAGGCGACGGAGAGAAGACTCACCTTCTCAATGTTGAAGGGTATAGGACCACTTACTCCTCACTGCCCCTTTCTTCATAGTGGCAGGAAGCCTTGGGAGATGTTTTGAGCCTCTCAACAATCAGAAGAAGCTAGACCAAAGTTGCCAAAAGATTAAAAGCTTCCTCCATAAGCAAATGAGCAGAGTCCTTGCCAGACCCTCTCTGAGCGTCATCAAAGAGTTATCCCCCTTAAGACCAAGGTGGAAAATGCTGTTGTGGCCCACCAGCAGAGCTGGCAGCTTAAAGAAAGAGGATAACTCGTTTGTTGAGTGTTGGACAGTGAAGAGGCTGGGGAGGAAGATGGGCCAGTTCTGGAGTCTGGGGAAGGCTCTGATGAGGGCTCTGTGTCGGAGGCAGAGAGAGGAGGCCAGGGCCATCCGACATTTATCAGCTGCCTTTGGAGTCAGAGATCAGCGGGGCAGAAGAACAGCTGGAGCCTGTTCCTGATGTGTGCATGTGCGGAGCTGCCAGCAGAAGGGAACAGCTAAGGAACAAGGGCCGACTGAGGAGTAAAGGCATAGGTGGAGGGTGAATGGCCCCTCCCATAGAGAATAAAGAGGAGGGAAAGGAGAGAGGAGTTTGCTGGAGACAATTAGTTTGATTCATGAGGGTGAAGATCTGTTCCTGACTTCTTGCCAAGTATTGTCTGCTACAACATGGCATTTGAAAGATATCGGCCTGGCAGCTCTCCAAGCCCGATAAAGGTCTATAGTTGTGAAATCTCTTAAAAGACTGTTGGCTGGGACTTTGCTGGAGAGGAATTCCCTTTAACCTAAATAAAAGAGGCTTTATCAGGACAAGGGGTCTGCTTCCTGATCTTGGGAAGCCTAGTTCAGAACAAATGCCATTCTCCAGGCATTGATGAATGGCCAGTCTTGATGCTGCTTACTATTCGGTGGTTTCGTTGCAAGCGTAATTCAGCATTATCACCAGGTTTTTTTTCTTTATGTTCGAAGAATGGCATTGATGGCAGAGATGGTGCTGACCATCCTTATCCCAAAGGTTCTTTTTTTCAACAGGCAACTGGACTTTCTGGTTTTTCTTTTGAAGACCTTTCACTTCTCATTCAAGAAGCTTCTTCAGCTCAGAACTGAAGATGAACCATGACCTGGATCCGCAAGAAAATTTGGGTGGTCCACAGAAAAACCTTTGCATTTTTGCATTTTTTTATATTGCACTAAATCGGGGATCCTCAAACTGGTTCCACCACAAAACCGGGTTCGACTAAAGGGCGCTCGACGAAACCGCGTAGCTGACGTCATCACAGCGCGACAACAGTGTGGAGAAAAAAAAGCAAGCTGTAAACGCTAAACCTAAAATTAACACCTAAACCTAACCCTAAACCTAACCCCCCCTAAACCTAATCCTAAACCTAACCCTAAACCTAATCCTAACCCTTAACCTAAACCTAACCCTAACCCTTAACCTAACCCTAAACCTAACCCTTACCTTAACTTGAATCGGCTTGCTTTCAAAGCGCTATTTAAAGCGCCCTTCTTTCTCCGCGCTCGCTGTTGGCGCCCTGCTGATGACATCAGCGACGTGGTTTAATCGGGCGCGCTTTAGTCGAGCACGGTTTTGTCGTGCCACGCCTCAGACTACAGCCCTGGGCTGGATATGGCCCACTGAAGCAATTAATCTCACTCACTGACGGGATGGGGTCTTTCCGGCACTTAGTTTGGCTGCCTGTTTAGTAGCTCCAGGCCTTTCCTCCCTCCCTCCCTGGGAGTCCAGGCGCTTCAGTGAGCGGTGCGCGAAACTTCATCCAGGCTCCTCGTAAGACAGAGTTTGCAGAGGGCCGATCTGGCACCTGGGCTGCCTACAAGACAAACATTCATTCTTGGCCGTATTTGAGAGTCCTAGCCGCAATGGACAGCAAAACCTAGAGTTGCCCCTGGGCGCTTCTCTCTGCTAACAGGCGGCCAGGCTAAGTGCCCGAAGGACCCCATCCCGTCACTAATTCATATTCGTGGTCCACAGGATTTAAAATTAGGGATTTAGTGGTCCCTGAGGTCCGGAAGGTTGATGACCCCTGACCTGGATGACTGAGAATTTCCATAGACATTTAGCGATCACCATCCTTATCTTCCCGTCGAGAGAGCTTCCATAGAATTTTAGCATCCTTTTTTTCAGATCGACTTGAAGATCCAGTTGGAGAAAATGTTGTTGCCATTCAGACCGTATCCCAGAATTATAGAGAGGATTGTTCTGCTCCCGGGAACCTGTTACAGAATTACAGGTGTTAAGGTTGGAAAATGATTACTCATAAATTTAGGGAACAAAAACTTCAAGTAAAACCAGTATCCAAAACAGAGCTTAGGTGAGACTTACCTGTGTGTTGGGGGTATAGCTCAGCGGTAGAGCATTTGACTGCAGATCAAGAGGTCCCTGGTTCAAGTCCGGGTGCCCCCTCCTTTTGTTTTATTTTTTCCAAACAATTTATATTTTGAAATCCCTGAAGACACACAGTGGATGTCATTTGGGAAGAAATTACGTCTACTCAAAGCTTGAAGGAATAATTATTATTATTATGAGAATAATTTCAAGTCCTTATGGGAAAAACTGGATTATTATTTTTTTATTTCTAAACTATATATCTAAATTTTACTAGAATGACTGGAAAATAAATATGGAGACATATGCCATATCCAAACCTTAAGGTTTTCATTCTATATTCCTGTATTTTAGGAGTGGAGGTCAATTGCTACTCTCATCTACATCTGTTTTGAGGAATATCAAATTTTTTTTTTTAAGTTAAACTATTTGGATGTAAGGATTGGTAGTGGGTCACACTTCGAAGAGCTTCAACAATAGCTAATGTGCTTTGAAATATATTTTCCCATCCATGTGTGAGAAAAGGGAATGGTCCATTTTTTTAAAAAAAGGTAGTTCATCATTTATAGCAGATTGGGGTGGGGTGAGAACAGTGGTGGAATTCAATTTTTTTTACTACTGGTTCTGTGGATGTTCCTTGGTGGATGTGGTGTGGCTTGGTGGGCGTGGCAGGGGAAGGACACTGCAAAATCCCCATTCCCTCCCCACCCCACTAATCTGCTTTCCAGCTCCGTTCTCCTGTTCAGGGCAACAAAAGAAGAACGGCTGGGAGTCAGCGAGGGCGGGGCCAGCCTATTTGCCGGTTCTCCAAACTACTCAAAATTTCCACTACCGGTTCTCCAGAAACTGTCAGAACTGGCTGAATACCACCTCTGGGTGAGAAGCCTTGTATTTTAACTGGATATCTTGCCGGAATTTGTCCTGACCTCCCGAGGGGAATGAAAATTGATGCTAAACTAGAAGCAATCTGAGGTCCTTCTTGATCAGGGCAAGATCCTGGATTTTTTTCTAGACCGAGGGGATGAAGGGATGATTTATCTTCTCAATGTTGAAGAGACTTGGATCACTTGCTCCTCACGGTCCTTTCTTCAGAGGGGTGGGAAGCCTGGGAGATAGCAATAGCACTTAAGACTTATATACCGCTTCACAGTGCTTTAGAGCCCTCTCTAAGCGGTTTACTGACTCAGCATATTGTCCCCCAACAATCTGGGTCCTTATTCTATCCACCTTGGAATGGATGGAAGGCTGAGTCAACCTGGAACTGTCAAATTGCAGGCAGTCAGCAGAAGTAGCCTGCAGTACTGCACTCTAACCACTGCACCACCACGGCTCAGATGTTTTGTGTTTCATGACACTCGGGAGAAGATTAAAAGGTTTCCCTGCACAAGCAAGGAGTAGAGGCCTCCCCCACCTCCTCCCCCTTATAGCATCATCAAAGCATCCTTAAGACCAGGGTGGAAAATGCCATTCTCCAGATGTTCTGACCGAAGTTTCCCAAGAGCATGAAACAAACTCCTTGTCCCGAAAAAAGCCCTTTTAATAATTTGCTGTGAATTCTGCTCATTCACATCCAGCAAAGTCTTTCAAGGGAGGATTTACAGTCACCGACCTTATCTTGCTTGAAGAGCTGACAGGCCGATATCTGCAGAACTTGGCAAGGAGTCTCAGAGAGTCATGAACCAATTAAGCGAACTAATTGTCTCCTGTAAACTCCACTCCCCTTTCACGCCTCTTTTATTTCCTCTGGGAGGGGCCATTCACCATCCACCTGTGGCCTTACTCCCAAGTTGACTTCTGTTCTTTAGCTGTTCCCTTCAACTGGCAGCTCTGCGCATGCGCACTCTGGGAACAGGCTCCAGCTGTTCGTCTGCCTCACTGATACAATACAATACAATAGCAGAGTTGGAAGGGACCTTGGAGGTCTTCTAGTCCAACCCCCTGCCTAGGCAGGAAACCCTATACCGTTTCAGACAAATGGCTATCCAACATCATCTTAAAGACTTCCAGTGTTGGGGCATTCACAATTTCTGGAGGCAAGCTGTTCCACTGATTAATTGTTCTAACTGTCAGGAAATTTCTCCTCAGTTCTAAGTTGCTTCTTTCTTTGATTAGTTTCCACCCATTGACTGCATCCATAGAAATTTAGGAGATTTTTTCCAGGTTAGAAGATTTGATGTAGATGTAGTCGCCGTGCAGGTTCTCCTCCCGACTGTCTCCTGACTGTCTTTCCTGGAGACATTTTGCTCCAGGAAAGTTGATGAATTACAGGTGTAACATTTGAAAATTACTCATAGATTCAAGGAACAGAAATATCCAGTCAAACCAACACCCACAACCAGACCTTAGGTGAGGCTCACTTATGTGTTGGGGGTATAGCTCAGTGGTAGAGCATTTGACTGCAGATCAAGAGGTCCCTGGTTCAAGTCCGGGTGCCCCCTCCTTTTAATTTTAGGGAGGGCAACAATTATTATTTATGAGGGGGAAAGACAATAATTTGTATTATTCTCAAACTAGATATTTTATTACTATAAGTGGAAAATAGATATTGAGCAGATTCCATATCTGAAGCTAAGGTTTTTATCCCATACTCCTCTGTCTTGGGAGTAGGGATTAGTTGCTTGCCAATCAAGAGATAACATTTTCAGTTACATTCCCCTTTTGGGGAAGAAGGAATATCTGTGTAATTTAAATCTTTGGGTTGGTCTGAGGGTTGATAGATGGTGAAATCTGGAAGAACTTCAAACACTTTTTTCCCCATCCATGCAGATGAACAAGAATGGCCTCCTTCATTTTAAAAGACTAGGTTGGAGTGAGGTGGGGAAATGTATTTTAAGTGGCATGGATATCCAACCAGAAAAACCAAATCCACAGGTACAGTATAAGTGGTACCTCGCTCAATAGTAGTAACTGTGAGAGGGATCTTAGTGGACAAACATTTATATATGAGCCAGCCATGTGTAGCAGCTGCCAAAAAAGCCAACACAGTTCTAGGCTGCATAAACAGAGGGATAGAATCAAGATCACGTGAAGTGTTAATACCACTTTATAATGCTTTGATAAGGCCACACTTGGAATACTGCATACAGTTTTGTTCGCCACGATGTAAAAAAGATGTTAAGACTCTAGAACAGGGGTGTCAAATTCAAGCCACATGGGCCAAATTCGACCCGCAGGGTGCTTAGATCTGGCCCCTGGGGCCGCCCTGGAAACAGCGAAGGACCAAACGGCAATATCTCTGCCAATGAAAACGGAGCTCCATTTTCACTGGCAGAGGGTTGCAGGAGGCTGTGGCAGCTGGAAATGGAGTTCTGGAGCCCATTTTCGCTGCCAGAGCTCTTGGGCCACCACAGGTACCCCTGACCCAAGTGACGTAGAGCTAGCCACGCCCACCCTTGCCACGCCCACCCCCCACCCCCCAAGATCAAGCACAACCATGATGCTGCCTCAATGAAATCAAGTTTGACGCTCCTGCCCTAGAAAGAGTGCAGAGAAGAGCAACCAAGATGATTAGGGGACTGGAGGCTAAAACATGAAGAACGGTTGCAGGAACTGGGCATATCTAGTTTAATGAAAAGAAGGACATGGGGAGACATGATAACAGTCTTCCAATATCTCAGGGGCTGCCACAAAGAAGAGGAAGTCAAGGTATTCTCTAAAGCACCTGAAGGCAGGACAAGAAGCAATGGGTGGAAACTAATCAAGGGGAGAAGCAACCTAGAACTAAGGGAAATTTCCTGACAAGTAGAACAAGTAACCAGTGAAGCAACTTGGCCTCCAGAAGTTGTGAGTGCTCCAATACTGGAGATTTTTGAGAAGAGACTGAACAACCATTTATCTGAAGTGGTATAGAGTTTCCTGCCTAAGCAGGGAGTTGGACTGTGTTGTGGTGCGCCGGTGGCCTGCGGAGCTGGCAGCAGATTCAGACAGTGACGAGTTTGGGAAGAAACATGGGCCAGTCCTGGAGTCTGGGGAAGACTCTGATGATCATCTTTGGGTCTTGATTCCAGAAAGGAAACTATGCTAATTGTACCCTACGCTTTCCAACCATGAAAAGTTAGAATTTATTTTTGGATGTTGTTGTTAGTTGCGAAGTTGTGTCCAACCCATGGCGACCCCATGGACAATGTTCCTCCAGGCCTTCCTGTTCTCTACCATCCTCCAGAGTCCATTCAAGCTCACGGCGACTGCTTCAGTGACTCCATCCAGCCACCTCATTCTCTGTCGTCCCCTTCTTCTTTTGCCCTCCATCTTTCCAAGCATTAGGCTCTTCTCCAGTGAGTCCTTCCTTCTCATTAGGTGGACAAAGTATTTGAGTTTCATCTTCAGGATCTGTCTTTCTAAAGAGCAGTCAGGGTTGATCTCCTCTAGGATTGACTGGTTTGATCGCCTTGCAGTCTAAGGGACTTGCAGGGGTCTTCTCCAGCACCAGAGTTCAAAGGCCTCCATTCTTTGGCACTCAGCCTTTCACAGCCCAACATTGCAACTGGGGAAACCATAGCCTTGACTATACACACTTTTGTTGGCAGGGTGTTGTCTCTGCTTTTTAATGTGCTTTTTTTCGGATAAGAAGGGCTAACTGAAGAAACTGTAGCCCTTCAGTTTGCATCCCAGAATAATACAGAGACGGTTGTTCTCTTCCATAAAAGGTGTGAAATCCCGGATGCCATATTTGGAAACTGGTGGGCATACATTTATAAATTGGTGTGTTTTTTTAAACTTGACAACCTTAAAATGTGTAGACTTCAGCCTTGGCAATTTTAAAATGCGTAGACTTCAAACTTGACACCTGTAAGATGTGTGGACCTTTAACTCCTACACAACTTGCTTTTTTTCAAACTTGGTGTTATGCTCTGGCTGGGGAATTCTGGGAGTTGAATTGCACACATCTTAAAGTTATCCAAAACATTAGGGCATCTTTTCAGACTGATTTACCATATTTTTCGGACTATAAAATGCACCGGATTATAAAATGCACCTAGATTTAGAGGAGGAAAACAAGAAAAAAAATAGTTTTTCGCCTCTGCGCATCCCGTTTTCACCCTCCCCGGCCTCCAGAAACACTTTTTTGGCCAAAAACAGGCCCATTTTGGGTCTCATGAACCTTCCGTGTGTCCCATTTTCGCCAAAAACACACCCTTTTCGGCCTGCAGAGTGCTTCTGGAAGCTGGGGAGGGGAAAAATGGGATGCACGGAGGTTTTGGGAGGCCCAAAATGGGCTCGTATTCGGTCTATAAGCTGCACCAAAATTTTCACCCACTTTTAGGGGGGTGGGGTGGGTGCGTCTTATACTCCGAAAAATACGGTAATTATAAGGCTACTCTTTTAAGAGCTGAAGGGCAAGCCATGCAAATGAAGGTTTGGGATGGAGAAGGGGCGATTACAGGCATTTTATCAATTAACAACTGTTTGTTAAAACCCCATTGTGTTTGTTCAAACCTTCTGAGACAGCCTGACCTCTTTTGATAGATGTGAGTTCAGTAACCTCCCACTCAGTTGTGTTGCTGCAGTTTCTTTGTTCCAAAATTGTTACCTGAGAGTGTAAAACACATTTGATGAAGTGACCTTCAGTTGGTAGAGATTTATTGCTTTGTAAATAAAAGCTGCTAGGCTTGAAATGGCTACCTGTCTCTTTCTAATTTTGGGCTGACAAATATTTAGCACACCCTCTGCCTGCCTTGCCATTAATTTACGGGAGGAAACTAGGCAGTGAAACCAGTATCCAAAACTAGATATTAAGGAAGCCATACCTGTGTGCTGGGGGTATAGCTCAGTGGTAGAGCATTTGACTGCAGATCAAGAGGTCCCTGGTTCAAGTCCGGGTGCCCCCTCCTTTTGTTCTATTTTTCCAAACAATCAATTTATATTTTGAAATCCCTGAAGACACACAGTAGATGTCATGGAGGAAGAAATTACTTCTACTCAAAGCTTGAAGGAATAATAATTATTATTATGAGAATAAGTGTGATACAAGCTATTTAAATTACAGTTAATCTTGATTTACAGCTAGAATTGGGACCAGAGTTGCCACTTCTAAGCACAGGAGTTGTTAAGTGAGTCGCATCTGATTTCATTACCTTTTTTTTTGGCCACGATTGTTAAGTGAATCGCCATGGTTATTAAGTGAATCATGTCATTAAGTGAAACCGGCTTCCCCCATTGACTTCACTTGTTGGAAGCTGTCCAGAAAGGCCCTAAATGGGGATTACATGATCCTTGGATACTTGCAACTATCGGAAATACAGACTGGTTGCCAAGCACCAAAATTTCCATCACATGATGCTGCGAACATTGTAAGTGCGAGGACCAGTTGTCAGTCATTTTTCGCCGCCGTTGTAACTTGGAACGTTTGCTAAATGAATGGTTGTAAGTCAAGGGCTACCTGTATTTTCAGTTTCCCCACATAGCTGGAATTCTCTCTTCATAGATGGATAACAGAAGAAGAATAGAATAGAGCTGGAAGGGACCTTGGAGGTCTTCTAGTCCGGCCTCCTGCTCAAGCAGGAGACCCTATAACATTTCAGATGGATGGCTGTCCAATCTTTTCTTAAAAACTCCAGCGATGAGCCTGTTTTTGGCCACCCACAACTTGGTTAATTGTCCTGGCTATTGGGAATTTTTTTCCTTAATTCTAGGTTGCTTCTCTCCTTGATTAGTTTCCATCCATTGTTTCTTGTTGGGCCTTCCGGTGCTTTGGAAAATAAGTTGACCCCCTCTTCTTTGTGGCAGCCTCTCAAATATTGGAATATTGCTATCATGTCTCCCTCCCTCCCCCCCCTCACACACACACCTTCTTTTCTCTAGACTAGCCAAACTCAAGTCCTGCAACTTTTCTTCATATGTTTTTGTCTCCAGGCCTTTGATCATCTTAGCTGCCCTTTCTGAACTTTTTCCAAAATCTCAACATTTTATATATATTTGGATTTTAAGTGCAAGTAGTTCTCAGCTTACAGCCGCAATTGGGCCTAAAATTTCTGTTGCTAAGTGAGACACCTGTTAAAGTGAGCTTTGCCCCGTTTAACAACTTTTCTTGCCACGGTTGCTAAGTGAATCACTGCAGTTGGTAAGATGGAAACTCAGTTGTTAAGTTCCCCATGGACTTTGCTCATCAGAAGGTCTGAAAAGGGAATCTCACCATCATAAATATGAAACGACTGCCAAGTGGCTGAATTTTGATCCACATGATCATGGGCGCGTGCGATCAAGGTCATAGCCATGAAAAGTTACAGTCATAAAGTCACATTTTTCAGTGCCATTGTAACTTTCCTCAAGCTAAACAAACTCTTGTGAGTCAAGAACTATCTGCATTACCTTTGACCCCGGAAGCAATATATATGACCTGGTGAGATTGTCTGTGAGCACTTGGTGGCCTCTTTTTCCTTAAAACTGGCTGATGCCTCCTTTTAAAAAGTCAGAATTGGCCGCCTTCCCCTCCCCCCTCCATGGTCCAAAAACTTTTGCAATGTGAATGTGCGTGCAAACATTTGTTTTTGGGCTGACACCTGGAAGAGGAGAAGTTTTGTTTGGGAGAAAGGCTTAAAACTCATTTTGTTTGTGGTAGGCAAATATGTAACCAAACCAGTATACATGAGTAAACTTCCTGAAACCACATGTGATGTGCCGGGGGTATAGCTCAGCGGTAGAGCATTTGACTGCAGATCAAGAGGTCCCTGGTTCAAGTCCGGGTGCCCCCTCTTTTTTGTTTTTTCCCAAAAAGGACTTTAATTGGATTTGTTTCCTTTTTAGAATTGGTTATTCCTGGCAACATTGTAAAATTAGGAAAGCAAACTTGTAACCAAAATGTACTTCATGGAGCAATATCATGGTTAGTAATAATGGAATTTAAGCCTGATCTTTCTATATCTTTTCATGAAAAGTGGGGTATCAGTGCAAATATTAAGTAGGAATAGAAAATTTCAGATTGAGAGTGAAAAGGAATGAAATACTAATTGACTTCTTTTTCCAGCCAAACCCCCCAAAAACCCCTAGATTTTGAAAATCAATTTTGCTAAAGCAATATTAAATCTTTCCCCACCCTTTCTACTGCCTTTGGTAAAAATAATCAAACACTGTTAATAGGGTACTTTAATTCAGTTTCCAAATTTTAAAAGAGTTGGCAGGATTGTGCTTTATTTAGTGGAGCTTTAAACTGCATTGCTAAATCATTTTCTATTATGAAAGAGTCCGTAGGACAATAAGGCGGAGGTGAAATTGCACAGTTTAGAATCCTTGGTTTAAATTCCTCTAATTTCTAGACTTGTGAGTACCCAGAAAGGGGGGGGGGGACTGACATAAAGGTGGTCCTTGACTTACAACCGCAATTGAGCCAAACATTTCTGTTGCTAAGCGAGACTTTGTTCAATGAGTTTTGACGCGTTTTATGACCTCTCCCGACACAGTTGTTAAGTGAATCGCTGCAGTTCTTAAGTTAGACACACAGTTGTTAAGTGAGTCTGGCTTCCCCATTGATTTTGTTTGTCAGAAGGTTGCCAAAAGGAATCACATGACCCCAGGACACTGCAACCGTCATAAATATGAGTTGCTAAGCATCTGAACTTTGATCAGGTGACCATGGGGATGCGGCAATGGTCGTACGTGTGGAAACTGGTCAGAAGTCAAGTTTGAATGGTCACTAAATGAACTGTTGTAAGTCGAGGACTATCTTTACAACGCTGTCTGAGTTATAGCTCTGTTCTCTGTTGACCTTGCATTTTAGCTTGTGTTTTTTTCCCCAGTCCTTGTCTTTCCATGTATCGGGGCAATAATTCTGTACTGAAGCGATTGGTTCTTTTGGGTCCAGAGACAATAAGCACACCAGTAAATAGAGAGATTTTAAACTTTATTCAAGCTAAAAGAAACAGATTGAAAGGCGTAATATAAAAAGTGTAAATACCAACCAAAGTAATACTCAAATCTCTCACAAACTGCCCGGAACTCCTTAATTAAAAACAACAATAGACATTTTATTATTAATATTTCTATGGGGCAGCCAATTTGTACAGTGCAGCTTCCAACAATTTATTTAGCGACTGTTCAAAGTTACAACAGCCCTAAAAATATGACTTATGACCGTTTTTCACACTTATGACCATTGCAGTGTCCCTCCCCCATGATCAGAATTCAGCCGCTTGCCAACTGACTCGTATTTATGACGGCTGCAGTGCCCCCGAGGTATTGCGATCAATCCCCTTTTGCGACATTTTGACAATCAGAATAAATGGGGAAGCTGGATTCACTTAACGACCGTGTGACGAACTGAACAACCACAGTGGTTCGCTCAACAACTGTGGCAAGGAAGGTTGTGAAATGGGGCAAAACTCACGTAACACATTTTTCACTTAGTAGCAGACATTTTGGGCTCGATTGTAGTTGTATGTCAAGAAATACCTGTACTCAAATGTCTTCAAAACTGCCAGGAGCTCCTTAATAACAAAAACAGAAATTGATTTTATTTGGGGGGGGGGGCAGCCAGTTTGCACAGTATCTATTTCTAGGTTCTGTGGAGAAACAAAATTCCTATCATTTTTTTTTATCATGACCTGATCCCAGGATGTCATGGCCTGGAAGACCTGACCTTCACTGGCTGGCACCTGGCCTTTCACAGCTTTGAAGTTACATGATATTTACACACACACACACACACACACACACACACACACACACACACACACACACACACACACACCGTCTTCCTATGTTCAGCAACCAAGAGTGAAAACAAGCAGGCTAGCTCACAATGAACTCTAAACTTCTAGACTTTTCTTAATATGAAGGAAAAATCAAAATGGGCCATCAACTCCTCACAGGAACCATGGGCTTTCTGCACTGCCATATTGTAGTCATCTTGCCTCTTTGGTTTTTATTAAATCACCAAAATCTGCCAGATTAAGATTTATAACATGGGAATCATATTTAGGAGAAATAAATGATAATGATTGGGAAAATATTTGGAATAGAAGAGTATATAAGAATATGTCAGTTAGGAAAATGGATATAAAGTGATATGGAGGTGGTACCTGACACCACATAAATTAAATCAAATAGATGGTAACTATACAAATATTTGTTGGAGGTGCAAGAAAGAGGTTGGAACATATAAACATGTGTGGTGGGATTGTGGTAGTGTACAAAAAATATGGGACGTATTACAGCACTTTTGAATGTAGATTTAGATATGACACCAAGAATTGTATTATTGTTGCTAATGGAGAAACGGGATATAAATGAAACAAAAAAGGAATTGATTGTAAATTTGATAATGGCAGTTAGACTAATGATGGCTAAATATTGGGGACGAAATTGGGATATTCAAAGAAATGAGTGGTATAATGAAATTTAGAGTATGGCAACAAATGAGAAATTAACAAAATAAATTAAATTTAAAAAGGGATGATTAAATCAAACAATTACAATGAAATATTGGGGGATTTTATAAAACAGTTTTGGTTTAAGGCAAAGGGAATAAACCTACTCAAGAATATCTGTTGTTTTGGAGGGGAAAAGGGCACAATTGGAATATATTGTATATCTTTTAGTTGTTAAAGAAGAAGAAATATAAGAGGGAGAAATGGTCTCGGAGGGTGGGGGTGCACTTTAATATTTGTATTTTTTCCCTTTTTTGTATATTTAGATGTATGTGTACTATGTTTGTATTATTTATATTTTAAAAAAATATATTAAAAACAAGATTTGTAACATGTGAAAAGAAGCATTTTCTCCCACAAAAGCTTAGCTATCCATATTTGGAGATCGGCAACGAACACCAGGCAGAAGGACAGAGACAAGATTGTGTTAAAATGTCTTGAAGAATATAATTAACCCCATTGAATAAAATGAATATAAAATCTCTCCTGTTTCTATTCTCCTGCATAGCAGTCTTTTGCAGTCTTGGCAACTTTAAGCCGCGTGGACTTCAACAGAATCCCCTAGTCAGCTATGGCTGCAAAACATGGCCATACAGGTAGCTCTCGTCCTCTGACTGGTTGCTTAGCCAACGTTCAAAGTTATAATCGACACCCTCCCAAAAGCTGCTTACGATCCAGATTTGAAAATTTCTGCAAGTCCCTTACCCTCTTCTGTGGTCACGTGACTACTTTGAATGCTCAACAGCTGGCCTGTGTTAAGGGCCATTTGCAGTATTCTTCAAGCACAGGAGTGTGTTTTACCATGGTTTTGCAAAAAAAGGGGGGGGGGAGCTTTTATTTTTGCTTTTTGGCAAAACCAGCCCATAACAAACTTTAGTTCATTTAATTATCATGGTGTTTGGTACTTTAAAAGTCATCTATTAGAAATCCATTACAGGCAGTCCTCGACTTACAACCATGACTTTAGTGAGCGTTTCAACGGCACTGAAAAAAGTGACCTGACCAGCTTTCACAGTTATGACCATTGCAGCATCTCCATAGTCATGTAACCAAAATTTGTGCACTTGGTAATTGTATGCATTTATGTGGTGGCTCAGTGTCTAAGACGCTGAGCTTGTTGATTAGAAAGGTAGGCCATTCGGCGGTTCGAATCCCTAGCGCCGCATAACGGAGTGAGCTCCTGTTACTTGTCCCCCAGCTTCTACCAACCTAGCAGTTCGAATGTATGTAAAAAATGCAATTAGAAAAACAGGGACCGCCTTTGGTGGGAAGGTAACAGCGTCCCGTGCGCCTTTGGTGTTTAGTCATGCTGACCACATGACCATGGAGATGTCTTCAGACAGCGTTGGCTCTTCGGCTTTGAAATGGAGATGAGCACCGCCCCCTAGAGTTGGGAACAACCAGCACATACACTATATTGCCAAAAGTATTCGCTCATAACTGATTCTGATTATTTGGATGGGTGAGCGAATAATTTTGGCAATATAGTGTATGTGTGAGGAGAACCTTTATCTTTACCTACGACAGTTGTGCTGTCCTGAGGTTGTGGGGTCACCAATTGTAGCCTTCTCATCCAGCTTCTGACAATGGGGGAAGCCATTTGCTTAATGACGATGTGATTCACTTAACAACTGCAGTGCTTCACTTAGCAACTGCCTTCTTTAGCAACATGATCTTCGGGCTCAATTGCGGTCGTACGTTGAGTTCTACCTTTAGTGGTTCATACATTGTGCGAAGCTGCACATCATGTCTGCTAACTACAATGCCTGTTTGGACAACATGGTAAGCACAGAGCGAACAAGTGATATTCTGGCTTACTGCGAAAACTTAGCCAGTGCTGCCTTCCTCTCTGATGCAATTCATGGGTACCATGTCTCTTGCATGAACAGAGTGGTAGCTCTTGGTGCTACGTTCTATAGTTTTCCCTCTGGTCCGTTGACTAGGGCAGTGTTTTTCAACCTTTTTTGTGCAAAGGCACACTTTTTTCATGAAAAAAATCACGAGGCACACCACCATTAGAAAATGTTAAAAAAAATTAACTCTGTGCCTATATTGACTATATATAAAGTGTTTTTACCACGGCACACCTTACACTATGTCACGGCACACTAGTGTGCCGCGGCACAGTGGTTGAAAAACACTGGACTAGGGGGTGCTGTCCTTGCTCCCGATTGGTTACCTGCTTGACATATATAAAGAGCTGTCAAACAGGGCTCAGCTGTTGGCGGTTAGTTGAGGCGTGCGTGTTGTGAAGGGCTGCCTTTGGCAATCTGTTAGCATTAAAACTGTTAGTATTTTGAAGTCCTGGCTTGCCTCTGTCCGCCCGAGTTCTCCCTAGCTAGCTAGAACACTTGGGATACAAGAAGTCTCATTTCTTGTGGAGTTAGTTGCAGGTGAGTGGATGGAAAAAGTGCCCTGTACTGCATGGATTATAACAGGGGGAAGGGAGGTGGACTTACATTTCTGCAGCTGGAAGGGTTGGAAGGAGATTCAGAAGAAGGGACCAAAGGAAACAGGACATCTTCACCCAGAACATAATTAACTTGTGGCAATCATTACAAGAGTTGATGGTGGCCATTGAATTAGGTCTCTTTGAGAAAATCCCTGGATAAATTCATGGGCAATGGGACTATCAAGGGCCTACACAGCAATATTTCTCAACCTTGGCAATTTTAAGGCATGTCGACTTCCAACTGGCTGGGGAAATTAGCAGAATAACAGAGTTGGAAGGGACCTTGGAGACTTTTAGTCCAAGTCCCCCCTGCTCAAGCAGAAGACCCTATATCACAGTGATGACACACACACCCGTGCGCCCTGTACATGCACACACAATGCCCCCTGTGCCCTGCTTTGGGCCTAGCAGGCCTCCCTGCAGCCTCCTCAGAGCAAAACGGGCACCATAGATGCACACACCCTGTTTTGGGCCTATTATTATTATTATTATTATTATTATTATTATTATTATTATTATTATTATTATTATTTATTTGTCTTGTATGCCACCCAAGTAGGCCTCCCTGCAGCCTCCTGGGACCAAAAAAGGGGCGTGTCCCCCCCCCAGCACATGCACGGTGGAGCTGAGCTGGGGCAACGGCTCACATGCCTGCAGAGAGGGCTCTGCGTGCCACCTGTGGCATGCGTGCCATAGGTTTGCCGCCATGGGTATATCATTTCAGATAAATGACTGTACAGTCTCTTTTGGAAAAACCTCCACTGATGGAGCACCCACAATTACTGCAGACAAAGCTGTTCCACTGCTTAATTGTTCTAATTGTCAGGAAATTTCTCCTTAGTTCTTGCTTCTCTCCTTGATTAGTTTCCATTCATCGCTTCTGTTAGGAATATAATTCTAACGGTTGGGTTGGCAATATATAAATCATATAACAATGTTTGCACCTGTTTCTTTAAATCGTACTGTAAAATGTGATTGGTTGCTGTTTTCCTCAATCGGCCATAAGAGGGAGCCAGAATGACTGTTAGCTCTCTGTTTCGTTGGGCTGATCTGATCTGAGTGTTTTTTTGGAAGCTGGAAGTGCCGTGAGCTATTGTAAGTTTTGCAACTGTTAGCAAACTTTGTGTACCGGACTGTTTATATGATATTGGACTATGTTATTTGGATTATCCCTTAACTGAAAGACGTAGATGACTGACTGTCTTAACTGTGTATGACTTGGACTGTTTGATGGACTCTGATACCTCTATTTCCACGAAAGTAAAAGCCTATTTAAACTGCAGTGTCTCTGTATGCTGGTTTGTGTGTTCTCCAACACAACTCTCACAACGCTTCTCTGAATGCACTCGCTCTCCCAACGGGGAGCTTACCTAACAGCTTCTTGTCCTGCCCTCAGGTGCTTTGGAGAATAGTTTGACTCCCTCTTCTTTTGTGGCAGTCCTTCAAATACTGGAACACTGCTATCATGCCACCCCTAGTCCTCCTTTTCACATACCCCAATTCCTGCAACGGTTCTTCATAAGTTTTTAGACTCCAGCCTCCTAATTGTCTTTGTTGTTCTTTGCACTTTTTCCAGAGTCACAGCATCTTTTCAACTTTGCGTTGACTAAAACTGGATGCAGGATTCCAAATAGGGTCTTCGCAAGGTATTATAAAGCAGTACTAACTTGTTTTTCATTTCTCCTGGTCTTCTCATCCTCTCACAGGTTTGCAGCTAAACTCATTGCGGGCGTGCTGGATTTCAAGGCAAAGATTGACCGGTGAGTAGGTTCCTTTGGATCTTTTGACCCAATACAGGGGGTATCCAATCCATGCAAATTGAAACCCACTGGGCAAATCTGGAAGACAAATTCTATCTCCAGTGGAAATTGGAAGAAGAAGTGGGTCACGGTGGTACAGTGGTTAGGAGGCAGTATTACAGGCTAATTCTGCTGACTGCCCGCAGTTCGATCCTGACTGGCTCAAGGTTTACTCGGCCTTCCATCCTTCCGTGGTTCGGTAAAATGAGGACCCAGATTATTGGGGACAATAATGTTGACTCTGTAAAAGGGCTATGAAGCGGTATATAAGTCTAAATGCTACTGCTATTGCGAACCCTGGTGCTGCGGTGGTTAGAATGCAGTATTGCAGGCTAATTCTGCCCACTGCCAGCAGTTCCATCCTGAGCGGCTCAACGTCGACTCAGCCTTCCATCCTTCCGAGGTTCGGTAAAATGAGGACTCAGATGCTGACTCTGTAAACCGCTTAGAAAGAGCTGTAAAAGCACTGTGAAGCGGTATATAAGTCTTATTGCCACTGCTGTTTTTGCCAGGGAAGAACATGGGGCACTCCCTGGGGAAGCCTGAATGGGTCAAAAGTGGCAAATGGCTCCAGGTGGGCCAGTGGTTGCCAGGGAAAAGGAGACTTTGGGTGTTGCTGCTCCTGGGTGAAGAACAGAGGTGGCGCAGTGGTTAGGGTGCAGTACTGCAGGCCACTTTAGCTGACTATGATCTGCAGTTCAGCGGTTCAAATCTCACCGGCTCAAGGTCGACTCAGCCTTCCATCCTTCCGAGGTGGGTGAAATGAGAACCCGGACTGTGGGGGCAAGTTGCTGACTCAATTTGCTAAAAAAAATTGTAAACCGCTTAGAGAGGGCTGAAAGCCCTATGAAGCGGTATATAAGTCAAATAAATAAATAAATAAATAAATAATAAATAAATAAATAAATAATAAATAAACAAACAAACAAACAAACAAACAGGACAGCTGGGAAGAGGGTGGCAGCTGGCAGAGTCAGAATGGTATAGTTCCCCTTTTCCCCCCTGTACTCCCAAATGGACTACTTCAGGGGTTGGGGGGGGGGTGTTTCTTGTCTTCCCCAAACTCTTTACCTTCTGACTTACCTGTGCAAGTGGAGAACCAGTCAAGTCTTCCAGACCAGAGGTGCTTCTCCTTCCACAGGGGGCCAGAGCATGCAGCAATGAAGATCACCCCTGCTCCCAAGAAAAAGAAACCTGTGCTTTGGGCCCTAAGAGGAAAAGCGGCGCTCTCCCCTTAGAGTTCTCCCCCTTTCCCAGCTATCAAATGCTTAACCTCTTTCCTTTCCATACTGCATTTCTAGCCAATCATTTTGGAAGCGGTCTTCCAACTTTTAACCCGCCTTGTTCAAAACATCTTCTTTGGCACAGTAAAAAGTTTGCTTTGCAGGTTTTGGCAATGTCACTTTTTGTTTCCGTCTGATGGCATCCAAGTTTTGCTTCTGTTGAGGGGCCCTTGGGCTGTACTTAGGGCATAGAGTAGAGTAGAATAGAATAGAATAGAATAGAATAGAATTATCTATTGGCCAAGTTTGGTTGGACACCAAGGAATTTGTTTTTGGTGCATATGCTCTCAGTGTACATAAGGAGAATAAAATACACTCATCAAGAATCATAAAATACAACACTTAGTGGTAGCCATAGGTTACTAATAAGCAATCCAATTGTACTAGGAAACAAATAAAACAATATAAATTGTAAAGGTACAAGCAACATGGTTATAGTCATAAGTGGAAAGAGATAGGTACTAGGAAGGAAGAGAATAACAATACAATCATCATCATCATCATCTTAGTCGAAGAAAAAGAACTAGAAAAAATAATGAAATATCGTGACCTGGCCTTCGAAACTACACAGCTATGGATGAAGTATCTAACGGTGATACCCATTGTCATCGGTGCACTTGGCACCATGTCCAAGAATTTTACAAAATACATCAACAGATTGCAGCTTCCTGCAATAACACCAGTGGAACTGCAAAAAACTGCGCTACTCAGAACATCTTATATTTTAAGAAGGTACTTGGTTGATACCTAGGACGCTGGCAGCAAACCGTATCAACCATTAGCACCAGTCACTGGTATTTGTAATGCATTTTTGAATGCTCAGTTGGCTGAGTTTCGTGTTTAATGAATAAAGTATATCTTAATAATACAACAGTCTTAGTAAATGTTGACAGTGTTGTGGGAATTAGTTGTTTAGCAGAGTGATGGCATTCAAGGGGGCGGGGAGCTGTCCTTGTGTCTAATTGTTCTGGTATGCAGTGCCCTATAGCGTTGTTTTGAGGGTAGAAGTTGAAACCGTTTATGTTCAGGATGTGAGGGGTCTGTAGTTATTAAAGGTTAGTAAAGGTACTAGACTAGAAGTGGGAAAATCTGGGTTCTTTTTCTCCTCTGAGCCACAGAAGCTCTCCAGGAGAACTCATTCATTTTATTTATTAGGAGCCAAGGTGGCGCAGTGGTTAAATGCAGCACTGCAGGCTACTGCTAGATCAGCAGGTCAGCGGTTCAAATCTCACCGGCTCAGGGTTGACTCAGCCTTCCATCCTTCCGAGGTGGGTAAAATGAGGACCCAGATTGTTGGGGGCAATATGCTGACTCTCTGTAAACCGCTTAGAGAGGCCTGAAAGACCTATGAAGCGGTATATAAGTCTACTGCTATTGCTATTGCTGCTATATTTGAACCAGAATAACAGAGTTGGAAGGGACCTTGTAGGCCTCCTAATCCAAGCCCCTGCTCAAGCAGGAGACCCTCTACCTGGTCTGTCAAACTGGCAGCCTGTGGGCCAGATACAACCCGCACAGGCTCAGCTCCGCAAAGGCAAAAAAACACCCCGACGTGGCCTGCGATGCAATCAGGTTTGACAGCGCTGCTCTATACCGTTTCAGACAAGTGGTTGTCCAGTCTCTTCTTAAAAACCTCCAGTCTTGGATCACCCACAACTTCCCGAGGCAAGTCGTTCCACTAACAAATTGTTCCCACTGTTAGAAAATTTCCCTCTTAGTTCTAGGTTGCTTCTCTCCTCGATTAGCTTCCATCCATTGCTTCTTGTCCGGCCTTCAGGTGCTGTGGAGAATAGATTGACGCCCCTCTTCTTCTTTGTGGCGGCCCCTTAGATAGTGGAACCCTGTTACCCCAAGTCCTTCTTTTCGATAAACTAGACCTACCCAGTTCCTGCCACCGTTCTTCGTATATTTTAGCCTCCAGTCCCTTAATCCTCTTGGTTGCTCTTCTCTGCATTCTTTGCAGCCTTTATACAGTGGGACCTTGTGTCCCGAATGGCTTAGACGACGAACAATTTGGGTGCCAAAAATTTTCCTAAATGTTTCACTCACGTCACAAAGACATCCTCGGCTGCCGAATAAACACAGCCGCTGAGATTTCCCCTACGACACCATTTTTTTGTGTGGGTGCAGGTGCAGTTTATCTTGCTTCTAGTCATGACCAAATCGGGTGCCGACCTAAGTCCTGGAACAGATTACAGTTGGTGCCTGAGGTCCCATTGTATCATCTTGGGGCCACTCCGTCCTTCCTAGCCAACCTAGTTCAAGGGGGGAGGAGGAATTGAATTTTAAGGCCTGCCTTCAGCTTGTGGATGCAAAGGGGGGCAAAGGACTGTCAGAGATTCATAGGCAGGTCTGCCCATGGCTTCCTGGTGGACTGACATTGAGAGAGGAAGCTGATTTGTTACCTTTTTCTTTCTATCCCCATGGCAGCCAGACCCTGCTAGTTGAGTATTCCCAGGGTCACCCTCTCAGCATGGACTGCTATTCTCGCCTCTTTGCCTCCTGCCGACTCCCTGGACGAAAACATGACACTATTTTACTGCCTCCTCCTGGACGGAAACCCGCAAGTTATATTACCGTTGTTCGCAACTTCCAGGTAAAATATGTTGGTCCCAACCAGTGGTGAAATTCAATTTTTTTTACTACCGTTTCAGTGGGCATGGCAGGGAAAGGATACTGCAAAATCTCCATTCCCTCCCCACTCCAGGGAAAGGATACTGCAAAATCTCCATTCCCTCCCCACTCCAGGGAAAGGATACTGCAAAATTTCCATTCCCACCCCACTCACTCCCGGGAAAGGATGCTGCAAAATCTCCATTCCCTCCCCACTCCAGGGAAAGGATACTGCAAAATTTCCATTCCCACCCCACTCACTCCCGGGAAAGGATGCTGCAAAATCTCCATTCCCTCCCCACTCCAGGGAAAGGATACTGCAAAATTTCCATTCCCACCCCACTCACTCCAGGGAAAGGACATCGCAAAATCTCCATTCCCTCCCCACTCTGGGGCCAGCCAGGGGTGGTATTTGCCGGTTCTCCGAATTACTCAAAATGTCTGCTACCGGTTCTCCAGAACCTGTCAGAACCTGCTGGATTTCACCCCTGGTCCCAACCATTGATCCCTGGATCTGTTGGGAGCAATTCTTGGGGGCCTGAATATAAGGCCCCATATTTCTTTGCTACTACATAAGAAAAGAGATAAAACACTATTTTAATATTTTAAAAGTGTAATGTTCTAGTTCAGGTATTGACGTGTAATTGGAGACTCCCAGATTCTCCCCCCCCCCCTTTCAACCATGGAGATCCCCTGGATTACTTTGGATCGGTCATGTTGGCAGCCTAAGCCTCTTAATCCACTGTACCCCACAAAATTGTTTTTTGATAACATGGAATGCAGTTTGGATGCCCCCTTAACAGAGGTGAGCTGCTGCTGGTGCAGACCGGTTCAGGCAAACCGGTACTTCCGACCAGCAGTTGGCCTCGCCCACCCACCCTGGCACTATCCCGTCCTATATAATCAAGTTTTTATGCCATGTGCATGTGCAGAAAATGCATGCACAAGTGTACCGAGTGTGCACGCACACACACATTTTCAGTTCTGGGCAAACCGGTTGTTACATTATGTGACACCCACCTCTGCCCCTTAAGCTCCCAAATGAAGAGTGGTATATAAATCTAACGCATCAGTAAGGTATATCATGGTTATAGGATTGGAGGCATATCAAGAGGAAACTGCAGACCCTGCTCAAGTATCGCTTATCTGCTATGTCCTGGATATGAGTGAGCTGCCAATAATCTTTTCTGCTGTCCTCACCACTCTGTATTGTCTTCCTATCCGAAGCAGTAATGCTTCCAGACAGTCATGTCATAGGACACGATGCTCTCGATCGCTCCTCTATAGAAAGTGGTAAGGACAGAAGGGGGAAGATTTTCTGAGGCTACACAGAAAATGCAGGCATTGCTGTGCCTGCTTCATCAGTTGGGCTACCAACCCTGCCTACCTGTTAGCTGCACACCCAGAAATTGGATGCCACCAACCATCTCCACAGGTGAATCATGAATACACCGAGGTGTGTGGCTGTGCCTGCGCCTGCCTTTTCTGAAACCGACAATGATCTCTTGAGCTTTTCCAGCGTTTAAAACAAGGCTGCTTAAGAAAAACACCAGCGAACCCTCTACCTCCTTGCGGTAAACGCCCTCATTGTCATTCTTTGTTCCTTTGTCAGTTCTTCCAGCTTGAAGTATACAATAGTGATGGGACACCCCTGACCATTGACCAGCTCTACCTGCAGCTCCTAAAAATCCGCTCCTTTTCTTGGAAGTTGGATAAAGAGCCCTTGGGAATCCTCACCAGTGATCACCGACATACCTGGGGAGAGGCCTTCAATAGTCTCATGAAAGGTATGGGAAGCCATGTTTTGGGAGGTAGAAGGTATGGGCCTTCGATCATGAAGTCTCTGTTCCATGCAGGAATCCAGATTGAAGGATCCATGTTAGATTGCTGCTCATTCTCCATTTTGAGTAAAGGGGGAACCCTGCCTCTCAAGGTCAACTGTAAAACTGCTACTAATTTTATTTTTTTGCCATTCCCCTGTAACTGGGTCCAGATCTAACAAATGGCTTCTTTTAAACACATTAAGGCAGGGGTGTCAAACTCGATTTCATTGAAGGCCGCATCAGGGATGTGTTTGACCTCAGGGGGCGGGGTGGTGGGAGTGGCTGGAGTTGGGAGTGGCCACATGGGCGTGACCATAGTGGACATTTGCTGTTCTTTCCACAGTTCTTTACTATAACCATTTTCCTATCTCTTCTACCAGATGTTACTGGCAAACATTTATGACTTATTCTTCATATTCCATTGTTTCTAAATTTATACCCCATTGTTTAATAGTAAATTGCTTTTTCAGGCAGAAAAGCTATTTATACTATTGTATTTTTATTATTCATCTAATATTAAAAAATACAATAGCATAAATAACATGATAATACAAGATCTAACAGTAGAGGTAAATTTCCAAGATAGTAAATAGAAATGGCCGTCAATTACAGATTGTTGACTGTAGATTACAGTAAATGGATCTACAGTATGTAAAAGCTGGCATTAAACTGTAGTATTAACATAGGATGTTGCTTGTTTTCAATCCAGACCAGGTGCTTACTTGAGGCCACATATTTGTAATCCAGTCCAAGCCAGTCTTCCTGCAGCACTGCCGGCTGAAAACGGGCCACGAGGAGGCTCCAGGCGGCCTGTTTTCTGCATCCACAGCCTCCTGCAGCACTCTGCCAGCTGAAAATGGGCCATGGGGGGTGGATGCATTTGGCCCCTGCTGCCCCTTTTGGCCGGCAGAGGCACCGCAGACTGGTCCTTTGTGTTGGGTAAACTCCCTGTTAGAAGAGCGAGTACGTTCAGCAAAGCGTTGTGAGAGTTGTGTTGGAGAACACACAAACCAGCATACAGAGACACTGTAGTTTAAATAGGCTTTTACTTTCGTGGAAATAGAGGTATTAGAGTCCATCAAACAGTCCAAGTCATACACGGATAAGACAGACAGTCATCAATGTCTTTCAGTTAAGGGATAATCCAAATAACATAGTCTAGTAACCATATAATCAGTCCGGTACACAAAGTTTGCTAGCAGTTGCAAAAGTTACAATAGCTCACGGCACTTCATGATCAGATCAGCCCAGCATCTAACGAACAGAGAGAGAACTAACAGGCATTCTGGCTCCCTCTTATAGCAATAGAAATAGCAAGTAGACTTATATACCGCTTCATAGGGCTTTCAGCCCTCTCTAAGCGGTTTACAGAGTCAGCATATTGCCCCCAACAACAATCCGGGTCCTCATTTTGCCCACCTCGGAAGGATGGAAGGCTGAGTCAACCCTGAGCCAGTGAGATTTGAACAGCCGAACTGCAGTCAGCTGAA
This sequence comes from Thamnophis sirtalis, assembly GCF_051295495.1. Taxonomy (NCBI): domain Eukaryota; kingdom Metazoa; phylum Chordata; class Lepidosauria; order Squamata; family Natricidae; genus Thamnophis; species Thamnophis sirtalis. The sequence continues at coordinate 27,478,285 of NW_028261383.1, read as the reverse complement.
GTAGCCTGCAGTGCTGCATTTAACCACTGCGCCACCTCGGCTCTTATGGCCGATTGAGGAATACAGCACCCAATCACATTTTACAGTATGTTTAAAGCAACAGGTACAACATTGTTACATGATTTATATATTGCCACCCCAACCGTTAGAATTATATTCCTAACACTTTGATATTTCCAGGCTGGCCCCATGGGCCAGGTCTAAGCATCCCCTGGGTTGGATCCAGCCCGTGGGCCTTGAGTTTGACACCCCTGCATTAAGGGATACATTTAAGCAACTACTCTAATATGGTACTCCCCAAATCAGTTTTTCTCACTCTTGGCAACTTTAGGATGTGTGGATGTCAACTCCCAAAACACCCCAGTTCCCCATTGGAATTACAGTTGCTGACTGTTTTAAGGATCCCAGCACAAGGGAGGAGCACCACATGATCAAAATTATTATGCTTGGCAACTAGCATGTATTTATGATAGTTGCACTGTCCTCGGCCTGTAGGGCGTGTCATTTAATGTGGTGAACATTCATTTTTACAATTATTTTTCAGTGAGGTGTTCTAAAAATATGTGTTTTTATACCAAGAATTCAAAGCTGCTGTTATTTTTGCAATTGTACCATGTTTAGCTTAGTAAATCCACATCTGATCTTACGCCCCACAAAAGTTCCTCGTAACCCAAACACTGTTAACTTTATCCTTCTCAAAATTATACCTGGGGCTACAAAAATTAAAGGTTTTTTCTGCATGAATATTATCTAGCTAAGCAAAAATAATAATAATTCGTGCAATCAGAAACCAACATGCGAAAGCAATGATCTGAGTTACAAAAATGTTTAAGTGAATATCGTCAAGTCTTGGTTTGATTCTTCATTAGCCGCCGACATACTTCTTGGTCTCTGATATAACCTTCATGTTTCTCAGGTGTATCTTATACACTCTTCTACTGTAACTCTCTCCATTGATTGGGCATGACAGGGCCACTGTGGTACTTGCATTTTTTCCTCAATGAACTTCTTTATATCCGCTGTAATCAGTTTGCACGTCAAATGTGGCTCATATACATCTTAGAGTGGAATAGAATAACAGAATTGGAAGGGACCTTGGAGGTCTCCTAGTCCAACCCCCTGCCTAGGCAGGAAATCCTACACCACTTCAGACAAATGGTTATCCAATATCTACTTAAAGACTTCCAGTGTTGGGGCATTCACAACTTCTGGAGGCAAGCTGTTCCACTGATTAATTGTTCTAACTGTCAGGAAATTTCTCCTCAGTTCTAAGTTGCTTCTCTGCTTGATTAGTTTCCACCTATTGCTTCTTGTTCTGCCCTCAGGTGCTTTCGAGAATAGCTTGATGACTCCTTCTTTCTGGCAGCCCCTGAGATATTGGAACACTGCTATCATGTCACCAACCCGGTCTTATTTTCAAATATTTAATCATGGTCTGAAGATTTCATTTGATCTCTAATGAAATCATTGGACCAATCAAGATTAAACATTTGATGGGAAGGTACAGTGTAGTCATATTAAATATATGTTCAGTTTACTTTAATTTTAACTATATGTAAAGGGAAAAGAAAAGGCATGTGGTGGCTCAGACGCTGAGCTTGTCGATCAGAAAGACGCTGAGCTTGTTGATCAGAAAGTCAGCAGTTCAGCGGTTCGAATCCCTAGCGCCAGGTAGTGGAGTGAGCTCCTGTTACTTGTCCCAGCTTCTGCCAACCTAGAAGTTCGAATGGATGTAAAAATGCAAGTAGAAAAATAGGAACCATCTTTGGTGGGAAGGTAGCAACGTTCCTGGCGCCTTCAGCATTTAGTCATGCCGACAAATGACCACGGAGACATCTTCAGACAGCGCTGGCCCTTTGGCTTTGGAACGGAGATGAGCACCGTTCCCTAGAGTTGGGAACAACTAGCACATATGTGCGAGGGGAACCTTTACCTTTAAAGGAAAAAAGGAATGATTTTTTTAAGGTGTCACCCCCTTTTCTGACCCCCTTCTGCCCTTCAGAGAATGAGTTTGAACTCTGTCCTGTGCGACAACACAACCATGTCGGGAATTAAATCAGGTATTTCTTGTTCCAGACAAGCTGAACCAGGAATCGGCTCTCAAGATCCAACGTAGCCTCTTCACCGTCTGTCTGGATGCCCCTATCCTGAAGGTGTCCGATGCTCACGCCCAAAGCCGTTTAGCAGCTCAGATGCTGCACGGTGGAGGGAGCTACTCCAACAGTGGCAATCGCTGGTTCGACAAGACACTGCAGGTGAGAATCAAAGTAGGATGTGAATTAGGCTGCAGTTTGGAAGCATAAAGAGACATGATCCTCGGTTGCACAGTAATAAATAAAAGTAAGGTTAAAAAGATAAAGATATACCGTATTTTTCGGAGTATAAGATGCACCGGAGTATAAGACGCACCAAGGTTTTGAAGAGGCAAATTTCAAAAAAAGTAGGTAGGTAGATGGAGGGAGAAAGAGAGAAATACAGTAGATAGGTAGGGAGAGAGAGAGAGAGAGAGAGAGAGAGAGAAATACAGTGAGAGAGAAATACAGTAAGTAGGTAGGGAGAGGGTAGGTAGGTAGATAGAGGGAGAGAGAAAGAGAAATACAGTAGGTAGGGAGAGAGAGAGAGAGAGTAGGTGGGTAAGTAGATGTTTCCAGGTGTATTTATCCATAAGGCTATGCACATTTTGGTGAAGGGGGCGGGGCTTTGGGAGGCAAAAAAATGCTGTATTCGATGTTTAAGACGCACCCAGATTTTCAGCCTCTTTTTTGAGGAAAAACGGTGTGTCTTATACTCCGAAAAATACGGTAGATCAAACTAAGGTTCTACACTTAGGTAAGAAAAAACACAACTGTACAAGTATAGATTAGGTGAAACGGGCCTCAGTGCCAGTAACTGTGAGAAGGAGTCTTAGTGGACAATCACTTACCATATTTTTCAGAGTATAAGATGCATCTTTTTCCCTCAAAAAAGAGGCTGAAAATCTGGGTGCGTCTTATACACTGAATTCAGCATTTTTTGCCTCCTGGAACCCTGCCCCTTCACCAAAATGGCCGTGCATAGCTTTTAGGAGGCTTTCAGAGAGCTCCCGGGGGCTGGGGAGGGCAGAAATGAGTAAGAAACGGGCAATTTTTTGTTTGTTTTTGGCCCCCCGCCCCCTAGGAGCACTCTATAAGCCTTCTAAAGGCTATCCATGCCCTTTTTTGGGGGGAAAAATGGGCCCTTTTTCATGAGGGTTGCAGAGTGCAAAACCCCCTTTTTTTAATTTGCCTCTTCAAAACCTTGGTGTGTCTTATACTCCAAAAAATATGATAAATATAAGTTGGCAGTGTGTGGCGGCAGCCAAAAAAGCCATTGCAATCCTAGGCTGCATCAATAGTGGGATAGAATCAAGACCTCGTGAAGTTCTAGTAGTTCTAAGAAGCCTTAGTAAGACCCCACTCTGGTCACCACAATACAAAAAAGACTCTGGAAAGCATGCAGAGAAGAGCAGCAAAACTGATTAGGGGGCTAAAATGTACGAAGAACAGTTAAGTGCAATTGGGTATGTCTGTCAGAGTTTGTTGCAAAAATCAAATCCAGAAAGCACACACAGATAACTGATTCAGCAGGATTCATTAACTTCTTTCAGGCATGTGTGTGGCGTATCCCTGAGCAAACCGGCAGTAGTAACATCCAGAAACCACCCCTGTTGGGAACCCCTGCTCTTGCTGAGCCCAGCTTTTTAATTTCATCTGTTCAGTGCCTAACAAACCCATTTCTATTCCATTTTTTCCACTCGTACTTTTCCCCTGGCCTTCAGTTCATCATCGGAGAAGATGGTACCTGTGGGGTCCTTTACGAACAAGCCATCGCTGAGGGGCCACTGATTGCCACAGTCATTGATTACGTCCTTGATTATTGGTAATGTCCCTTCTTGGGGGAGAAGATGGTGCTGTGTGGAGATAGATAGCCTGACTTGGCTCCCGTGGGCAGGTTTCGAACCGGTGCTGCAAAAAGCGTTCAGAAGACCATACTCCTTGAGATGCAGTCTCTGAACTCAATAGCCAGTGACAAGGGATGCTAAGCTCCCCTCATAAACCATGACCCGACAATTGCGCGATAGACATATGCGCGCCGACAAAATAGCGCCGATTAAAACGCGATGTCAAAATAGCGCCGATTAAAACGCGATGTCAAAATCGCACCCACAAATTTGCGACGTCAAAATCGCACTGACAAAAGCGCGATGACAAGCACAATAAAATCGAAAAATTTTTAGGGTTAGGGTTATAACGTACATATATGCGTCCCACTATGTTAAAGGCCCAGCACATTCACTGGGCTGTCTATAGTTTGTTGATGACGCGATTTTGTCATCGCGCATTTATTGGCGCGATTTTGTCGAAAATCAATTAGCGATTTTGACGGCGCTCATTTGTCCATCGCGGTTTTGTCGGCGCGCATATGTCTATCGCGCATTTGTCGGTGAATCCTCAAAAACTATATGGCAGAATGAAATAAACCAAGTTGGGGCTTAATTCAAGGATATGAACCTGGCTAGAGGCATGGTTGTTTTTATATAACAAGAGTAGTCCCAAAGGTGCTTTTTCAGGAGGCAACTGAACTTTCTTGGTTTTTTTTTTTTCCTTTTGAAGATGTTTCGCTTCTCATCCAAGAGGTTTCTTGGATGAGAAACGAAACGTCTTCGAAAGAAAAAAAACAACACACCAAACAAACAAGAAAGTCCAGTGGCCTCCTGAAAAGGACAACCATGACCCAGATGACTGAGAATCTCTACAGAGGTATAACACAGAGTATATTTTAATTGGGTAAATGTCTGTGGAGATTCTCAGTCATCAAGGTTGTTCCTGTTATGGTTCCCCCAGCAGCCTGCAGAGCTGGCAGCAGAGTCAGACAGCGAGGAGGTTGGGGAGGAGCATGGGGTAGTCCTGGAGTCTGCGGAAGCTCGGACGAGGGCTCTGCATCAGAGGCAGAGAGGGGGCCAGGGCCATCTGGAAGTTATATGCTGCCTCCGGAGCCTCCAGAGTCGGACAGCAGCGAGGCAGAGGAACAGGTTTCCCCCGGTTCCCAGTGTGCGCATGCACAGGACTTCCAGAAGGCAAGAACAGTTAAAACAGAAGGGATGACTCGGGAGCAAGATTTGGAGGTGATTGGCCCCTCCCATAGGACATAAAGGTAGAGCAAAGGCACGTGAGTCTTTGCAGGAAGCAACTTGGTTCATGCTGGTCAGTTTACCTTCTGAAACTCCGTTTGAACTCTGTGCTCCGTGTGGCCTTGCCAAGCTAATTGCTAATTAAGTCTTTGGCAGCATAAATGTGGGGGCTTATCAGCCTTATCCCGAAGGACTTTGGCAGCCTACTGTGGAACTCCTTCCAACTATTTGGGACTCATTACCGGCTGGGAATGAATATAATTCGCAGCCTTTGAAATAAAAAGAGGGTTTTTGGACCTAATCGTGTGCTTTTTATTGTATCAGGAAGCCTAGTTCAGAATTGTCCCAAAGATGCTTTTTTCAAGGGGCCAACTAGACTTTTTGGGTTTTCCTTTTGAAGACGTTTCGCTTCTCATCCCAGAAGCTTCTTCAGCTTCTTGAAAGCTGGCTTCTTGGAAAAAAAAACACCTTTGGGGAGAATTTTAATTATTCACCTTTGTTTTATTAATCACATTTATATAGACGCCCTTCTCAAGAGAAGCAACTCTTGAGTGTCGTGCAACAATCAGCAAAAGCAGCCCCTCTATAAAAACTTATAAAAAGTCATTATTAAAAATAAAAACGTGGAAAAAAAATTAAATGTAATGCATCTTTCCTCCCTTTCTTTTCCCTTAGCAAAGATCCGATCATGACACGCAGCCCAATGATTCCTCTACAGTTACCCCCAAAACTTTATTTTTCCATCACTCCAGAAGTCAAGCGTGACCTTGAGCGTGCAAAGCAGAACCTGGATGTGTAAGTAAGCAGAGCGTGTGCTCCGGGTGGCCGGTTTTTTGGTAATGCCCCTTATCGGCCCCACTGAAGGGGTGGAAAACACCAGTAGTCCTCAACTTACAACAGTTCATTTAGTGGCCTTTCAAGGTCACAGGGCCACTGGAAAAAAAAAGTACTCTTTTTCACCTTTACGACCGTTGCAGCATCCCCATGGTCACGTGATCAAAATTCAAGACGCTTGGCAGCTGACTCACATTTATGACGGTTGCAGTGTCCCAGGGTCCCCTTTTGGGGGAACCAGATTCACTTAACAGCCGGGTTACTAACATGACAACTGTAGTGGTTCAGTTGTGACAATGAAAGGTCGGGCAAAATTCAAAATTAACAAATGTTTCACTTAGCAACGTAGGTTTTAGGCTCAATTGGGGCCGTAAGTCGAGGACTAACTGGCTCTCTTGTTTCTTGCTCTGGAACTTTTTTTATTGTTGTCTTGATTGATAATGCGCCATTAAGTTATCTTATCAGTCATATAGATAGGGTGTTTTTTTTTTTCCCAGAATGAACTACTCTCAATCAGGTCCTTTAGGTCTTCCAATAGTGCCTCCATTGCCACTCTTTAAGAACAGAGTCCATCCATGTTGTTGGTCATCTTCTCATTTTTTCTGCCTTTCCCATCATTTCTAGGCACATTAACAGAGTTAGAAGGCAACCTGTAGAACATCTAGTCCAGGGGTCACCAACCTTCCGGACCTCAGGGACCACTAAATTCATAATTTTAAATCCCATGGACCACCAATATGAATTAGTGACGGGATGGGGTCCTTCAGGCACTTAACCTGGCCGCTTGTTAGCAGAGAGAAGCGCCCGGGGTCAACTCCAGTTTTGCTGTCCATTACAGCCAAGAATGAATGTTTGTCTTGTAGCCAGCCCAGGTGCTAGATCGGCCCCCTGCAAACTCCGCCTCTCAAGGAGCCCAGATGACAAATTTTGCACACCACACTTTGAAGCGCCTGGATTCCCAGGGAGGGAGAGAAGCTATTGAACAGGAGGCCAAGCTAAGTGGGTGAAGGACCACATCCTGTCAGCGAGCGGGATTAATTGCCATAGTTTGAGGATCCCTGATTTAGTGCAATATAAAAAAATGGAATGATTTTTCTGTGGAGCACCAAAATTTTCCCAGGGACCACCAGTTGGTGACCAATGATCTAGCCCAGTGGTTCCCAAACTTGGCAACTTTAAGACTTGTGGACTTCAACTCCCAGAATTCTCCAGCCAGCAGAGCTCTGCTGGCTGGAGAATTCTGGAAGTTGAAGTCCACAAGTCTTAAAGTTGCCAAGTTTGGGAACCACTGATCTAGCCCAAGCAGGAGACCCTATGCCATTTCTGACAGATGGCAATCCAGGTTAACCCTATCTCCCAAAAGGGTTAATGTTAGGTTTTTTTGCATTTGATGGTGTTTTATTTTGTGGCTGCAGACTTCCCTCTATAGTTGCTTTTAATTAAAATACTGTAACGTCAAACAAATGTAAAATGTCTATGGGGCAGGGAGAAGGCTGGGCCTCATCAGGGGATACCATAGGTATCCGCTACCATCAAGGGCCTGCGGGAGAGAATCGTTTCTCTACAGCTGACACTGCTTCTGCCTGAGCTCTGAATCTCTCTCTGTTTCAGCCTCATCAGCGACCTGGACATCCGTTGCTTCACCTATGACGGCTTTGGAAAGGAGTTCCTCAAAAGCCAAAGTCTGAGGCCTGACTCAGTCATGCAGGTAGTGCTGCAGCTGGCGCATTACAGGTGAGCTGGCAGATGACATCAAAGGATGGCTCGGAGAAGTGGGAGGACGAGGGTAGGATCCAGAATCTCAGGTGCCAGAATTCCCAATCTCAGGTGCCTGGGGATGGATTTTCAGTGGGTGCGACTAAGAGTGGTTTTGTGTGTCCTTAGGGCTGAGCCTACCTCACGACGACTGTTAGGTAAGCTCCCCGTTGGGAGAGCGAGTACGTTCAGCGAAGCATTGTGAGAGTTGTGTTAAGAGAACACACTAACCAGCATACAGAGACACTGCAGTTTAAATAGGCTTTTACTTTCGTGGAAATAGAGGTATCAGAGTCAATCAAACAGCTCAAGTCATACACGGATAAGACAGTCAGTCATCAATGTCTTTCAGTTAAGGGATAATCCAAATAACATAGTCCAGTATCATATAATCAGTTCAGTACTCAAAGTTTGCTAGCAGTTGCAAAACTTACAATAGCTCATGGCACTTTCTAACAGCCAGTTTCCAAAACACTCAGATCAAATCAGCCCAGCATCTAACGAAACAGAGAGCTAACAGTCATTCTGGCTCCCTCTTATGGCCGATTGAGGAAACAGCAACCAATCACATTTTACAGTATGATTTAAAGAAACAGGTACTGCATTGCTATATGATTTATATATTACCAACCCAACCATTAGATTATATTCCTAACAACAACTTTTAAAGGCGGTGTGAACTTTTTGATTGGCTGGAAGATGGGCAGCTATCTAAATGTTTTACATAGTTAGTCCTTGACTTACAACAATTAAAGAAACGCTGTAGTGCAGTGGTTAGAATGTAGTACTGCAGACTACTTCTGCTAACTGCAGTTCAAATGTTCAAAGTTACAACAGCACTGAAATAAGTGACTTATGGCTGTTTTTCACACTTACGACCATTGCAGCATCTCCATCAGCGGTATGTTCCAGCCGGTACAGCCGTACCGGTAGTAGTCAGAAGGAACGGCCGCTGTACCGGTACGGTGGCTCGTTTGGCCCACTTGCCCTCCCACGTTCCTTATCCGTTTTTAAGGCAACCGGGCCAATTGCACATGCACGCATAGCATGCGGTGCCTTCGCAACAACCTTCGACGAGCAGCTGGGTGTCACAGGGGCGGTGGAGTGCGCATATGTGTGCAGCACATGTCTGGTGCACTCATAGCACATGTCTGGTGTGTGCACGAATGGACCACGAGCAGCGTATTTGTAGCGAAGATAAGAGCAAGCCACCACTGATCTCTATGGTCAAATGATCAAAATTTGGATACTTGGTGATTGACTCTCATTTATGACGGTTGCAGTGTCTCGGGAGCATGTGATTCCCATTTGTAACCATCCCGGCTAGTTTCCGATAAGTCAGATCAATGCGGGATTGATCAATTCAAATCAATTCATTTAACAAGTGCGCTGATTCGCTTAACAACTGTAGCAAAGGGGCCATCAAACAGGGTGCAACTCACTTTGACAATTCCCTTGCTTACCATTGGAAATTTTGGGGCTGAATTGTGGTTGTAAGTCGAGGGCTGTTTGTAGATAAATAAATAAAATGAAATATTTCCTAGGGAAGTCTGAAAGGTGCTTTTTTCAAGAGGCAACTTGACTTTCTGAGTTTTCTTTGAAGATGTTTCGCTTCTCATCCAAGAAGCTTCTTCAGCTCTGGGAAGCTTTTGGATGAGAAGCTGTTCTGACCCAGCCTTAGCAGAACCAAGAAACAGAACTCCTTGTCCCGGAAAAACCCTCTTTATTTAACTACTATGAATTCATGGCATTCACGCATAGAAAGGTCCAGGCAATAATCCTTCCAAGGGGTTAACTGAAGTACAGACCTTATCAGTACTTGGATAATTGCCAGGTCGGGAGCTTCCAGCCACAAAGCTGTAAATTAAACTTTCTCAAGCAGTGACTGAGACCGAATCTCCATGAGCAAATCTTCCTAAATAAAGCCGAATGGTTGTCTCCGATGACACCACTCCCCTTTTGCTTCTATTTATTCCCCAGCCAGGAAGGGACCACTCAATGTCCACATGAGCTTTTCTTTCTGAGTCGGCTCCTGGTACTCAGTTGTTCTCCTCTCACAACAGCTCTGCGCATACGCATCTGTAACAGACCCCAGTTCTTCTTTCCCAACGCCGAAGGCAGCTGGGAAATGTCTGACAGCTCTGGCCCCCTCTCTGCCTCCAACACAGAGCCCTCATCAGAGCCTTCCCCAGACTCCAGGACTGGCCCATGTTCCTCCCCAACCTCCTCACTGTCCAAATCTGCTGCCAGCTCTGCTGGCCGCCGGTGGGCCACAACAGAAGCAAAACATCTTCAAAGCAAAACCAGAAAGTCCAGTGGCCTCTTGAAAAAGCATCTTTGGGACAACCATGACCTGGATGACTGAGAATCTCCATAGACATTTCCTAGGGATATTGGGGTGTTGTGGCCCAGGAGGAGCCGTTGGAGCTGCCAACAGACTCCGATAGTGAGGGACCCTATAAGTTGGCTCTGGAAGATGTGGAGGACCCTGGACAGGGCTCAGACTCCGAGCAGGGCCAGAGAGGCTGGTTGGCCAGCAAGAGGCACTTGAGGCATGGAGCAGCGGTGAAAGCCAAAGGGAGTTTGTCCCTGACGTCAGACCCTGGAGCAGTGGTGAAGACGTCAGACCCTGGAGCAGTGGGGAGGAGCTAAGGGAGTTGGTCCCAGATGCCAGGCAAAGACGGGCAGATAAGCGCCGGCAGCAGCTACGGAGATATAGAAGATAATTGAGGCCAGGTGGTTGTGATTAGGCTCCTCCCAAGAGAATATATAAGAAGAGACTTTGGGAGGAGACCTTTTGCAGGACACAACCGTTATACTAAAGCTGGAGAAGCTCTTGTGTGTATTTCTTATCTGTGGAAGTCTGGGTTGCTGCCAAAGTCTTGTTGGTGTGTTATTTACTGTGAATAAATTGGCTAGCAGTAATCTTGTGTCGGTGTGACTCACAGTACGGAGGGGGGGGGTCAGAACATTGGGGGGGGGGGTTGTCATAGAAAATGTTGGGAACCACAGTCAACCTGTCAGGTCCCTATAGATCCTTTTCGGGATGCTGCCATTCTGGTGGGAGGAGACCTGGTGATATTTTATTACATTATTTCTGGTCTTTCCTTTACTTTGATGTACCTTCATGGGAAATGGGAGGGGGGAGGGATAGCAATAGCAATAGCAGTAGACTTATATACCGCTTCATAGGGCTTTCAGCCCTCTCTAAGCGGTTTACAGAGAGTCAGCATATTGCCCCCAACAATCTGGGTCCTCATTTTACCCACCTCGGAAGGATGGAAGGCTGAGTCAACCCTGAGCCGGTGAGATTTGAACCGCTGACCTGCTGATCTAGCAGTAGCCTGCAGTGCTGCATTTAACCACTGCGCCACCTCGGCTCTGAGCTGAGGCCCTCTGTTCTCTCTCAGATCCGGGGTGGGTGGGTGAGTAAGCGTCACCTTCTTAGCTCCAAGTTCTCACAACAACTTCACACCTCTTCAAGAAATGGGTTGCTGCCGGTTCAGCCCAGATTGGCCGAACCTGTAGTAGCAGTGGCAGGAGGCTCCGCCCACCCACCCAGACGCTTCTACGTATGCGCAAAAGCATCGTGCGTATGTGGGAGTGCGCCCGGACTGGTAATAAAGAAATTGGCAATCTGTGCATTGGCTCATCTCGGACTGGACAGAGGGGAGGGGTTTCTACAAGTTTTAAGCTAACCGTTTTTGAGCGGGAACATTTAGATCCTGCCTATTCTCCTTGCTATCGCTATCTCCTCCTAAAAGTTCCTTTTGAAATGCTGCCTGCTTCAAGAGTTCTGCTTTCTTGATGGGATAGGAGAGTCAAGTCCTTACACAGAACTTTTTCCGTGGGAGTGCGGGGAATCTCCTTTTGTCCACATAGTTTCTCACCTAGGAGGCATAGGTGCATACAGGGTGCGTATTAAAACTAAGCTTTCCTCCCCCCCCCCCGCCCCTCCTAGAGCACACGGGCAATTGTGTCCCACCGCAGAGACAGCCTCGCTTCGTCGCTTCCATCAGGGCCGGTCAGAAATCATACGCTCTGCTACCTCAGCTGTGCTGGCCTTCGCCCAGGCCATGGATAACAAGAAGTGCCAGGTATTCAGCTTTCTACCTTGGTGGTCTTTTTTTTTTTTTTAGGTTGGGGGTAACAACCCACTTCATCAAGTCCCCATTTTATTTGAACCAGTGTTGGAAGGGACCTTGGAGGTCTTCTAGTCCAGCCCCCTGCTCAAGCAGGAAACCCTACTCTGAATGTCCCTGTGCTTTACAGGCCTCTTCTGGTATCTAAAATCCACGTCTCTTTTTTTTTTCACTAGGCCCCTGAAAGATTATCTCTCCTGAAAGAAGCAGTTGAATGCCACAGCACCCTGACAGAGCAGGTAACTTATCCCCCTGTAGCGTTTGGTAGGAATATTTATTTTTAATGTCTTCAAGTCAGCCTTGAAGTTGGCAATGCCCATTTCCCCTTGGCTTAACATACTGTATAAAAACACCAGGTGGTTAATAAACATGGTTTAAGCCAGGGATCTCCAAACTTGGCCACTTTTTAAAGATTTGTGGACTTCAACCCCCAGCATTCCCCAGCCAGACGTGAAGAGTTGAATTCTGGGAGTTGAAGTCCACACATCTTAAAATGTTGCCAAGTTTGGAGAGAGCCTTGGTTTAATGTGTGTTGCGTTCAAACCAGTTTCCAGGGATAGCTGATTTTGCGCACTGTCTTGCAGGCTCTGGATGGACAAGGCATTGACTGCCATTTGCTTGGACTGAAAATGGAGGCCATAGCGGACGGCTTCCATGTCCCGGAGCTTTTCATGGATATTTCCTACACTCTGGCTTCATACTGGAAACTCTCCACAGGACAGGTACCAGCTCCAAATTTGTACCTCTTTGCTATATTCCTGCATTGCTCAGGTTATGATATTCTCCGTACAGGTAGTCCCTGTTTTGTTGACTGTCTTGGATAGCGACCATTGGCGAATACAATGGTAATATATGCTAATAAAGCATTCATTTTCCCACAACAAATGCCAGTGTGAAACTGATTAAGGTCCGGTCAGTTTCAGGAAGCAATTGTGAGACAAGGCTGCTGAGAAAAACAGCTCCGGAAGAGATTCTTTGTTTGCAACGGGATTGGGGGGGGGAAAGTGACTTATGACCATTTTTCACACTTATGACCATCGCAGCATCCCTAAGGTCACGTGATCAAAATTCTGATGCTTGGCAGCTGACTCATATTTATGAGTTGCAATTATGTTTTCACCTTTTGGGACCTTCTGACCAGCAGAGTCAATGGGGAAGCCAGATTCATTTAACAACTGTGTTTCTAACTTAACTTCAGTGATTCACTTAACAACTGTGGCAAGAAAAATCATAAAATGGGGCAAAACTGTCAGAGTGCGCACAGGTCTATCACGTGTATCAACCCAGGAACAACAGTGGTTTGTATCAAATAGTGGTTTTTATCTACATTAGGAATATAGAAATACTATACATACATGTACTACAAGCAGTACCTAAACAAACAGCAATTACAGCATGGAAGAAACTCGACAGATGGACAAACAGGCTGTTAAGGGGATAACAGCCAAAGACCCTGCTGACTCTTTCCCATCATTGCATCAGCTGGTCAGCTATTAAATTATAACCTTGACAAAAACTCAATATTAATGTTTCACTTAACAACATAAATTGTTGGGCTCAATTATGGTCGTAAGGTAGAGGACCACCTTTATTCAGATGGGGTTTTTTGATCCCACTTTCCTTTGTCTTTCAGGTTGCTTCCCGCACGGACTGCATGATGTGTTACGGGCCCCTCGTGCCTGATGGCTACGCTGTTTGCTACAACCCTTTGCCTACCCATGTTAATTTTGCCGTCACCGCCTTCAACTGCTGTGAGGAAACCAATGCCACTTACTTAGCCGGAAACATCCAGAGCGCCCTGGCTGATGTGGGGGCCTTGTTGGGGAACTTTGGAGAAGGCCAGCCTGAAAGACTCTGAGGAATATTTTGAACTTCACTTCGGAGTTCAACGTGACTGAGGGCATCTCTCTAGTTTGGCCAACAGATGACCTGTCGTTGTTGAGAAATCCCCACACTCTCCCTTGCCTTCCTTTGGGCCAAAAATTGGGATGCAGCATCCTTCAGCACTCCTAATCCGTAATGTCCTTTCCTAGCCCTTCACAGGATTTACGTACATCTTCTAAAGGCAAGATCAGATCCTAATTTATTTCCAGAATAAAGACATTTAAAATATATACATATATATTTCACAGGAAAGGGACTGAGTTAATTTCTTGTTTAGATCAGTGAAAGATTTTTTTAGAAAGAAATTATGACTTTGAGATGCACATCCATTACAAACTGGCTTTTACAGCATAATGAACTACGAATGTGATTCATGTTCACATTGTGTCTTACTTTCGCTGTCCCCAATTTTGGGGGCACCTGGAACTGGTACTGGAGGGGCAGGGTGTAGTTTCCCGAGCTACCAAGCTGCTGCGTATGCGCAGATGAAGCTTACTTCGCTTGTGCAGCCCAGTTTCTAATGGGCTATGGCTCGGTACTGGTTCACAGCCCAGAGTTTGGGGACCTCTACCTTACATGCTTTCCCCCCCAGGAGTTCTCAAAAGTTTGTAAGAGCCGAGGTGGCGCAGTGGTTAAATGCAGCACTGCAGGCTACTGCTAGATCAGCAGTTCAGCGGTTCAAATCTCACCGGCTCAGGGTTGACTCAGCCTTCCATCCTTCCGAGGTGGGTAAAATGAGGACCCAGATTGTTGGGGGCAATATGCTGACTCTCTGTAAACCGCTTAGAGAGGGCTGAAAGCCCTATGAAGCGGTATATAAGTCTACTGCTATTGCTATTGCTATATTGTGGTAGGGTGACCTTCTGAAATGATGACTTGATTTCTGGGTCTCCCACCCCTTAAAAGAAATTGCTTTCATTGGGATGAGGTTTGGCAGAAATAAAAGGCATTGCAGGGACGTGGTGGCTCAATGGCTAAGATGCTAGGATTGTCGATCAGAAAGGTCGCCGGTTCAAATCCCTAGTGCCGCATAACAGAGTGAGCTCCCGTTACTTGTCCCAGCTTCTGCCAACCTAGCAGTTTGAAAGCACGTAAAAGTGCAAGTAGAAAAATAAGAACCACCTTTGGTGGGGAGGTAACAGCATTCCGTGCATCTTCGGCGTTTAGTCATGCCGGCCACATGACCACGGAGACGTCTTTGGATAGCGCTGGCTCTTCGGCTTTGAAAGAGAGATGAGCACCGCCCTCTAGAGTCGGGAACGACTAGCACATATGTTGCGAGGGGAACCTTTACTAAAGAACATCACAGTTAAAATCTAATCTGTATTTAAAAGGGATTCTTAAACTTTGCAGGATTACAATGGGGATGACATGAAGAGCAATGTCTTCTATTCTGTCAACCTAGCTCTGTTTGTTTTTTTTTTAAATTAAAAAAAATCAGTCACTCTGTCAAGTTTCTATTCAAGATTGCACGTTCCAGGAAGAAAGATTTCCATTGATGTTTTAATCTTATTTCAGATTTAATGCTGACAAAATCAATGATGGTAAAGGGGTGCATGTGATTGATTACCAAAAATTGAAGGAGGGAAACTCTAGCTGTCGTTCATTAGCAAATTCATTAAAGTGGGATCTCTGTGGATGATGTTAACTTCTTCCTGCAAGGTTGCTTAACTCAATGCTTCCTAAACTTTTCCCTTCATTATCCTGGTTTTGCGTGCTGCCTGCAGATGGGGCTTCGCTTGTTTACGCAGCCCAGTTTCTGGAATGCCACAGAATGCTGGTGCCAGTCCATAGTTGGAGGTTGGAGACCCCCGCTTTAAAACACTATGAAGCGGTATATAAGTCTTAAGTGCTATTGGTATCTTGGATAAGAGAGCGTAGTTCTCACCCCCACAGGACGGCTATTAGGAGCTGGGTTATAATAACAATATCCTGTCTGGCATCTGATGTAAATTGTGACTTGGCTGATGTTGAGTTGCAGAGTAGTGTATTGCTTGTGTATACCCTGAACTTAGGGTATTATTCAAAAAACTATTTTGACTTGGCAATAGCAATGCTATTTAGCAATGTTGAAATTCAATTTTTTTTACTACCGGTTCTGTGGGCGTGGTGTGGCTTGGTGGGCATGACAGGGGAAGGATACTGCAAAATCCCCATTCTCGCCCCACTCTAGGGCCAGTCAGAAGTGGCATTTGCCGGTTCTCCACCAACTACTCAAATTTTCCGCTACCGGTTCTCCACAACCTGTCAGAACCTGCTGGATTTCACCCCTGCCATTTAGTGCTTTACAGCACACTAACCGGTTTACAAATATCAGCATATTTCCTCCAACAATCTGGGTCCTCATTTGACCAACCTCAGAAGGATGGAAGGCTGAGTCAAACTTGAGCCTGGTGAGATTTGAATTGCCACAACTTGCCATGGCCAATTCACCCTGGGACAGCTTGCCTTAGGGCAATTTAACAATTCCACATAGAGCCAAAGAAGCTTCTTGGATGAGAAGAGAAATGTCTTCACAGAAAAAACAATGTGTAGTTGCCTCTTGAAATATCTCTGGAACAACCATGACCTGGATGGCTGAGAATCTCCATAGACTGTTCAATGCTATTATTTAAAATAAACAATTTTAAACGCTTTAATTTTTGCCGTTCACATTTTATTCAGTCCCTCCTTTTGCAACCTTTCTCTAATGATTCTATTCCACCATTTCTTTGACCTTAGTGTAACTCTGGTCCTGCAATTGGGTTGATGCATGGCGAGTTGACTCTGGCATGTTGGTTGTGGTGTACAGGAGTAAGATCAACTTATGTGGTTGCCAGGAGTTGAGAATGACTTGATGGCACACAATCATCATTTGTCCCCAAACCGGACAAAAAATATATGGGGCGGGGGGAGGGAGTACAGCCTCGCTTCCCATAATGGCAACTAGTTCCATGGCAGCCACTTTTTAAAGAAAGGAAATTCCCCCATAGATATTCGTTTGTTGCAGCGATCACATCCAGAAAGCACACAGAGATAACTGATTTAGCAGGATTCATTAACTTCTCTTTATATATAATATAATGCATGAAGTAAATATACAGTGCCAAAAGAGGTTCTTTCAATGTGGTAGAGAGTACAAGCAGACACAGGCAGAGGAGAGACCAGTTTCCAGTCTCAGTTCAGCAGACTAGGGTGTGTTTTTTTAGCTTTTTGCACAGACTCAGAGCTGTAGTACTAAGCCATGGCTAGACTCCTAGCTGTCTCCAGCAAATACTGTTTCCGTTTCCAAACAGTCCCCATTGGCTGACCTGTTGCCATGTCTATCCAACCAGTCCCCATTGGCTGACCTGTTGCCGTGTCTATCCAACCAGTCCCCATTAGCTGACCTGTTGCCGTGTCTATCCAGTCCCCATTGGATGACTTGTTGCCATGTCTACCCAAACAGTCCCCATTGGATGACCTGTTACCATGTCTATCCAAACAGTCCCCATTGGCTGACTGCTTGCCATGTCTACTCCAGTCTATGAACATACTCTGACAATATTGTGCGCAAGTGTCAGTGGTAGGTTGCAGGTGGTACACCCTGTTACGGGTGTACGGGAGCCTACCCAGAGCACCGGATACCATTCCGGTACGGTGCTCAGGAGGGCCCACCCACCCACCTGAGCTCCTTACCTGTCTTTTAATGTTTCCGTGCTTCCACGCATGCGCATGGCACGTACAGTGCCTGCACGACACTCCATGGAGCAGCTGGAGTGTCACGGAGCATCACGGAGGCGCTGACACGTGCACGTGTCCATGTGGATGCTGCGGGGTCCATTCCAACCGTAATGATTGGAACGGGATCCGGAACCCACCACTGATAAGCGTCTATAACGTCCGGAGACTGGTCCAAGATTGCTTCCTTGGCCACCAGGATCTAAAGTCCCTGTATTTGTGGAGTGCACGTGAGCTTCTGTATCTGAAGGAGGGCCAGAGTCAGAATCTCCCCACTATTACACTAACTTCACCACTCACCTTTGGGCTAAGAAGGGGACTGGTCACAAATCACCAAGTAGGTTTAGGAAGTAGACCCAATCCAGCCTAGTGAAATGAAAGACTAGGGGAGACAGACTAGAGCAGTGTTCCCCTATCTCAGGGGCTGCCACAAAGAAGAAAGAGTCAAGCTATTCTCCAGGGCACCTGAGTGTAGAACAAGAAGCAATGGGTGGAAATTAACCAAGGGGAGAAGCAACCTAGAACTGAGGAGAAACTTCCTAACAGTTGCCTTCAGAGATTGTGGATGCTCTCTGCTGCCCCAGCAGGATATATAGATAGTGTAGGAATTAAGAGCGGTCTCCTTTAAGGAACTGCCTCCTGGGAAATGTAGGCAGAGACTGCCTTATGGGAAATGTAGTTCCATGACATGTGACCGTATCTGTGTTTCTGATTGGCCACTGGGACATTCTGCCTACTTGCAGAGAGAATAGCTGGTCATTTTTGAATAGCAAGTGGACCTGGGAAGCAGCAATGTGTTTGCTCCCCTCTCTCTTCTCCAGAATGGGAGTAAAATCATCATCCTTTTACACCACGTGATGGGACAGATTATGGAAAGCCAGAAGCATCTTAACACTGAACTGTAAGTTTTGCTATTAAGAATGCCTGATAATCAACTTGATCTGAATGAGATTCCTAAGCGTGGAGTTAACTGCATGCAGAACACTAAAGGCAGAACGGTAAAAAGATGTTGAAATTGAACCCCAAACTCCGTTTGCATTTCAGTCAATCAAAGCAAATTCATTTGTCCAAATAAGAGAAAGGACATTGGTCTTACCTGAACGTCTAATTTCAGAAGGGGGAGGGAATGGTCACACGTGGGTTGTTGTCAAAGCCTGATTGGTCCAAAGACTGAGAGAAAACGCTTAAATATTGGTGCCTTCCAGTCCTATCCCAGTTTCCTCGAAGGCGAACGGTAGAACTGAAAAGACAAAAAAAAACAACACACAACAAAACCCCCAGGAACCACCCGGGCCCTCCCCTTGGCCCCGACGGAAAGTTCTCAGGGCGGTTTGTGACCATTCCCTCCCCCTTCTGAAATTAGACATTCAGGTAAGACCAACGTCCTTTTTCCAGAAGAGGGGGAGGGAATGGTCACACGTGGGACATACCCAAGCTACCGTCCCAGGGAGGGAGAACGAGAACCACCAGGGCCCAAGGAGAGCCTCAACCGCCACCCCCAGAGGGTCCTGCCACCAAGGACACACTCGCATCTGCAAAGCTTCCAGACCATAGCGCCGGAGGAAGAAGCCGGGGAATCCAGAGGCCGCGCGACAGACGGCCTCAACTGGCCCCCCGCGGCCCCCGAGGCCACGCTCGTGTCGCTCCTAATAGGCTGGGCCGTGAACTCGACGGGACTGGCCCGTCGACCCGAAACCCCGAGGGCTTCCGCAATGGCCCGGCGCAGCCAACGCCAACGGTGGCTGAAGATACGCTCGAACCCAGCGACCCCCGGCTGGAGGATCAGTCCACAAGGACTCAACCTACGGACCCCTCGGTCCGCTGGCGATGGAGCCGCAGGGCGCGGTGCGCGCCCAACCAATGCCAGAGCTTAGCGAAGGAAGTGGCCACCTACGGGAAGAAGGCACGAGCAAGGCGAAGCCCCGCCCCGCCCTTTAGAGGCGACGGGGACGACCTCAGAGCAGGGTGCCCAACTCCACGTACCCGGGCGGAGACAACCGCCACAAGGGAGCCAGCCGACGAGCATACCGAAGAGATTCGAAGAAGCCCCCCCTGAGCACAAGGGGGAAGAACACACGGGGAACCCGCGGACAGAGGGAAACCCAGAAGCCGCCCCCTACCGAGAAGCTCGATCAGGGGGACCTGAGAGAGGGAGAACCCCCACCCCCTCCAAGGCTGAAACAATTCCGCCACCAGGCGGCACAACCTTGTGGGTTTCCGAAGTCAGGCCCCTCCTGCAGGAACTCCTGAACTCTCTGTCTTCGGCTCGTCACAAGAGACCATCCAGACAGAAACCCAATATTTTTTACTGTTGCCTTTTTGCTATATTTGTTATATTTATGCTGATAAATAAATAAAGGGAGACTAGTATAGATCTATTTCAAGCTATTTAGCTCTCATCAGCTAGCCAAATATATATATATATTTGAATTTGAGCTGATAAACAAATAAGGGAGACTCGTATAGTCTATTACAATCCATTTAGCTCTCATCAGCTAGCCTTATAATAAAGGGAGACTAGTATAGGTCTATTT
Organism: Thamnophis sirtalis; assembly: GCF_051295495.1. Lineage (NCBI taxonomy): Eukaryota > Metazoa > Chordata > Lepidosauria > Squamata > Natricidae > Thamnophis > Thamnophis sirtalis. Next base: position 27,458,288 of record NW_028261383.1, on the reverse strand, counting down.
CAAACTATTTAGACCTTACTGTTAATTGCAATGTGAAAACCTCCGAGCCACAATACTGTTCCTGCACAATGCAGCCCCTGACCTCCTCCCACGAGAAGGACTTCAGGGCAGAGGAAGACATGGGGGGGGGAACACCCTCCCCCTCCCCCTGCAAGGGCTTTCTCACCTGCCGCCAGGTCTGCCACCTGGCCCTGGGGAAACTCCAAGCCCCCCTCCATTTCCCCACTTACGCGTCCAGCCGGAAGGAATGGAGGATTCCAAGCCACTGTAGGCCCCACCGGGACCTGGGCCTGCTTTCTCTGCTGCCTGCCATGCCAAAGGAAGAGACCGCACCAGCCAATGGACCTGGGTCGAGGCCCGGTCCTCGCACACGTGGCGACCGAGCCAACATGGCCGCCGGAACTTTCATTTTCGATCTGCGGCTCCGATGGCCCGCTGAAAGGCCGTGCTGAGGCAGGCAAGGACGGGGGAGGCCACGCGGCTCCCAGGCACGCTCCACCTCCCCCAGGAATGCTCGTAGCGGTCCGAGCCGAAGAGAGAACGCGGCAGCCGCCCTAATCAAACGGCGGCTCCGCAAGCGGCTCACACGCGCCTCCTGGCGCTGTTGCTGCATCTCCTGACTATTTAAGGGAGAAGGCAGCCTCTCCAGCAGCTGAAAGGAGAGCTGGCACCCCCGCACCCGGGGACGGCTGAGACTCTGGGCCTGCGGGGGGGAGGCAGCATGCCCCACTGGGCCCTCCCCCACCACCTGGGGCAGTAAACTGTCCCTTGGGGCCGCAGCTGCTGAATTTAGTAATTTAGAAATCTTTTAAATGCCCAATTAAACCAAATAAGACCAAATTGAATAAAGTAATCCTACCAGTAATTCTCAACAGTTCTTGGACCAGAAAAGACTGAGAGGAAACTGGGATAGGACTGGAAGGCACCAGTATTTAAGCGTTTTCTCTCAGTCTTTGGACCAATCAGGCTTTGACAACAACCCACGTGTGACCATTCCCTCCCCCTCTTCTGGAAAAAGCCTTATTGCTTAAGTGGTTGTAAAAGCCTGGAAAGGAATTTGTATAAGAAAGCAGTCAGCTAGCTCAGATCATTATCTGAGAATCTGACCTCTGACTAAGTCATCCTTTGAACTTAATTGATAAGTTGCCCTGGGAATGAGGGGCAGGAAAGAAGCCCCAACCATCCCACTATCAGTTTACTTTGTGTGTGCAAAGGCCAATCGGGCAGTGGCAGCCGCGAGGCAGATGCTGTTGTTGTTTGTTGTTTATTAGTTTTGTATGCCGCCCACTCCCGAAGGACTCCGGGCGGCTCACAATAAACAGGGAAGGGGAAATAAATAAGACAGTCTTTTAAAACATGTTTCTTTCTTTTCACATCCAGAGAAATATTCTGCCTTTTCAATTTTTCCAAGGATATTTCATTTTTCTGGGAGAGGGCTGGATGATAACTTCCCACAGTAGCATCCAACAAGTGAACTACGCTTGCTTCTCCAAAGCCTTGCAATGCACCCTAGTGGCCAACAAGTGAACTGCATCTATATCTGTATCAAAAATCTACTACGCTTATCTGGGTAATCCAATCACAGCCTGTAAAGAAGCTTGGGAAGAACTCGATTGATGATATGGCAAATCTATGATGACGGAGGCTGCGCTCTTGAAACAGGTCAACAATTTCCCTGACATCAGTCTGCATGACCCTGACCAGTTATGCTCCTTCTCTATCCTCCTTAAGCAACTAGTGGTAGCTCAACAGAATCCCAGCCTGGAAGGACTGGCGTGCCTCAACCAGTACATGACGCGGCAACCTATCGTTCGAAAGCTACCAGAAGCGTTAATCGAAAAAGGGATCGAACTGTATTCTGTTTACACGGCGAACAACCAAGAAAGGAACCCTCCCTTTGCTGTCTTCGCAGATTTTGTTGCCCAACAAATAAAGATATGCAACGATTATAAAGTTCAAGGCTTTAGAAGGTCCCCAGCTGCCAAAAAGTATGGGCAGAACGATGGTTCGACTAAGATTCCAGGGCAAAGTGCAGGAGAAAAAACCTTTGGGTCGGCACACAAAACACAAGTCTCCAACTCCACCAGGGACAACTCAGGTGAGGAACCCACAACGACAGTTCCAATTAAACCCTCAACAACCAATAAAGATCCGTTCTGTGCACTTCACAAGTCTTCGCACCCTTTGAACAGGTGCAGAGAATTTAGAAAGAAGCCCGTAGAGGAGAGGAAAAAGCTCTGATGAGGGAGTACATGGTCTGCTACAAATGTTGTGAATCTACGGAACACATAGCCAAAACCTGTACAGCTAAGGTGTGGTGTCACCTCTGCAAGAGTGACAGGCACCCAGGCGCCCTACATCCAAATTCGGAGATGGAGCAATATCTGACTGATGACCTAAGCGTTGAGTTAACTGCATGCCCCAAGCAAGACTAGAGTGCTCAAGGCAAAACATGCTCCATACTGGAAAGTTTTAAGAAGAGATTGGATAGCCACTTGTCTGGAATGGTATTGATCTCCTGCTTGAGTAGGGGGTTGGGCTAGAAGACCTCCAAGGTCTTTTTCCAACTCTGTTATTCTGTGGTTGAAAGGTGGGTCTTCCAATCCAGTATCCATATCACCCCAGGCTGGTTGGTACCTTTAAACCCAGCACATGGAGGAAATTCTTACATACACAGGAAGTAACCAAACTTAACACCATTCCATTAATTGTAGCCGTGTTTCAATTGCAATAAAATGAATTTGCCATCTTGGCGCCCTTGTTCTCTGCCTACCCTCCACTTAGAGCTGTGAAGGAAATGATATTACTGTATTTTTCGGAGTATAAGACGCACTGGAGTATAAGACCCACCAAGGTTTTGAAGAGGCAATTTTTTTTAAAAAAAAATTTGCACTCTGCAAACCTCCCAAAAATGGCCCATTTTTTGCATAGCCTTTAGGAGGCTTGTAGAGTGCTCCTGGGGGCTGGTGGGGGCAAAAAATGAGCAAAAATGGCTTGTATTTCACTAATTTCTGCCCTCCCCAGCATCCAGGAGCACTCTGAAAGCCTCCTAAAGGCATTTTGGTGAAGGGGTGGGGTTTTGGGAGGCCAAAAAATGCTGTATTCAGTGTATAAGGTGCACCCAGATTCTCAGTCTCTTTTTTGAGGGAAAAGGGTGCGTCTTATACTCTGAAATATACAGTACTTTTGTAATCTTTTACAATGTTAAATGTGTAAGCCATTATATTCTTGCCTAACATATGTAGTACGTTACTGTGCTTTTGCTAACCACAGAATGTGTTCAGTAAATGGGACAAGATAACCTTTGTTATTCCAAGCCATTTGCAGGTGCCTCCATACAAGTTAGATAGGAAGCCATCTGCTCAGATGAAAGGCACCAGAAAAAAACCAAATAAGAGATAGGGGCCTCTCAAGAAATTGTCGCGTTTAGAATATGGAATGATGAAATAAATGATGTAAATAAATGACCAGGAGGGGGGAAATTTCTTAGGAGTAGCGTGTATAAAATGTGTTGTTTGAATGCTATTTTTTGCTCTTTACTCGATCCACTTAGGAAGAGACTTGGAAAGCTGCCTTTGCAAATGCTTGTTATTTTTCTATAAATAAACCTTTTTGAATTGTGAACCAGACTCGTCTCTGTGTTTTGAGGATAATTGGGTTTTTCATCCCACAGCTGTGATGGCAAACCTGTGGCACGCAGAGCCCTCTCTGGGGGCAAGGGCGCCGTCACCAGCTGCTCTTCTGATTTCCGGCATGTACATGCATGCCAGCCAGTAGGTCTTCACGGGTGCCTGAAAATGGCCAAAAAAAGAGGCCATTTTACAAGCCATTTTCAGGCCAGGTTTTTGGGGCTGTTTTCAGGTTATTTTTTGGGTCAAAAACAGCCTGATCAACAACCTGAAAACAGGCCAAAAACTGCCCCAAAAGCAGGCATGCACAGGCCAACCAGCTGGTCTTTGGTTTTTGGTGCACATGCATGCACATGCGCTCACATGCACACACGTTCCAGTTTGGGCACGGTGCTGAAAAGGTTCGCCATCACTGGCTTAGAGGTTCTCAGCCCCTGGGACAAAGCTGAATCCTCTTGGCTACCGATTACAGCTTAACTTGCAACATGCCAGCTTCCCATGCTTTATCATTGGTTTAATTGAAGCAATGTCTTTTTTTAAAGCACGTGAAGTCAAGTGGGGAGAGACAGCCCCCCGTGAAGACTTAAGGAATTGTCTCTGACTAATTGGTGCCTGGAGACAACACCATGGAGAATCAGGCCATTCAAAAAGAAATTGGACTGCATTTCTAAAGTACAACTAGTTCTCAACTTACGATCACAATGGAGCCCAAAATTTATGTTGCTAAGTGAGAAATTGGTTCAGTGAGTTTTGCCCCACTTTCTAACCGCTGTTGTTAAGCAAATCCCTGCAGTTCTTAAAGATAATAGAATAAAGAATTTAGAATAGAATAAAGAATAAGAATAAATAGAATATAGAACAGAATTAATAAGAATAGAATAGAGAATAAGAATATAATAGAATAAAGAATAAGTATAGAATAAAGAATAGAGAATTGAATAGAGAATAAGAATAAAGATAATAGAATAAAGAATTTAGAATAGAATAAAGAATAGGAATAGAATAAAGAATAAATAGAATATAGAACAGAATTAATAAGAATAGAATAGAGAATAAGAATATAATAGAATAAAGAATAAGCATAGAATAAAGAATAGAGAATAGAATAGAGAATAATAAAGAAGATAATAGAATAAAGAATTTAGAATAGAATAAAGAATAAGAATAAATAGAATATAGAACAGAATTAATAAGAATAGAATAGAGAATAAGAATATAATAGAATAAAGAATAAGTATAGAATAAAGAATAGAGAATTGAATAGAGAATAAGAATAAAGAAGATAATAGAATAAAGAATTTAGAATAGAATAAAGAATAGGAATAGAATAAAGAATAAATAGAATATAGAACAGAATTAATAAGAATAGAATAGAGAATAAGAATATAATAGAATAAAGAATAAGTATAGTATAGAATAAAGAATAGAGAATAAGAATAAAGAAGATAATAGAATAAAGAATTTAGAATAGAATTAATAAGAATAGCATAGAGAATAAGAATAAAGAATAGAATAGAATAAAGAATTTCTCAAGCAGGAGAACCTATATAATTTCATATAACTTCTTTAAAAAAAACCTAAAGCACTCACAATTTCTGAAGGCAAAGCAGTTCCACTGGTTAATTGTCCTCACTGTTAGAAAGTTTTTCCTCAATTCCAGGTTGCTTCTCTCTTTGATTAGTTTCCAACCATTCTTCCTCGTCCTGCCCTCTGAGTCAATTCTCAAGCCTCCAAATGCAAATCACGTGACCATGGAGATGCTGCAAGGGTCACATGTGTGAAAAATATGAACAAATATGAACCAGTTGCCTAAGCCTCGAAATTTTGACTACGTGACCAAGGGCACGCTGCCATGGTTGTAAGTGTGGAACACAGTCACAAGTCCCTTTTTTGGGGTGCCACTGTAATGGGGAACGGCTGCTAAATGTTCTGTTGTAAATGGAGGGCTGCCTGTATGCTGGGCACGTCTTTTGCCATTGATGTGTTCCCCTCCTGGAATAAAAATGCAATTGCAGTTTTCTATTATTGCATTTAAATGCTTCCCTTTCAACTGAACATGATGATGCAACCTCAGGAATTTAAAAGCACGGAGCCCAAGCTTTCTTACAAGATTAACACAAAGTTCATCTGCAGTTTTGGTGCCAACCACATGAATCAGCCATGTAGATCCAATACAGGTAGTCCTCAACGTACAATAGCTTACTTAGTGACCTTTCAAAGTTAGAACGGCACTGAAATCATTTTTGACCATTTTTCACACTTGTGACCATTTTTCACACTTGTGACCATTTTTCACACTTGTGACCATTTTTCACACTTGTGACCATTTTTCACACTTATGACCATTGCAGCGTCCCTGTTGTCAGGTGACTTACCATGTTTTTTGCAGTATAAGATGCACCTTTTTCATTCAAAAAAGGGTGAAAATCTGGGTGCGTCTTATACAATGAATGCAGCATTTTGGGCCTCCGGAAACCCCACCCACTTTGGAAAATGGCTGTGCATAGCCTTTAGGAGGCTTCCAGAGCGCTCCTGGGAGCTGGGGAGGGCAAAAATGAGGGAAAAACAGGACGTTTTGTGAAAATCCTTTCTTAGCAAGCGCCTAGAAGCCAAGAGGAACATAGGTGCCAAATTTCAAGTCTGTAGGCTTTACAATTCTAGAGATTTCCTGATGAGTGAGTGGTATTTGCCTTATGTGTGTGTGTGTGTGTGTGTGTTAGATATAGATAGATTATATAGATAGATAGATAGATAGATGGATGGATGGATGGATGGATGGATGGATGGATGGATGGATGGATGGATGGATGGATGGATGGATGATAGGTAGGTAGGTAGGTAGGTAGGTAGGTAGATGATAGATAGATAGATAGATGATAGATAGATAGATAGATAGATAGATAGATAGATAGATAGATAGATAGATAGATAGATAGATAGATAGATAGATAGATAGATAGATAGATAGATAGATTGATTCCTGTTCAGGAAACATGAATTGGAAGCCTAACCACCACAAGATCAGTGTCATAAAAACCGTGGTGGCGGAGTGGTTAGAATGCAGTACTTCTACTTCTGGTGACCAGCAGTTCGAGTCTCACCAGTCTCAAGGTTAACTCAGCCATCCATCCTTCCGAAGTTGGTAAAATGAGGACCCAGATTGTTTGGGGGGGGGGGGGAAATATGCTGACACTATAAACTTCTGAAGAGAGGGATGTAAAAGCACTGGCAAGCGGTATAACACTCTAAGGGGTTGTGGCTACCTTATTGCTATCCTGCTGAATGCTTATTGCTACCATATCAGCTCCTGCAATCCGGGAGCACCCCCAGGCAAACACGGGTGGAGAAATCCCAAAGTTGGAAGGAAGGGCCCTTTGAAGGTCTTCTAGTCTAACCCCCCCCCCGCCCCAACGGGTGCGAGGATCCTGACACCCTTCTGGAGTCTGGAGAAACAAGCGGCCCCCGGTCTTTTCCCCTTGCTGCATCGTCCTCCTTATCAGCGCGGACACCCGGGAAAGCCAGGGCTTGTGAGTTTGCCAACGGTGCGCGTGTGTGCGTGTCGCGTCTGAACAGCGCCAAACGCAGAGTCTGACCCTCCGACAACCTAGCTGGAGAAGGGTGGGGGGGGGAGCGGAAAAACAAGAGGCGGTTTGAGTCCAATCTAACGGGTTGGGGGGGACGAAGAGGAGAGTCGCCTGTTCCTTTAATTTGCTCTGTTTCCTCCCCGTTCCACAATTGGCAAACCGCATCTTCGCAAGTCAGGACCGCGTGGTTCTCTCGGAGAGAGAGAGAGAGAGGAGGGCGCCTTTGGAAAGGGGGCTGCTGACGCAGAAATCCTCCCTCCCATCTCTCAGGTCTCTTTCCCCACCCCATCCCTCTGCTCCCCCCAAAATCCACCCTCCGCCTCGCCAAGCCGCCGCGATGTCCTCGGAGAAAACAGGTGAAGAAGCGCCCTGGAGGCATTGGGGGGGGGGGCGGAGTGGGGGGAAAACACGCGGGGGAGGGAATCGCGCGTGCGTGCGTGTGCCACGGAAGACCCCCATCTCCACCCACCCTCTCCAAGCCCGGGAGGAGGGTGGGGTAAACCAGCCGGAGCGCGCGGGGCTAGCAAAATCCCACGCGTGTAATTCCCACGCAAGCCCAGAGGTGCATTGGCGAGGGAGGAGAGGAGAGAGCATGCACAAGGGGAAAGAGGCGATGCTGAGTTGCAAAAGGGTGCATTTGAAGTCCGATCGGGAAGAGGGGGGGGCGCCTGCTAAATGCCCCGTAAAGGGAAGGGGTCGGCTCTCGGTCCCGCAGACGGTTTGGGATGCAGCTACGTTGCATCTCTGCAAGGGTTGCATCTCTGCAAGGATGTGCCGCACGTGGCCGTGCAGGGATGTCACCCCAGGGAAAGCGGCTTGGGGGTGGGTGGAGTGCAGAATATCGGCCGGCCGCCTCCCCCCCTCCCTCCTCCGAAAAACCGGGATCTGCGAAATGGATAAGGCCCGCTTTTACGACCTGCGGGGGTTTATCGCATGTCGCTTTGTCTCGTAAAGCGGCCGGGGATCAAAAGAGGCAAAGGTGGGCTGGAGGGGAGAGGTGGCAGCCTGATGAGATGTTTGCGTGGATGTCATGGATACAAGGGCTGGCACATGTGTGCGTGTTGCTGAGAGAGAGAGACAGACAGACTGGAATAGAATAGAATAGAATAGAATAGAATAGAATAGAATAGAATAGAATAGAATAATAGATGGATAGGTTGACCATGGAATTGAGGGATAGAGAAGAATCGGGAGTATTATAAAGTGTGGAGTAGATGGTATAAATGGCTGGGCGATAGATGCAAAAATACTGTATGAGAATTAAGTATTGTCTACAATAAATACGATAACACTGTATATATCTGTAGATATTATTTTAAGCGATGACCTAATATAGATAATACTAGAGAATATAGACGTGGAGCTTATGTAAAGATGAATGATATTAATGATACCGATACGGAAAGGCTGTAATGAGTGGAAATTTGTGTTTTGCTTTTAATGTTTAAATAAGTTCAATAAAATTATTTTTTTTAAAAATAGAATAGAATAGAATAGAACAGAATAGAATTCTTTATTGGCCAAGTGTGATTGGACACACAAGGAATTTGTCTTTGGTGCAGATGCTCTCAATGTATATAAAAAGACAAGATACATTTATCAAAAATCATAAGGTACAACACTTAATGATAGTCATAGGGTACAAATAAGCAATCAGGAAATAATATCAATAGACATGGGAGAGAGAGAGAGAGAGAGAGATGGGACATTGTGTGTGTGTCTGTGTGTGTGTCTGTGTGTTGCATATGTGTGTGTGAAAGAGGAGAAACTCTAGCAAAAATAATACAACCCCATGTGGGTTTGGGCGAATCCCAAGGTGTGACTCTAACGTCCAGGTGATTTTTTTTTTTAACTTGGGATGTGCCGTGAAGCGCGTGAAATTGTGTGTGAGATTGTGCAGGTAGGGGAGAGCCAAAATGGGGATGATGTCATGATAGGCAGAGACTTGGAAAAAAAACGAGCATTGGGTTTAAGATTTCATAAGAAATTGTCGTATGCTTTGATTGTCCTCGGGGTACCCGAATATGCGGGAAGCAGACAAACGCTCTCTTTTGCTGTGGGAAGCAGATGGCATTTGTCCGGGCCCGTGTGTGAGGAATTGGGTAGGACCGTCTGTTTGTACAGGATTTGGGATTTCGAGCAAGTGGGCGCTGAAGTGTCCTGGGTGTGTTGCGTTTGGATGTTGTTGTGAGCATGTGGATGCTGAAGGGGCTGAGGAGGAGGGGGTTGTGAATGAGGCATCTGGCAGCCTGGAAACATTTGTGGATAGTTGGCCGCGGCGTTTGCAAACATGATAAACGAAAACATAGTTGGTGAATTCTCGGTTCAGTGCGTATGCAGGCACTCGGACTGTATGGGTCAGGCATGGTTTTGATATACTGTGAGAACCTGGACAATGGGGGGGAGGGGGCTAAGTGAACAAGCCAATCCTGTTTAATGTTTGGCACACATATCTGGGTCCATGGGGCGTTTGGGATGTGCGAATGAGTGTGCACCCTAAGAAGGGAGTGAGGGAGAGGACCTTAGGTCAGACTAAGGAATTGGGAATCCATGCATCTTAAGTGCCTTATAAGGAAATGTTGTTGAAGAGAGTTGAAAACCTGTGAATAGCAATAGCAATAGCAGTAGACTTATATACCGCTTCATAGGGCTTTCAGCCCTCTCTAAGCGGTTTACAGAGAGTCAGCATATTGCCCCCAACAATCTGGGTCCTCATTTTACCCACCTCGGAAGGATGGAAGGCTGAGTCAACCCTGAGCCGGTGAGATTTGAACCGCTGACCTGCTGATCTAGCAGTAGCCTGCAGTGCTGCATTTAACCACTGCGCCACCGTGGCTTGAATGTTGGGAAGAATCTTGGTGGATCAGGCTAAGACTCATCTGAGTCCATATCGTTTTTCCTTGGGGGTTTCCACTTCCAAATATGTTCTCCTGCAATTTGGGGAGAGGTGTGCTCTCCCCAAGCCTGAATCCAACCACCCCAAATCTCCATCCTATAGACCAGAGGTTCCAGACCTTTTCTATACCCCACACTGATATATTCTCGCACCCCTTAAAAAATAATTATATGCATAAGATGCTGAGCTTGTCGATCAGAAAGGTCGACAGTTTGGCAGTTCGAATCCCTAGCGCCACATAACGGAGTGAGCTCCCGTTATTTGTCCCAGCTTCTGCCAACCTAGCAGTTTGAAAGCATGTAAAAAATGTGAGTAGAAAAATAGGGACCACCTTTGGTGGGAAAGTAACAGTGTTCTGTGCGCCTTCAGCGTTTAGTCATGCCAGCCACATGACCACAGAGACATCTTCAGACAGCGCTGGCTCTTCAGCTTTGAAACAGAGATGAGCACTGCCCCCTAGAGTCGGGAACGACTAGCACATATGTGCAAGAGGAACCTTTACCTTTTTAATTATACACATACACTATAATTTTGAAACTTCTAAACCCAGGTTTTCGCACCCCCTGGAATATTGTCTTGCACCCCCAGTTGGGAACCCCACTATATAGACCAATGTTTCTCAGCCTTGGTTACTTTAAAGATCCGTGGCCTTGAAATCCCAGAATTTCTCAGCCAGCATGGCTCCCATCTTTCCATGGCTGGCTGGAGAATTCTGGGAGCTTAAAGTTTCCACTTATGTGGAGACTTATGCTGTAAACCTATGTTTCTCAACCTTGGCAATTTTGAGATCTGTGGACTTCAAGTTCCATAGGAGAAATTTCCTGACAGTTAGAACAATTAACCAGTGGAACTGCTTGCCTCCAGAAGTTGTCGGTGCTCCAGCACTGGAGGCTTTTAAGAAGAGATTGGACAGCCATTTATCCAGATTGATATATGGTTTCTTACCTGAGTAGAGTGTTGGACTAGAAGACCTCCAATGTCCCTTCCAACTCTGTTATTCTGTTAATTCCCCAGCCAGCTATGGAATGCTGGGAGTTGAAGTCCACCTGCTTTAAAATTGCCAAGATTGAGAAATATTGCTGCAACCATCCCAAAGATGCTTTTTTTCAAGAGGCAACTGGACTTTCTGGTTTTTCTTTGAAGACATTTCATAACCACCCGCTAAAAGATCCTACCGAAATAGGTCTACTCACTAATCAGCCGCAGTGGTTGGAATGCAATATTGCAGGCTGACTCTGCCCACTGCCAGCAGTTCGATTCTCACCAGACTCAAGGTTAGCTCAGCCTTCCATCCTTCCAAGGTCAGTCAAACGAGACCCAGATTGTTGGGGGACAATAGGCTGACCCTGTAAACCACTTAGAGAGGGCTATAAAAGCACTATGAAACAGACTTACAACAGTTCATTTGGTGACTGAAGTTACAACAACACTGAAAAAAGTTTACTTTGACCATTGTTTTCACATGAATGACCGTTCCAGCATCATGTGATTTACATTCAGATGCTTGACAGCCAACTTCCATTTATGATGGTTGCAATGTCCCGGGGGTCCTGTGATCACCTTTTGCAAACGCCCTACAAGCAAAGTCAGTGAGGAAACCAGATTCACTTAACAACTGTGTGACTAATTTAACAACCGCAGTGATTCACTTTGCAGCTGTGGCAAGAAAGGTTGTAAAAATAGGACGAAATTCACATAACACATTTCTCACTTCGCAACATAAATTTTGGGCTCAGTTGAGGTTGTAGGTTGAGGGCTACCTGTGCATAAGTCTACTACTATTGCTGAGTCATGATAGTTTTTGAATAATCACACATGAAGTTCAGGGTATGCACAAGCAATACACTACTCTGGAACTCAACATCCTTGAGCTTCTTACCTCAGGCATAAGGGTGACAATTGCACAATACCTTGAGAAGAGTTGAGTGTGTGTAGCTGTAGCACTTTGGACCGTGCTTGGTATTTCTCATCGTAGGATTAAACTTTTTGACACTTGAAAAACGTGAAGCAATCCATGGTTAGCCATCATACTGAGAAGCTCCAGAAGCATTTTCTAGAAGCCACCTATTAGAAGCTTTGCAAGGATGATCCATTATTGGAATCCTGTACCTTCCAAAGGCAAATTCAGGATCTCGGAGAATCAACTAGAGATCATTTGTATTGCTGAGGAAGGAAAAGGGGCCAAATCATTAAACACAAAAGCTCAGTTTAGCAACAGCCCTTAAATTGATATACCACTTCGTATTGCTTTTATAGCCCTCTCTGAGCTGTTTACAGAGTCAGCCTATTGCCCCCCCAAAATCTGGCTCCTCATTTTAGCCACCTCGGAAGGATGGAAGGCTGAGTCAACTTTGTGCCCCTTTGGTCTAGTGGCTAAGGCACCAGGCTAGAAACCAAAAACCATGACTTTTAGTCCTACTTTAGCCATCAAAATCAGTTGGATAACTTTGGATCAATCACAAAGAGACTGTGAGTTCTAATTGTACATTAGGAGTTGGTGACTTTGGGCCAGTCCCCCCCACCCTCTCTCACCTCACAGGGTGGTTGTTATATGCAAAAACAGAAGAAAGGAGTATTGGGTATGTTCACTGACTTGGGTTAGTTATAAAAAATAATGAATATGAGATTATGATTGATAGATTGATTGATAGATAGATAGATAGATAGATAGATAGACAGATAGATAGATATAGATAAATAGATGGATAGGGAGGGAGGGAGAGAGAGAGAAAGAGAGAGAGAGAGAAGGGCAGATAGATATGGATGGATGGATGGATGGATGGATGGATGGATGGATGGATGGATGGATGGATGGATGGATAGATAGATATAGATGATAGATATAGATAGACAGATTTAGTAGATATGGATTGATTGATTGATTGATTGATTTTGATGGGTGAGTAGGTGAGTGGAGGAGGGAGGGATGGGATAGACAGACAGAAAGAAAGACAGATAGATGTGTATGGTAGATGATGGATTGGATGGATGGATGGATGGATAGATAGATATGGACAGGTAGAGAGATATGGATGGATGGATGGATGGATGGATGGATGGATGGATAGATAGATAGATAGATAGATAGATAGATAGATAGATAGACAGACAGACAGACAGACAGACAGACAGATTTAGTAGATATGGATTGATTGATTGATTGATTGGTTGATTGATTGATTGATTGATTGGTGGGTGGGTGGGTGAGTGAGTGGAGGAGGGAGGGAGGGATGGGATAGACAGACAGAAAGAAAGACAGATAGATGTAGATGGTAGATTATGGATTGGATGATAGATAGATAGATAGATAGACAGACAGACAGACAGACAGACAGAGAAATCTTTGCTTGTTAAGTAGCTTCTTGATACAAAGGATTTATTTAAGCACAAGATTCAATTTAAATGGATGGGATATATAAAGAGCTTCACTTTTCTTGGATTGCACCTTATAAACTGTAACAGTTTTTCACGTGGTAGCAGAGAAGAAATGAGAAAAGAGAGAGGATGGGAAACATTAGGGGCCTCGTAAGTGTTGGCTCTGCATTGAATCATCTTTCAATTATTTATCCACTGCATCATTTTAATACTTCCGAGATAAGAGCGTTCTATTCTGGAACAGTTTCCACCAAGGTGCCAGTTTTAATCACTGGAATCCTTATGGCTTTTGTATTTGCTCCAGCTCACACACACACCTTCTCCCCGCTCAACCAAACCAGTCTCCTTGTATTATATGTAACTTTAAAGAAAATGAGTTGATCCATTTACACGTCTGTCCTCCCCCCTCTCGCCCCCCCCTCTTTCTCCCTCAGGACACTTCCTTTTCCTCTAGTCTAGAAATAGAAAACAGGCAGAATGAAAGATGACCTAAAAAAGAGAGAGAGAGAGAGAGTGAGAAAGCACCAGACCAGTTGACCAAAATGAATTCACTTTCTAGAGGGGTGTCCTATTTTGGCAGAAAAGGGGGTAAAACCAGAGGTGAAATGTTCAGGCCAGTTCAGGCCAGTTCGGCCGACCCAGTAGTAAAAAATGGGTGGATGGGTGGGTGGGTGGAGGAGGGAGGGGGGATGGGATAAACAGAGAGAAAGAAAGTGATAGATGTAGATGGTAGATGATGGATTGGATGATAGATGATAGATAGATAGATAGATAGATAGATAGATAGATAGATAGATAGATAGATAGATAGATAGATAGATAGATGATAGATAGATAGATAGATAGATAAGATTAGATTAGATTAGATAGATTAGATTAGATAGATAGATAGATAGATTAGATTAGATAGATAGATAGATAGATAGATAGATAGATAGATAGATAGATAAGATTAGATTAGATAGATAGATAGATAGATAGATAGATAGATTAGATAGATAGATAGATAGATAGATTAGATTAGATTAGATTAGATAGATAGATAGATAGATAGATAGATAGATAGATAGATAGATAGATAGATAGATAGATAGATAGATAGATAGATAGATAGATAGCCTGCTAGGCCAAAAACGGGGTGTGTGGGGGTTTTGCTGAGAAAGAAAGAAGTAAAGAAAGAGAGAGACAGAGAAAGATGGAGACAGAGAGAGAAAGAAAGGAAGGAAGGAAGAAAGGAGAAAGAAACAGAAAGAAAGAAAAAGAAAGAAAGGGGGGGAGGGAGGGAAAAGGAGAGAAAGGAAGCACTACAAACCTGGCATTAGACGCAGCTTCAGAGGATAATCCAGGGCTGGAAGGGATCTGGAGGTCATCTAGTCCAACCCTGCTCCAGCAAGACATTGTTAAAGTGAGTTTCTGTCTTTTGATCCCCTAGTTACATGACTACAAAATCACATGACCCCATCAAGTCACGCCCAAGCCATGCCCACAGAACCAGTAGTAAAAAAAAAATAGATTTCACCATTGTCTGTAAATGTGGGTTGCCATCTAGCAGCTCCTATCTGTTTGTGTGTGTGTGTGTGTGTTTGTATGTGTGTGTGTGTGAGAGAGAGAGAATATGAATATGAAACAATAATGTGGTGGCTTTTTTCCTGGTCACATCCCAGAAGCTTAATTTAGACAATGTGCGGTTGTTGTTTGCAGAAACTGCAGTGTAGAAAAGAAGGCTCCCGAGCGACGTTAATTTGTCCGTGCGATATTTATGTATCAAGCCTCCTATCGTTAATTAATATTTTAACACCAAATTCAAAGTCTGGCTTGGGTTGAGCTCAGCTGCTGCTGATTTCATGGACGTGACCGTGTTGTGTTTCGGGAAGCAACAAGGGAATTCTCTGGCAGGCATTGTATAATAGCAAGTGACAGGGCGGGATGTAGTATTTAGGATTAACCGTTCACCGAAAATCCAACTTCAATTTTGACAGGAGGAAGGGGAAACACTTGACCTGGAGATGACTGGAAGCAAACCACAAGTAGCCCTTGACTTACGACTCACTTGCTTAAGTGAGACATTTGTTAAGTGAATTTTAATCCCTTTTACGACTTTTCCTGCCACAATTTTTTTTTTAAAGAAGATGTTGGATGATCATTTGTCTGAAGTGGTGTAGGGTTTCCTGCCTAAGCAGGGGGTTGGACTAGAAGACCTCCAAGGTCCCTTCCAACTCTTGTTTTTCTATTCTAGTTGTTAAGTGAATCGCTGCAGCTTGTATGGGATTGCTTCTGTGTTTCTGGGTGCTCAATCACATTATGTCCTCCATAAAGCAGTGTTGGGCCTAAAACCAACAGTGATAGGTGACATTTCTTCCAAACTGGGTTCTTTATGGTTTAACATCTATAGGCCAGATTGAGGAATCCACTATCTCTATCTGGAATAGGAATAGGAAAATAATAGAGTAAGGTAGGGTAGGGTAGGTGTTGTGGCTCAACAGCGGCCAGCTGAGCTGTTGGTAGAATCTGACGGTGATGAACACTATGGGACTTTCCTGGAGGCTGAGGAAGACTCTGGGGGGTGTTCGGAGTCAGAACAGGGACTAGAGAGGCCTGTTGGCCACCAGATGGCATCTAAGTCAGGGGGCAGTGAGGAAGAACAAAGGGAGGCTGTCCCTGACGTAAGTATGAGTAGGGCTGCGAGGAGGAGGGAGCAGCTTTGGGAAAAGGCTCACAGAAGGAAATAGGAACAGGTGGCTACTGATTGGCCCCTCTCGGAGAGCTTACAGGTGGGTCGATGGGAGGGGAATTTTGCAGGAAACAACAGTTTACTAATCGAGGCGTAGTGAAAGATTGGGAGAATTTCATGAGTTCAAGCCTTGTTTTCATAGAGATAATTTTCTGGGCTCCTAGCTAAGGGGTTGCTTATCTCCCTCCTTAGTTGTGGCAGACAGCCAAGTCTGCGTCAGTATATATTAGAGGCTTGGAACAGAACAGTAGGGTAGGGTAGGGTAGGGTAGGGCAGGATAGGATAGGATAGGAATAGGAATAGGAATAGGAAACAATTCGAAGGGACCTTGGAGGTTTCTAGTCCAACCCCTTGCTTAGGCAGGAAACCCTACACCCATTGTGGGGAATCTATGGCATATGTGCTACAGGTGGCACACAGCACTCTCTGTGTTGGGATGCAAGTCGTCGCCCTAGTTCAGCTCTACTGCGCATGCGCACGCACCTCCTGACAGCCAGCTGGTTGTAGGGTCTCTGATGTGTATGCACAGGAGGGGGCAGAGGTGGAAGAGGTGGAACACGTGCAGGGGGCGCATGCATGTGGGGGGGCATGCAATAGCAATAGCAATAGCAGTAGACTTATATACCGCTTCATAGGGCTTTCAGCCCTCTCTAAGCGGTTTACAGAGAGTCAGCATATTGCCCCCAACAATCTGGGTCCTCATTTTACCCACCTCGGAAGGATGGAAGGCTGAGTCAACCCTGAGCCGGTGGGATTTGAACCGCTGAACTGCTGATCTAGCAGTAGCCTGCAGTGCTGCATTTAACCACTGCGCCACCTTGGCTCACCTTTGCGCTTGCGCTTTGGGCGCTCACTCCAGAAAAGGTTAGCCATCACTGCCCTATACCATTTCAGGCAAATGGTTATCCAATCTCTTCTTAAAAACCTCCAATATTGGAGCGCTCACAACTTCTGTAGGCAAATTGTGCCTCTGGTTAATTGTTCTCACAGTCAGGACATTTCTCCTTAGTTCTAGGTTGCTTCTCTCCTTGATTAGTTTCCACCCATTGCTTCTTGTTCTACCCTCAGGTGCCTTGGAGAATAGCTTGACTCCCTCTTCTTTGTGGCAGCCCCTGAGATATTCAATATATTATTGAACTAAAATTAGAACCAAAATTTCCATCACAACCCAGTGCAGTTGAAAGTCAGTCACCCCATGACTGTTAAAATCAAGGCCGGGAGGCCAGATCTGGCCCACGGGGTACTTAGATCCGGCCCACGGGATACTTAGGTCCGGCTCGCGGGGTGCTTAGATCTGGCCCGCGGGGCTACCCTCGAAACAGTGAAGGACCTGCCTGCAATGTTTCTGTCAGCAAAAATGAAACTTTGCGTGCACATTTGCCCGCTGCTCACATGTGGAGCTGCATGCATGCTCACTCACTGCTTCTGCAGCCCAATTTTGAACGGGCCCACGGCCCAGGAGTTGGAGATCCCTGTTTCAGGACACTGATTTCCAAATTTTAATTTAATTCGCCTGCTTGGCCACAATAAGAGAGAATTGTAAAGGAACAAACATGAATGAAGCCAAATGTTTTTGGTTCAGCAGGTTGGATTCAGCCTGCATGAGGTGATGATAATAAACTTTTCCCAGGTTTATTACTGTACCTAATACATTAGTTGCACAAAGTGAGTTCTGATAGAAGTCTTCCCATTGTTTTCTTGGTTTTCGTTTTTTGTTTTATTTTTCCTGGCTGGGTAACTTTATGTGGCCTTGTCTGCCTTCTGAAAGATTTCTCCCCCAAAAAATTGCTTGATCAGCCTCTTACCAGTTTCCAGGAAGCACTTAACAGGCCTTTATGTGCTTTTTAAATATTTTCTCCCCCTGAGAAGAGCAGAATAACAGAGTTGGAAGGGACCTTGGAGGTTTTCTAGTCCAACCCTCTTCTCAGACAGGAAATCCTATACCATTTCAGACAAATGTTTTCCAATCTCTTCTTAAAAGCCTCCAATAATGAAGCACTCACAACTTCTAAAGGCAAAGCTATTCCACTGATTAATTGTTCTAACAGTCAGGAAATGTCTCCTTAGTTCTAGGTTGTTTCTGTCCTTGATCAGTTTCCATCTGTGGTTTCTTGTCCTGCCCTCAGGTGCCTTGGAGAATAGCTTGACTCCCTCTTCTTTGTGGCAGCCCCTCAGATATCGGAACACTGCTATCATGTCTCCCCTAGTCCTTCTTTTCATTAAAATAGACATATACAATTCCAACAACCGTTCTTCATATGTTTTAGCCTCCAGTCCCCTAATCCTCTTTGTTGCTCTTCTCTGCACTCTTTCTAGAGTCTCCGCATCTTTTTTATAGTGTGGGGACCAAAACTGAATGCAGTATTCCAAGTCTGGCCTTACCAAGGCATTATAAAGTGGCGTTAACACTTCACGTGATCTTGATTCTATCCATCGTTAATGAAGCCTAGAACTGTGTTGGCTTTTTTGGCAGCTGCCGCACACTGCTGGCTCATATTTAAGTGACTGTCCACTAAGACTCCAAGATCCCTCTCACAGTTACTGCTATTGAGCCAGGTACGTCCTAAACTTATACCTGTGCATTGGGTTTTTCTTGTTGAAATGTAGAAAAGGAAGAAGTGCTGCTATTGCACTCCGCCAAAAGGCAAAGAGAATCTGAAGGAACAATTAAGGTCTCCTGTTTGCAATGTTAAGCCGAATCCGATTAACCTTCTCATTAAGTAAAACTATGTAATGGTACTCTCAGGTATGTGGTTGTGCTCGCATCAATGGCATTGTTAGCCGGCAACTAAGCTGTGTTTGACACACAATGGCTTAAAGTGCTGAGCTGAGAGCCGAAATGGGGAAAGCAATCAATTAATTGAACACAGGCTGCAAAGCCTGGGACTCGTTGTTGGAATGGAAGGATATAAAATTATCTTCTGCTGTATAAGAGGTGAAAAATAAATGTAGGCAGAAGCTGACAAAAAAAAGGGGGGGGGGGAAAGCTACTTGCTATTGCAAGCAAAGCAACCCAGGGTTCATTTCAGAACAAGCCACCCACACCCCAGCACAGCGCCAACCTCTCTGCATTGATCGAGCACTTAAGAACTGGTGCCTCGTCGATGCCCTCTTACTCATGAAGGTTTGTTTTCCAGCAAGTGGTTTTTTTCAAGAAACGGATATTTAGGAAAATAATTTTTGGCTCAGGAAGCGGCCTTCCCTCTGCGACATTGAGCCCCTTTGGGGTTTAGAAGAGGAAGGAAAACTTAATGTGAAGTATTCGATCAAATCAAAATCACCTGAACTATTAATACCTCTTTATAAAGCCTTAGTAAGGCCGCACCTGGAATACCACATCCAGTTTTGGTCACCACATTACAAAAAAGAGGTTGGGGCTTTGGAAAAAGTGCAGAGAAGAGCAACTAAGATGATTAAAGGCCTGGAGACTAAAACACATGAAGAAAGATGGAAGGATTTGGCTTTGGATGGTCTAGAGAGAAAAAAAGGACTAGGGATGACATGATAGCAGTGTTCCAGTATTTGAGGGGCTGCCACAAAGAAGAGGGGGGTCAACTTATTTTCCAAAGCACCAGAAGGCAGGACAAGAAACAATGGATGGAAATTAACCAAGGAGAGAAGCAACCTGGAATTAAGGAGAAACTTCTTAACAGTGAGGACGATTAACCAGTGGAACAGCTTTGCCTTCAGAAGTTGTGGGTGCTTCATCACTGGAGGATTTTGAGAAGAGACTGGACAGCCACTTGTCCGAAATGGTATAGGGCAGTGATGCCTAACCTTTTTTGCATTGCATGCCAAAAGCGGGGGGTGCGCAGCGGGGTCGTGTGTGGGCGTGCCACACCCATAACGCTATGCACCCAACCCCCCACGCTCATGCGCACACGACCAGCGTGATACCCCCCGCTTTTGGTGCACTGTTTTCCAGAGGCTTTCTAGGAGCTTGGGGAGGGTGAAAACAGCCTCCCCACCCACCGGAGACTCCCCCAGAGGCTTCAGGAGCTTCCCTGAAGCCTCCGGAGGGCGAAAAACTGGGCCTACAGGCAAACTGGAAGTCCGTTCCCGAACTTCCAGTTTGTCCGTAGGGGCTGTTTTTTGCACTCCGGAGGCTGAAAAACGGCCTCAAACGAAGTCCGAAGTCAGCTGGCCAGCATGCGCGCTGGAGCTGACAGGGCAACGCCATGCGTGCCCTAACAAATGGCTCCGCATGTCACCTGTGGCACATGTGCCATAGGTTCGCCATCACGGGTGTAGGGTCTCCTGCTTGAGCAGGGGGTTGGACTAGAAGACCTCCGAGGTCCCTTCCAGCTTTATTCTAATTGATTGAACTCCACTGTGAAAACGGATTCCTGAGTTTTGCTCCTATTTCAGCACCTGAATGGGCGTAACAACCAGGGTCTAAAAAGCTCCTGAGGCCAGAAATTCACCTTGGTCCAGAGGAGACGTTAGCTTGTATAGATTGTCCTCAACATAGGACCACAATTGTGCCTGAAACATCCGCTGTGAAGTGAGACAGTTGTTAAGTGAATTTTTCCCCCCTTTGTAAGGGACTAGAAGACCTCCAAGGTTTCTTCCAACTCTGTTATTCTGTTGCAACCTTTCTTGCCGTGGTTTTTAAGCAAATCAATGCAGTTGTTAAGTTAGTCACACGGTCGTTAAGTGAATCTGGCTTCCCCATTTATTGTGAGTGTCAGAAGGTCGCAAAAGGTGATCACATGACCCTGGGACACTACAAACCCCATAAATACATGCCAGTTATCCAGTGTCTGATATCTGATCACGTGGTCATGGGGATGCTGCAATGGTCGTTGGGTGTGAAAAACGGTCAAAAGTCCCTTTTTCCAGTGCTGTTGCAACATCAAATGGTCACTAAGTGAATCGAGGTAAGTAAGTCGAGGACTACCGGTAATTAAGAGGCCAGTGCATGAATATATTCATGGTGGCTAACTATTGCACACTGAATGACCATGAACTGGAGTCCTGATTTAATTTGATTATTTTCAGTTATTTCTTATTATTTGAGGGCCTTCAAGTCAGTCTTCTCCTGTTGAACGCCTGGATTAGTTCCTAGTCCCTGCTGTTTTCTTGGTAAGGTTTTTCAGAAGTGGTTCACCGTTGCCTCCTTCCGAGGGCTGAGAGAAAATGACTTGTCAGGGCTCCAAGCGACACCCCCAACGAAAGAAGACTCTGAGGCTTGAAGTTCCTCAAACTTCCATTTTATTAGAGATGCCATATTGGCACATCTGGGAAAATCCGAATCTGAAAGCTTCCAGGTTTTCCCCACCCAAAGGAAAGTTCAAATCCCTTCCCAGCACCTACATGATCCAATCAGGCACCATCCAAAACTGGAGATGCCTCCCAGTCACACCATCGGCAGCTGCAGGGCAAGGTGTCCTTGACGCTCTGAGAAAGGAATGTTATTTTGACTATATATCTCCCATACTTCGTATAATCCCCCCCTCCCGTTTTCCCACAGCAGAAAATGTGGCAGGCCTGAAGGCCCAAATGTCAAAGATGGCTTCCAGGTCTGGCCCAAGATCACCCAGCTGCCTTTGTCCCTAAGGCGGGACGAGAGACTCACCCTGTCTTAACCCTGGCGATCAAATTGGCTCTCGTACTTATTAAGGAAGTGCTAATAGGTTGAAATGAAATGAGGTTTCTGGGAGATCAAACTCCCTGGGAGAAAGAGGTTGCATAACTTCATTTGTACTGGAGTAATTCAGTGTCCTCTCTGCCCTCTCTGCGTCTGAATTATTTATTTAATGATTCCTTACGCAGATAGGCCTGTATCACCGCACCATATGCTTTCTCTTTTTCAGAGCTTGGAAAACCTGCTTTGGTACTCCTTGGCTTACAACCACAAAATTTGAGCCCCGAAATTTCTGTTGCTAAGTCTTTTTAAGTGAGGGGCTGCCCCATTTTTCGACCTTCCTTGCCACCCTTGTTAGGTGAATTGCTGCAGTTGTTCAGTTAATAACTCGGTTGTTAAGTGAAACCGGCTTCCCTGTCGACTTTGCCCGTCAGAAGGTCGCAAAAGGGGATCACATGACCAAGCCCCCGGGACACTGCAAACGTCATAAATACAGTCAGTTGCCAAGGAGCTGAATTTTGATCATGCGGCCATGGGGATGGGTGCAATGATTGTAATGGTCCTGAGTCACTTTTTTCGCTGCTGTTGTAACTTTGAATGGTCGCTAAATGAACTGTTGTAAGTTGAGGACTGCCTGTATTTATGCACAGATTTAAAGAGTTGACCCTTGAAGACTATGACCCTTACATTTATGTGCCAGTGCCTTGGTATTTTACCTTCCCAACAATCCTGCAGAAAGAATGAATCAGAATCACAAATTAACAGAGTTGGAAGGGATTTGTAGATCATCTAGTCCACCCCCCCACCCAAGCAGGAGACCCTACACCATTTCTGACAGATGACAGTCCAATCTCTTCTTGAAAGCTTCCAGTGATGAAACTCCCACAACGTCCCAAGGCAACATCTGTTCCATTGGTTGATTGCTCTCTCAGTCAGAAAATTTCTCCTTATTTCCAGGTTGAATCTCTCCTTGTTCAGTTTCCAAACCATTATTCCTTGTCTGGCCTTCAGGTGCTTTGGAGAATAGCTTGACCCCTTCCTCTCTGTGTCAGCCCCTCAAATTTTGGAACATTGCTACCATGTCTCCCCAGGTCCTTCTCTTCACTACACTAGTCATGCCCAGTTCCTAAAGCTGTTCATCGTATGTTTTAGCTTCCAGTCCCATCATCTTGGTTGCTCTTCTCTGCACTCTTTCTAGAATGAGCAGGACCAGTGCAATATTCCCCCTCACCCCTTTAACTTCCTTGAGCAAAAAGCATTTCTGAAGGATCATTTGAACCGGACTAACTAATTTTATTCTGTTGCTCCAGTGATTCATGGATAGAGCCGAGGTGGCGCAGTGGTTAGAGTGCAGTACTGCAGGCCACTTCAGCTGACTGCTGTCTGCAGTTCGGGGGTTCAAATCTCACCGGCTCGAGGTTGACTCAGCCTTCCATCCTTCCGAGGTGGGTGAAATGAGGACCCAGACTGTGGGGGCAATAAGCTGACTCTGTAAACCGCTTAGAGAGGGCTGAAAGCCCTATGAAACAGTATATAACTGCTATTGCTATTGTGCTGAGTCCTTAATTCAAAATAAAGGCAAAATACAGTGAAGGATGTCAGGCGGCAGTTAAGTAAGAAGCAGCCAAGAATTCAGATGCATTGAATTGATGTTCAGACTTTGAATGGTGTTTCCTCGCACACGGAGGACAAAACCAAAACTTGGGAAAGCTGCATAAAATCTCTCCCTGTTAGTGTTGCCTGGATACCTCAAGAAACAACACCTGTCACCATAGAGATGAAGCAGCATTTATGGGGACACAGTTAATGAAGTATAAGGGGCTGCCATGAGTAGGAGGGGTCCACTTAGCCTCCAAAGCACCTGGAGACAGAACAAGAAACAATGGATGGAAAAACCTTCACATTAGTCTTAGAGGCTCTGCTCTCTTTTAATGTTTTTCAAAATTGTTAGAACTCCTTTATGGAGATCTAGATCACGTGAAGTGTTAATACCACTTTATAATGCCTTGGTAAGGCCACACTTGGAATACTGCATTCAGTTTTGGTCACCACGATGTAGAAAAGATGTGGAGACTCTAGAAAGAGTGCAGAGAAGAGCAACAAAGAGGATTAGGGGACTGGAGGCTAAAACATATGAGGAATGGTTGCAGGAACTGGGTATGTCTAGTTTAATGAAAAGGAGGACTAGGGGAGACACGATAGCAGTGTTCCAATATCTCAGGGGTTGCCACAAAGAAGAGGGAGTCAAGCTATCCTCCAAGGCACTTGAGTGCAGAACAAGAAGCAATGGGTGGAAACTAATCAAGGAGAGAAGCAACCTAGAACTGAGGAGAAATTTCCTGACAGTTAGAACAATTCATCAGTGGAACAGAAGTTGCCTCCAGAAGTTGTGAATGCCCCAACACTGGAAGTCTTTAAGAAGATGTTGGATAGCCATCTGTCTGAAATGGTATAGAGTTTCCTGTCTAGGCAGGGGGTTGGACTAGAAGACCTCCAAGGTTCCTTCCAACTCTGCTATTGTATTGTATTAACTAATTGAAGAAAGAAGTAATTTAGAAGTAAGGACCAGACAATCAATCAACCAATGGAATAGCTTGCCTTCTGAAGTTGTAGGTACTCCACCAAGCTTTTAAGAAGAGATTGGACAGCCATTTGCCTGAAATGTTATAAGATCTCCTGCCTGAGCAGGGGGTTGGACTAGAGGACCTCCAAGGTACCTCACAGCTCTGTAATTCTGTTTCCAGTGGTTGAAAGTGGATTAGAAGCTGGGTCGTCCAGTCCAGTTTCTTCAGTATCACCTCATGTTTGTCTGAAATGATACAGGTAGCCCTCAACTTATGACTACAATCGAGCTCAACATTTCTGTTGTTAAGTGAGATGTTTTGAGTTTTGCCCCACTTTACTACTTTTCTTGCCGCGGTTGTTAAGTGAATCGCCGCAACTGACAAATTAGTAACCCGATTGTTAAGTGAAACCTGTCTTCCCCATTGATTTTACTGGCCAAACGTTTGCAAAAAAAGGGGACCTTGGGGCACAGCGACGGTCATAAGTACGAGTCAGCTGCCAAGCATCTGAATATTGCTCACGTGATCATGGGGCTGGTGCGAAGGTCGTAATTGTGATACAATGGCCGTAAGTCACTTTTTTCAGCACCATTGAAACTTTGAACTGTTGTAAGTCGAGGACCACCTGTACGGGGTCTCCTGCATGAGGAGGGTTTGTACTAGAAGACTTCCAAGGTCCTTGTCGTGTCAATTATTCTGTAAGTGAAGGTGGCAACAATCAAATGTCGGATCCTCTTTTTCCTATATAGGAGAACACATAGGAAAGGATAGGGGCTGGAATCACATAATTGGGGATGCCATGTTGACACCAAGGCCAGTTTGGCATGGTTAGGGCGAACTGGATGCTAATTTTGCATCTGGTTCAGCAAACCGATAGTTGGAAGGACTGGCTGGCCACACCCACCCCTCCCCTCCCAGGAGTCTCCACGTTGCCCGATCATTATGCCAGGTAACTGCAGGACGGGACTCCCGGAAGTTCGGAAATGGGACTCCCGGAAGTTCGGAAACAGGCCTGTTTCTGGCCTTTGGAGGGGTCCCAGAGCCCGGGAGAGGCTGTTTTCATCCACTCCGAGGCTCAAGTAAAGTCTCCGGAGCCTGGGGTGGGTGAAAGCACCCCCTCTGCTGTGGTGTAGGAGGCGGAGTAGGCCACACACCCCATTGCCACGCCCACCCAGCAACCGGGCAGAGATCAGGTTGCTAAAAAATTTCAGTCCCACCCCAAACACAGCTGGGCGAAGAAGCCATGTACCCCTGTTTCTCTGCATTGGCCTGCTTAACTCAGACAGAGAAAGAATGCTGTATTGCGGCCAGGCTGTGTAAAACATGGGCCTTTATCACAATTTAGCAATTGTCTTCTGGATTGCCATCAAAGGGCAGTGAGTGATGCCTGGTGCCAGCGGTAACTGGCTGTGGCAGAAGCGAGAAATACTGATTTACAGGAAGGCCGAAAGACTGAAGAGGTTTCTGTTTTATTAATTGGAGCAAAATAAAAGCAGGATTCTGAATTCCTCTCCAGCCAGATAAGAGCATTGGAGGTCCTTAACCTTATCAGAAGTCACCCAAGAGTTGTAGGTTTATAAAGGACCCTGAAGTGGTATAGAAGCCTAAGTGCTATCGCTATAAATTGTATTTATTTTATGTAACGTATGGCGTCTACGGAGGTAATGCAATCACTGATATACAAATTTCGTTTAAACAAAGCATCACATATATGTGGACAATACAATATAGAAATAATATATTAAATTCAGTTCAGTTTCAGTTTATTCAGTTTGTATGCCGCCCTATTCCCGAGAGACTCAGGGCGGCTAACAATGAGAGGGGGAAGGGGGTAAAAATAAAAATAGAAAGACAAACAGTTTAAAAATACAACAACAGACGTAACCTCGGATGGGGCTGAAAAATTCAACAGCCCCAGGCCTGCCGGAACAGCCAGGTCTTAGTTGCTTTGCAGAAAGCCGAAAGGGTGGTGAGGGTCCGGATCTCAACCGGGAGATCATTCCAGAAATTAAGATTATTGTATTTTCGGCGTATAAGACGCACCAGGATTCCGAAGAGGCAAATTAAAAAAAAAGTTTTTGCACTCTGCAGACCTCTGGAGCACTCTGGAAGCCTACTAAAGGCTATGCACGTCCGTTTTTGCAAAGGGGGCGGGCTTTCGGGAGGCCAAAAATGCTGTATTCAGTCTATAAGACGCACCCAGATTTTCACCCTCTTTTTTGAGGGAAAAAGGTGTGTCTTATGCTCTGAAAAATACGGTAATACAATCACCATAATATAGAGCCATAGAATTGCAATGGGTTAGAGGTCATAATTCAATATCTAAGGAAGCTAATCGACTGCTTCTGGTGTCGATGGGCTGGCTGCTAAAGCAAGATCATGGCAGACACTTGAAAGTAAATCAGGAAGACTGTAATTTTTGGGGTCTGTCTGGCAAGACTGCTTATCAACAGGAAATTTGCATGTGTAAAACTTGTAGCAATTATGGGTAGACCTCAGCTAAAAGTTAGGGATGGCCTGCATCAAATGAAATGTGTATTAGATAACTCCTGGGGCCTCCATTAGCTTAGGAATAGGGACAGCTAGAGACTAAGAGAACAAATTGTAGAATTATTACTAAAATGTTTATTCGATGATATTTCTTGTTATCTCACCTTGTCCCACATTCTCCTTTAATGAAAAGCTTTCTTAATCCTTTCTTCTGGGCTTCTTGGCCTTTTGACCAGGATCCCTTTTCCTTGAAGGACTCCAATAAAAAGCAATCAGAAAACCTGCACCTCGTGTCTGGAGTCCATCATTGGAATCGGCACCCGGGTCAGATCCGAATTGGGCACAATAGTGTAGTGGCAGTGAGATCATCCCAGGTGCTTTGAAATATGCATAAATAAAAAGATATTAATCTGCCTTTTTAACTCGGATGCTGTTTTGGCCAGGGGCACACTCTGCTAAGAACCTTACCATGATTTATGGCGAACGGCACCGTAACTGAGTCCATTCATCTGGTTGCTGGTCATCTTTCCTTCCATCTTTTTTAGTTTCAGAGTCTTGTTTAAAGAGCATGTGTCTAAAACAGGATGATTTGAGCCTGCTGATTTGTCTTTCAAGTGAGAACTCTGCGTTGATTTATTCAATGATCCATCCATCGGTTTTTTTTTCTGAACCGCCCACAGTAGAACAGGATAATGTATTTGGCCTGGTGTGATTGGGCAGACAAGGAATTTGTCTCCGGTGCATAAACTTACAATGTACATGCAAACAATAAAGTGATACAATCATAAGATGCCAATAGGAGAAGATAGTAGGAAAGGTGAGAAGGATAATAGCAATAGGCCTGTAGAGATTCTCAGTCATCCAGGTCATGGTTGCCCTAAAGGTGGTTTTTTCAGGAGGCAACTGGCACTTTCTTGTTTTTTCCTTTTGAAGATGTTTCACTTCTCATTCAACAAGCTTCTTCAGCTCTGACAGGATAGTGGGGAATGGAAGGATTTATATTCCTTGCAGACAAGCCTTCCATTCCCTACTATCCAGTCAGAGCGGAAGAAGCTTCTTGGATGAGAAGCGAAACATCTTCAAAAGGAAAAACAAGGAAGTCCAGTTTACTTTGGTTTGCATCTCACAATACCTAAATTTATAATGTGGTTTGTTTTGTTCTGGTATAATGTTGTGTAAATAAAACTTTGGCCATTCCTGAATCATGTTTCCTGGCTTTGTATGTTTTACAAATCCATTTGGTTTCTTCCACAAACCATGGTTTAGTTAGTATGATACAAAGGACTGAGTCATAGAAGGATTAAAGTTTCTGGAGTTGTAGGGAATACAAGTTCTATCTGTCAACTTCTATATCTTAATTCCCGAGAACAATTAATCAGTGAAGCAATTTGCCGCCGGAAGTTGTATTTGCTCCATCCCTGAAGGTTTTTAAGAAGAGATTGAACAGCCATTTGTCCAAAATGGTACAGGAACTCCTGCTTGAGCAGGGGGTTGGACTAGAAGACCTCCAAGGTCCCTTCCAGCTCTTTCTGTATCCTAGAGAAGCAACCTAAAACTAAGGAGTTGCCTCCTGAAAAAAAACAACACCTTTACGATAATAGCAATGCAGCCCTACTAAATGAGTAAATATCCTTAGACATAATCCCGTGCTGTGGGAATTAGTTGTTCAGCAGAGTGATGGCACGAGGGAAAAGAAAACCCATCTCCGTGTCTAATTGCTTTGGCATGCAATGCCCTATAGCGGTGTCCTGAGGGGAGGAGTTGAAACAATTTTTTTTTGTCCAGGAGGTGAGGAGTCTGTAGATATTTTTCTCAGTCCTTTTTCTCAGGAGTCTTCTGCAACAAGGAAGAAGGCAGGGACAAAGCACTTCCGAAAAATCTTGCCAAGAAAATCCGGCATTTTGGGTTTGTCAGGAATCAAGAGTGATTTGAAGGGAAGCGTAGGTGCACCATATTGAATGAAGGAAGATAAACCATAAACCACAAGAATTTCATCTCACTGGTACCCTGGAGAAGCTACTCTCCAGCCCTCTTCGGTTGTGCGTCTTGGTGGGATGAGGGACACCTGTGTATTACATTAAGGGACTGTCTCCACTCCAGCCAAGGCTGTGACATTGGTATTTCAGCTCTATGCCTTTTGTTGTTGTTGACATTTTATGCTTCATTTGCTCTCCAGAAATCAATTTGCTATGTTCAGACTGGAAGGGAAATAGTTTATGTAACAAAAATCACACCACATGCCTCCCCACTCAGAAATAATTCAATAGGGCTTCCTGGGCCATATGATTAACAGAGTCCACACCTCTTTTGCATTGGCCCTTCAGGCCTCCCACATTCAATGCTGTGGGAAAACGGGAAGGGGGGATTATATGGAGTATGGGAGATATATAGTCTAAATTGCATTCCTTTCTCAGAGAATCAGGTCATCGTGCCCTTCAGCTGTGATGATGTAACGGGAAGGCATCTCCAGTTGGGATGGTGACTATTGGACCATGTGATGGACATGTGGGTGCTGCTGGGCATGGACTTAAACGTTCGTTAGGGTGGGGGAAAACCCGGAAGCTTTCAGATTTGGATTTTTCCCAGATGTGCCAATATGACATCTCTAATAAAAATGGAACTTTGAGGAACCTCAAGCGTCGGAGTCTTCTTTCGTTGGCGGAGTTACTTGGAACCCTGACACCCACTTATATGTCCAGAATTTGAGTCATGTAGCATACAACAATTGTGCAATTAAAACAGATTAGCTACCTGATCATTCACATGTTGATTGCTTCTTAAAGAAATAAGGATGTTTGCCTACTAAGTAATGTTCTCATTTTTTCAGGCTGGACCTCCGAATGCATCTCTCAATACAAGAAAAGGGCCTAGATACACAGTCGGAAAGATAGTATTTTTCCTTTGGAATTCTTGTTTCCCACTTCTGTGTATGTCACAAGAGCTGGGGAAGCAGATGTGGTATTCAGCTGATTTGGACCAGTTCGGGCGAACTGCAGGTGGGGGTGTGGGCCCGCCCCCTCCGGCCTGGCTCTATGCTGTCCTATTTAGCCATGTTTGCTACGTCGCATGCACGAGCAAAGCATATGCGCAGAAGGCGTGCACACTCATGAAGCGAGCATGTGTGCGCGGGGCGAACCTCTGGTAAACTTATGTGAAACCCACCTCTGTGAGGAAGCCTGAAATGCACAAAAAATGGATGGGTATTAAGAACCTCATTCCATCAGTGTGGAATACAAATTGGAAAAGTAAAAACAGGAAGGAAAATGTAATCCTGCAGGGCATCACTTTATGCTGCAGCCCAGTGATGGGTTCATACCGGTTCGGACCATTTCGGCCAAACCGTTAGTAGCTTGGCGGCTTGGGTCGCTGCCAGTTCCACACCCAGGCCTGCCACACCCCTGGACTGGTTCTCTCGGCAGTGCCATAGGTGCCGCCATCTTGTTTCTTGCTTCTGTGCATGCACAGAGCAATTTTTATTGTATTGTGCATGCGCGCGCAGCACACATCAAGTGTGCGCGCTTCACATCTGTGAGAGAACCAGCAGTAACGACTGCCGGAACCCACCACTGCTGCAGGCCCTTTGTTCTCGCTTATATTCGAGCTAGGTTTGCATAATACACAGCTGCACAAAGCTGTGGAAAGCGCTTGTAGGAAAGCCCCCTCACCTCCTCAGAATAAAATATTCTACAGAATATTAAAATATTCTACAGAATATTAAAATATTCTACAGAATATTAAAATATTCTACAGAATATTAAAATATTCTACAGAATATTAAAATATTCTACAGAATATTAAAATATTCTACAGAATATTAAAATATTCTACAGAATATTATTACTAACATTATGAGCCGAGGTGGCACAGTGGTTAATTCAGTACTACAGGCTACTTCTGCTGACTGCCAGCTGACTGCAATTTGACAGTTTGAATCTCACCAGGCTCAAGGTTGACTCGGCCTTCCATCCTTCCAAGGTGGGTAAAATGAGGACCCAAATTGTTGGGGGCAATAGGCTGACTCTGTAAACCACTTAGAGGGGGCTGCAAAGCACTGTGAAGCGGTACCTAAGTCTAAGCCTATGGAGCTGAGGTGGCACAGTGGTTAGGGTGCAGTACTGCAGGCCACTTCAGCTGACTGTTATCTGCAGTTCAGCTGTTCTAATCTCACCAGCTCAAGGTTGACTCAGCCTTCCATCCTTCCGAGGTGGATGAAATGAGGACCCAGACTGTGGGGGCGATATACTGACTCTGTAAACCGCTTAGAGAGGGCTGAAAGCCCTATGAAGCGGTATATAAGTCTGCTATTGCTATTGCTAAGGGCTATTGCTATAATTACTGCAGAGATTCACTTAGCAACTGTGGCAAGAACGGTCATAAAAGGGAGCAAAATTCACTTAACAACAGTCTTGCTCAGCAGCAGAAATTTTGGGCTCAATTGTAAGTGGAGGGCTAACCTGTAGTTTTTGGTCACCCCTCTTCCCTGACCTGATCTATCTTGAAGGGCTGATGTCCAACCCTATATAGGAGAAATCGGTGTTAATGCCACATTTTGTTTTACGCAAGCAAACTTTTTTCTAGTGGGGGTTTCAGACTCACGAGAGAACCAGAAAGACGGAACATCCATTTCTCTGCAGTCGTCAGGGTGACAGAATTAGGTCTCTTTGTTTCTGGACCGTTGGTCAGTT
The DNA here is from genome assembly GCF_051295495.1 of Thamnophis sirtalis. Classification (NCBI taxonomy): domain Eukaryota; kingdom Metazoa; phylum Chordata; class Lepidosauria; order Squamata; family Natricidae; genus Thamnophis; species Thamnophis sirtalis. The sequence continues at coordinate 27,426,747 of NW_028261383.1, read as the reverse complement.
CGGAAAGCAACATGGGGCGTTGGTGTCACGTTGCATTTCTCCTGACAAACTTTGAGGTTTTGTTCCGCCCCCATCGATCTTGCTTTGGCAAGCTCACCTCAACCGAGAAGAGAGTGTGGGCCGAGCTAACCTTGGTGCAGTTATCTGTCTCGGTTGCCGTTTTTAATCTTGTTATTTTGAACGCTGGAACGGTGCAGCAGATTGCAAGCCGGCTGCCTAGTCTGCTGCTCATGTTTGGGAGTTGGGTTTTTAAAATATCTATTTTGAATGGGTACATTTGGGTTTTGGATGCAGAATACATCAAGCAGGGAAACCGAGTGTGTTGATAGAACAGGAATAAATATAACCACATGGCTTTTGCACCACGTTTTCACCGGGTTTTCCTTTGCGGAGAGCTGTGCCATGCTAACATGTAATTTTTGGTGGTTTCCTTTATTTATTTAGTTAGTTAGTTAGTTTGTCAAACATGTACAAGATAATAGGTATAAATATAAACATGAACAAAGGAAATGAGTACAAATAAATGGGGACGGTAGGCATGCTGGTGCGCTTATGCATGCCCCCTTTTACAGACCTCTTAGGAATGGGGTGAGGTCCACAGTAGACAGTTTGAGGTTGAAGCTGTGGGGGGTTGAGATTGTAACAACAGAGTCAGGTAGAGCATTCCAGGCGTTGGCCACTCTGTTGCTGAAGTCGTATTTTCAGCAATCGAGCTTGAGTTTGTATCTATTGTTTGCCCATGTATTATTAAAACTGAAGTAGTCGTTGACAGGTACGACGTTGTAGCAGACAATTTTGTGTACTATGCTTAAGTCAGACCACAGGCGGCGCAGTTCAAGGTTGTCCAAGCCCAAATTTTTGAGCTTGGTGGCATAAAGGATTCTGTTGTGAGCAGAGGAGTGGAGGACTCTTTTTGTGAAATACCTCTGGACCCGTTCGATTGTATCAATGTCCAATATGCAGTGTGGATTCCGGGCACACTGCATACTTTAATCACTACTCCTTTCTCTCTTTTCCCTCCCCATCCCTTCAGGACTTCCTGATTCCGCCCCACACACCTCTCCCCCACCCTACAACACTCCTCTGCAACCTCCTCCTCCACCTCCCCAGGATGCCCCCATCCCAGGATACAGCGATTCCTCTGCTACTGTCGTGCATTCGGGAACAGCCACTTTGCCCCGGCTGGGAGGGGCTGCTTCTGTCCCCAGGCCTCCCCCAACATCAGCCACTCTCCCGCGCCCGCCCCGCCACCATTCTGCCACCCTCCCCCGCCTCCCCCCTGACCCCTACATGCAGGAAACGCAGTTCAACGGAGCTGCCCAGGGCTACGTAGTGCAGACGCATCCACCTGTCGGGACCCTCCCCATCGGAGGCTACATGCACCCAGGGTATCCAGTTCAGCTACAGCCTTGTACGGCATATGTGCCGGTCTACCCTGTAGGGGCGGTGAGTATTCATGGTCAGCTGGGTAACTGGAGAAGTTCTTGGGGGTTGCATTCGTTTGGGACTTTCTTATAGGTAGTCCTTGACATACAACAGTTCATTTAGTGACAGTTTGAAGTTACAACGGCACTGAAAAAAGTGACTTATGACCATTTTTCATACTTGCAATGTTTGCATCATCCCTAGGATCATCATCATCTTCATTTAACGGCCCCATAATCCCTTTGTGGGGTGGAGTCTGGGCAACTGAATGGAGTCTTTTGTAATGGCCAGATGCCTTTCCTGTTGCCAGTGTGGAGTTTTGTTCAGCAGATATATACTCATTATGTCCAGAGAGATAAATATCTGCCTCTACTTAGGACCGAACTCATAGCCTCCAGAGTGTGAGGTGAGAGCTCCACCTCTAGGCCACTGCACCACTCATCATCCCTATGATCATATGATCAAAATTCAGGTGCTTGGCAACTGGTTCGTACTTATGACCGTTGCTGTGTCCCAAGGTCACACGATCCCCTTTTGCAACCTTTGGACAAGCAAAGTCAATGGGGAAGCCAGATTCACTTAACAGCTGTATTACTAACTTAATCACTACAATGGTTCACTTAACAATGGTGGCAAGAAAGGTTGTAAAATGGGACAAAACCCACTTAACAAATGCCTCAATTAGCAATGGAAATTTTGGGCTCAATTGTGGTTGTAGGTCGAGGACTACCTGTATTAATTTGGGACTTTCTTATAGTCCTTGACTTAAGACCACAATTGGGATCAGGATTTCCATTGCTAAGCAAGGTGGTTGTTAAGCGAGTTGTGTCTGATTTTATAATCGTTAAGCAAATCACTGCAGTTGCTAAGTGAATCATGTGGTCATTAGGCGAATCTGGCTTCCTGCATTGGCTTTGCTTGTCGGGAGCCAGGGACACTGCAGTTTTTGTAAATTCAGGTAGTCCTCGACTTACGACCATAATGGAGACCCAAACTTCTGTTGCTAAGCGAGACATTTGTTAAGTGAGCCTCGCCCCATTTTACAACTTTTCCTGCCACAGTTGTTAAGCGAATCACTGCAGTTCTTAACTTAGTGACAAGGTTGTTGAGTGAATCGGGCTTCCCTACTGACTCTGCTTGTCCGAAGGTCACAAAAGGGGATCAGGTGACACCACACACCCCCCGGGACACTTCAATCATCATAAATATGAATCAATTGCCAAGTGTGTGAATTATGATTGCGTGACCATGAGGATGCTGCAACGGTCTGCTGCAACGGTCTTAAGTCAATTTTTTTCAGAGCTGTTGTCATTTCGAACAGTTACTAAACGAACTGTTGTAAGTTGAGGACTACCTGTACCTGCCAGTTACCAAGGCCCTGAATTTTGATTATGTGACACTGAATTGTTGTCAATTGTTGCAAATTGTTGTGGGGATTTGTTGTAAGTGACCCTTTTTAATGCCTTTGTAACCTTGAAAAGTTGTTAAATGAATGGTTTCAAGTTAAGGACTGCCTCTTTATCCTGCAGATACGAGTTAGTGCAGAAGTAATGAGAACTATGATTCCTTGAGCTATCACTCTGGTGATCTTATGCCTTTATTAGGAAGGACAGGGAGAAAGGAAAGGGAATAACCATACAAATTTAAAGTGACAGGAGAAAAAAAAATGCAGCAAACACATTTATAAGAAAAATGACCTCCGATGTTCTTTTATGCCAAAGAAAATAACCGTACAGCAACCTCTCCCTAAATTTAAATAGCTAATAATCCTAAAATCCTAAGAATCAGCATTCAAAAATGCCAATATTAACATGTCATTTGCTTAACTTTAATCTAACAGGCATTAAATCATTAAATATAAATAACCTTACGTTTAAAAAGCTATAATATTACTCTGATCCAATCCAAACTAATCTTCAAATTCTGAAGTGTCAAAATGTGATTTTTCTCCTTATTTGTCTAAGAAATCAAACTGCGGTCTTCAAGTCACAAGAAATTTAATCCAATTATTGTCTCTAAGCAAAGCAATCAGTTTTGCTATCTTGGCTAGCTTCGTTAGTTTCAAAAATCCATTCTTTCAATGTGAGTGCAGAATAAGAAAGTTGGAAGGGACCTTGGAGATCTTCTAGTCCAACCCCTTGCTCAAGCAGGAAAACATCTACCATTTCAGAGAAATGGTTGTCCAATCTCTTCCAGTGTTGGAGCATTTACAATTTCTAGAGGCAATTTATTCCACTGATTAATTGTTCTCACTGTCAGGAAATTTCTCCTTGGTTCTAAGTTGCTTCTCTCCTTGATTAGTTTCCATTTTGTCTTCTTTCCATTTTTGGGCATGTATGTAACAACCATAAACAATATGATTTCTATATTTCACAGCAATTTGATTAATAAAAGACCAACGTCCTCTAAAACGCAGCAACTGTAGTTTAGAGAAACATCCTTACCCTCTTACTAACTTTAGCTTAAAGGAACTATAATTTGCCAAGCCATTGTTTCTTTCAACCATCTTCCTTGTTCTATAATTAAAAGTGACTTGTTTGATGCACAACATTAAACCCTAAGCTACTGTTTCATTTAGAAACCCCTGCGGCTGGATGCAGACATCCTGCTAAGTCAAACAGCTTGTGTATAAGATGTGAATCCATCTATTTTTGTTAAAGGAAGGAAGGAAGGAAGGAAGGAAGGAAGGAAGGAAGGAAGGAAGGAAGGAAGGAAGGAAGGAAGGAAGGAAGGAAGGAAGGAAGGAAGGAAGGAAGGAAGGAAGGAAGGAAGGAAATAAGAAAGAGAAAGGAAGAAAAGAAGGAAAGAAAAAAAGGAAGGAAGGAAGAAAAGAAGGAAAGAAAGAGAAAGAAGGAAAGAAAGAGAGAAAGAAAGAAAGAAAGAAAGAAAGAAAGAAAGAAAGAAAGAAAGAAAGAAAGAAAGAAAGAGAAAGAAAGGACAGACTTGCAGCTAAAACAACATGTGGACATAGGCAGTGTGTAGGCTGGGGGTTGTTTGGCAAGCACCAAATCCAGCTTTTCATCCCCTCCTCTTGGTGCAGTTTAGGAGAAGGGCATCTGAGCATCCATCTACCCTAATAAGAACAAAACCATGTTAAATCTCCTTTATGCGACTAGGGCCTTTGTGACGCTCCTGACACGTATTAATTATGTGCTCTTTGGAGGTGGTGTTTTGTCTTTTTTGTATGCAGGGCAAACAAGCTTCCTTAAAAGAACAGCTAATTTGTCTTCTTTATCAGGCCCACAGTCAGGAATGGGAGGAGGGAACGGGTGGGGGAGCCACGGAGGCCTTGCCAGACAGCCAGGGAATAAATGCAGGCAGCTGGATTGCACTGGAAAGTGGATGGACGATTTGTACTACTAATACTTAAAATGCCACTCATTTGCTTGCCTTTCATTGATCAGAATTTTAGAAGGCGAGGGAGTGTCTCCCCGTTAGCGGCAAAGTACCACTTGGGTTCTTTTTCAATAGAATAGAATAGGAATAGGACAGAACAGAACAAAATAGCAGAGTTGGAAGGGACCTTGGAGGTCTTCTAGTCCAACCCCCTGCTTAGGCAGGAAACCCTACACCACTTCAGACAAAATGGTTATCCAACATCTTCTTAAAAGCTTCCAGTGTTGGAGCATTCACAACTTCAGGAGGCAGGTTGTTCCACTGATTAATTCTTCTCACTGTCAGGAAATTTCTCCCGAGTTTTAGGTTGCTTCTCTCCTTGATTAGTTTCCACCCATTGTTCCTTTTTTTTTTTTTGTTCCATTGATTGTTTGTAAAAACTCTAGGAGTTTATCCTTCTTCTCTTGATTCCTTTGGTATTTTACTTTCTTCAGTATGGTCTTCCTTCCAATTTCTCCCTCACAGTCCTAGCTATGCACTTCCCATTTTGCTATGTCATTCAGAGGCCAAGATTGAAAGAGTTGAGCCCGATATATTTTATTAGCATTTGTTTTCTAATATCTTTCTCCACCTTAGAGATATCAGAATTGGAAGGTGCAGTCTTTTCCCCTGCAGAATCTACCACTGAGCTATTTTGGGTGGGTGTGCAAACACTCAAGATTGCACCTTCAAGTGGTGCATTCCATAAAGCATTCTTCTACTTGATAGTGCTGGAAATTGTTTTCCTTGATATTAAGTTGAATGAATGAATGAATGAATGAATGAATGAATGAATGAATGAATGAATGAATGAATGGTTTCTTCAGTTTTTCGATTGTTGTTTCCAGCCCTACTCTCAGGCCAATCCGCCTCCTCCACCAGCTCTCTCCCCAACACAAATGACGTCTGGCATTCCCATCTTGGAACCGCGGCGCCCACCACACGATTACCTTCCCATCGCTGTCCTCACCACCATATGCTGCTTCTGGCCCACAGGGATCATTGCTATCATCAAGGCTGTGCAGGTGAGTGAGTGCAGGTTACTACCGATTCTGTGAGTGTGGCTTGGTGGGCATGGCTTGGGTGTGGCAGGGGAAGGATACTGCAAAATCCCAATTTCCTCCCAATCAGCTGGGACTCGGGAGGCAGAGAATAGATGGGGGCGGGGCCAGTCAGAGATGATATTTACCGGTTCTCTGAACTCCTCAAAATGTCCGCTACTGGTTCTCCAGAACTGGTCAGAACCTGCTGAATGTCACCTCTGGGTATATGCCTCAATCCAACAAGTGGGTTACAGGAGATGGGTTTCCGAGTGCAACAACTGTATTTATTCAACATTCAAGGCTGTTTGCTTTTCAGGACGCGCATTGTCTAGGACTGGTGTCAAACTCATAGCCCATGGGCTGGATGCATCACATTCTGGCCCTGCCCCCCGCCTGGTTTAGCAAAGGGGAAAAGCAATAGCAATAGCAATAGCAGTTAGACTTATATACCGCTTCATAGGGCTTTCAGCCCTCTCTAAGCTGTTTACAGAGTCAGCATATTGCCCCCAACAACAATCTGGGTCCTCATTTTACCCACCTCGGAAGGATGGAAGGCTGAGTCAACCCTGAGCCGGTGAGATTTGAACTGCTGAACTGCTGAACTAGCAGTCAGCTGAAGTGGCCTGCAGTACTGCACTCTACCCACTGCGCCACCTCGGCTCTAAAAGTCACGATACGTCACGTGTCACCGCTGTGATGACGCAAGTTTGACACCCGTGGTGTAGGACATCAGAGGGAACGTAATGGGGATTCTGCAAGCTATATCTTTTTTGTTTTTGATAGTTGGTCTTGTTGGATGAATATCAGAGCTAATATCCAAATTGAAGAGCAAGATTTTTTTCTATCAATACTACAAATCAGGGGTCGGCAACCACTGGGCTGGGCTCACTACCAGGCTGTAGCCTCTTTCAAACTGGGAGGCATGAGCAATGGGAAAGTGAATGCACGCGCGAAGCTCCACTTGTGAGAATGGTGGGCAAGTGTGTGTGTGAAGCTCTAGTCGTGCTCACACGCGAAGCTCCACTCGTTTGAGCGGAGGGGACTTGCACTTTTTTTACATCACCAATGGAGAGGACACAAGTTGATCCCGTAAGCTGATTATGTGATCAACTTAAAACACTTGATTTTGTTTTGGTGGCCCAATCTTAAGGTTCTAGATGACCTAAAAAAGAGGGATGGAAACCAGCTATGACCCTAATCAGGTTTGCTGCTTTACGGGATGTTCTACATTGCAAACACCTGGACCACTGTGGTTTTTAAAATCTTAGCCACATTATGATGCATGGACTTCCATTCCCAGAATTCCTCAGCCAGAACACTGACTAGGGAATTCTGGGAGTTGAAGTCCATGCATCATATTCTGGCTAAGGTTGAGAAACACTAATATGGACTGAGGCTTTGGTCCCATAGCTATGTGGACTCACCTGTGATGATGGGTATAGTGAGCAGGACTGCAACCTAAATAATACCGCACTGCGGCTGCACTGGGATCCAAGCATCATTGTTGCCAAGCACCGATAAAGTACCGAAGTGTTTGAGGAAATCCTTCTGGTGTAGGGAGCCCCCTTTCCAGATCTAGAAGCGTCACGAGATGGAAAGAAACTACAGCACAGAGAAGGAAATGGATTGAACATATGCCGCGTGCACTCCCTGTTCACGTCTGGCTGGCAATTCTCACCTCCCACACATGTACAGTACTGTACACATTTTGTATAGTCAGGCGGCTTCGTTCTGAAAATAATCCAGGGCTTTGAGGACCCAGGCAACCATTTTGTCACAGTAGAAGGCCATGACGTGCCCGCCTCGTATCTGAAGCGTTGCATTCACTGCTTTGTCTGCCCAAAGGATGAGTAACATGTCAAACAGGTGCTTGACAGCCGCCGAGAACATTTACTCAAGAGTCCATGGAGAAGTGAAAAGATGGTAATACTAAGAAAATGCACTTGAGTGTCAGATGAATGCAGGAGTGGAAAAGAAAAATGATTTCAAAGGGCGCCAGCAAATGGCAGTCTGGTTTAGGCTGCCTTCTTAAATATGCAGTCCTTAAATGCAGGTAGTCCTCGAATTACCACTACAATTGAGCCCCGGATTTCTGTTGTTAGGCGAGACGAAAGTTGGTCCCTGAATTTTGCCCCATTTCGCGACCTTTCCTGCGGCGGTGGTTAAGTGAATCGCTGCAGTTGTTAAGTTAGTGACACGATCGTTAAGTGAATGGCTGCAGGTATGTCTAGTTTAATAAAAAGAAGGACTAGGGGTGGCATGTTCCAGGGACTGCCACAAAGAAGAGGGAGTCAAGCTATTCTCCAAAGCACCTGAGGGCAGAACAAGAAGCAATGGGTGGAAACTAATCAAGGAGAGAAGCAACTTAGAACTATGGAGAAATTTCCTGACAGAACTATTAATCAGTGGATCAATTTTCCTCCAGAAGTTGTGAATGCTCCAACACTGGAAGTTTTTAAGAAGATGTTGGATATCCATTTGTCTGAAGTGGTGTAGGGTTTCCTGCCTAAGTAAGGGGGTTGGACTAGAAGACCTCCAAGGTCCCTTCCAACTCTGTTATTCTGTTTTCTGAATCTGGCTTCCACATTGACTTTGCTTGTCAGAATCTTGCAAACACAGATCACGTGACCCTGGGACATGGCAACCGTCATAAATACAAACCAGTTGCCAAGCATCTGAATTTTGATCACGGTACCATGGGGATGCTGGAGGGATTGTAAGTGTGTGGGGAAATGGCCCTAAGTCACTTTTTTCAGTGCCGTTGTAAGTCGAGGACTATCTGTAGCTACTTGTCCATTGAACACCACAAACATGATTCTCCTATCAAAGGCAGAGAACTGAGAGGCCGTAGGAGAAAGTTCAAGGCTTCCCATATGACCAGAGACACTTTCATACAACTGTGTGAGGAAGTGGTGAAGGCCTAAGATTGAGAAGACACAGTTCAACTTGGATTTCAATGGGGATTTTAGCCAGTTCTTTTCTCCCAGACCTGGAGCTGAAAAACAATGAAGGTGCTGGTTTAGAAACGGGGAGAGCCATCAAACTTCCATGAGGGGTTTTGGGCCAGTCCCTCCTCATCCTCAGTGACGAAAGTGTTGGTGCTGGAGTAGGGAAACCCACATTTTGGTCCTTCTCTTTCAGCTGAACATATTTTACAATTATCTCTCTCAATCTTGTCACCGTGAAGATGTGTGGACTTCAACTCCCAGAATCCCCCGAATCCTCATGCCAGCTGGGGAATTCTGGGAGTTGAAGTCACAACTCTTTTACCTCACCATGGCTGAGAAAGACTGCTTTGCAAGTTTGGGGTAGGGGAAAAAAATAGGAGGGTGGGTTATGTACAGGTAGCCCTCAAATTACAGCAGTTCATTTAGCGACCGTTCAAAGTGACATCACTGAAAAAAGTGACATCGCTGAAAAGTGAAGAACATTTTTCACACTTACGACCGTTGCAGCATTATGTGACCAAAATTTGGATGCTTGGCAACAGACTCATATTTATGACGATTGCACCACTGTCCCAGGATCACCTGCTCCGCTTTGACGACCTTCTGACAAGCAAAGTCAATGGGGAAGCCAGATCCACTTAGGAACTGTATACTAAATTAATAGCTGCAGTGATTCACTTAAGGACTGTGGCAAGAAAGGGCATAAAATGGGGCAAAATTCGCTTAACAGCTGTGTCGTGTCACCTAGCAAAATAAATTTTGAGTTCCGTTCCTAAGCTGAGGACTCCCTGTAGGCTGCTAAAGTGAAGAGTAGGTAAACAGCCAGGAAACTGTCCTCCTCCCTCACAATCTTCCTCACAAGGAAAACTAAAATGGTAGCAAGAATTTCCAGAGAGGAAGATTCATTCCTGTGATGAAGTGAGATTAATTCAGTTCAGGAGTGGGTTTCTCGCCCTGTTCCAACTGGTTCGGTTGGAACAGGGCCGGCGGCGTCCTCGTGCACGCGCGCAGTGCACGCATGCGTACTAGCGTCTGTGCGATGCTCCAGCTGCTCCTGGAGGATCGCGCAGGCGCTGTATGCGTCCTGCGCATGCGTGGAAGCGCAGAACTCGTCAAAACCGGGTAAGAAACACGGGCGGGCGGGTGGACCCTTCGGCGTTCCCGGAAGTTACTTACTTCCGGGTTCGCCGACCAACCGGTTCGCGGGGACCACCGCGAACCGCCTGAAACCCACCCCTGCACCAGGCTAGAACCGGGAGATTGTGAGTTCTAGTCCTGCTTTAGGCATGAAAGCCAGCTGGGTGAGTTTGGGCCCCCATCATCCTCTCTCAGCCCAGTCCACCTCACAGATTTTTTGTCGTTGTGGAGAGAATAGGAGGCGGAAGGAGTATTAGTTGTGTTCGCTGCCTTGAGTTATTTATAAAAATAAATAATAAATAAAAGAGATAAAAATGGATTCGTGTAAGAGGGGAGTCTCAGAGGAAGGCACAGAAGAGCAGATTTCCCCTCCCTGCCGTCTATAAATGATTCTTCATCTTTTGCACATTAGCTTTTTCCATTTGTTGAAGAACGGGTTAAGATACTGTGAATGGGGAGGCGTCTATTGTGCCATGTGCCCAACGTGCTTTGCAGCTGCAGCGCCTGGGTTCTCCTCCTGTTCCCACGCTCTTTGTTCTCTCCGCCAGGTGCGGACTGCAGTTGCCCGCGGCGACATCGTATCGGCTGAAATTGCCTCCCGGGAGGCCCGCAACTTCTCCTTCATCAGCCTGGCGGTGGGCATCGCCGCCATGGTCCTGTGCACCATCCTTACAGTGGTGATCATCATTGCCGCTCAGCACCATGACAACGACTGGGACCCCTAGCGACCAATCGCCTGTCTTCGGCCTACTCCTGCACCCTGACAACTGGTCACAACCGCCCTGGCAACAGCCGCCCGCAGGGATGGTCCTTGGCAACCGCCTCCCCTCCTTCTCCCCTGTCTTCGCCCTTGCCGACGACACTCGAAATGCTTGGCAACCCTTCTCCACCCACTCTCCGCCCACTCCCATCGTCCTTGGCTGTTGTTGGCCTTGCTAGCCGTACCGACTCAGCAAAATGACTTCCAGGTGACGCCATTCAGATGTGCTCCATAAAGCTAAGGCTCCTAGCAAAGTTGCTTGTCCTCCGTCCGTTCCTTTCCCAGAATACGTTGCTTGCTTCCTTCCTTCCTGAGGAGTAGGCTCCGCCTTCTGTGACCAAGAAGTAACCATCTTCCTCCCGCTGTGTTTGCATGCCTAGTGCTGCCCTTGTATGGACCGGGGTGCCAGCGCAGTCTTGGATAAAGCCCTGTCTCTCTGCCCCCATCATTCTTTTCATCGGCTGCTTCCCTTTCTCCATTTTTGCAATAGCTAGAGACACCCAGTATTTTTGGAGAGCCTGATCGGCTATCTCCCCATTTTATCTGAGGCGAGAAAGGAACCATTGCTTTCAAGCCAAGTGAAACAAATCACCGTCCGTAATTAGGAAGGCATATATTTTCATACGCTGTTTAGCGATGTTGCATTCGGTAAGCATGCAAAGTATAATCCACAGCCTGTTTTTTTTTAAAGTTCTTTTTTGCAGGGCTTAAGCATCACTCTTTTTATACCTTTCATTTTGCACCAGGGTTCTAACATTTCTTCCTTGGAGAAGACTCTGAAAGTTGTTTGTTTTTTTAAAAAAAAAAACACACAAACTTTGTACTTAAGTTTGATTTCATCCCATCTGTCTCCACGCTCTGCAATCCACATTTTTACGTTTTATCCTCGCCATTTTCTTAACAGAGGGGCTTAGAGAGTTTTGTTGCCTTTCAGTGACTTTTACTCAGAGAGCCAACTCTTTTGCTACTGGCTGATATCCAGGGTCAATTAGGCAAGGCACATTACAGTAAACTTCCAACCACGAAAGAAAGAAAGGTAACTAAAGGGGCTTAATAAGAACTACCAGACAATTCTTTGATAGTATCAATACTTCGATAGCAGCCAGCACAATGATGGCAGAAAACATAGCAAGATCTAGCCGATCAAGAAGACAGAAAGCGGGGAGGGGAGATGTAAAGTAACTGGAGGATGAAAGAGGCAGCAAAATATCCAAGTGTCCATTAATAAATGGGGGTGTCCAGTGGGGCCATTTCCAGGACCAGGTAATATCCAACCTAGAAGAAAATCTAGAGAAGGGTTCCGGATTAGATGCTTTTATAGCATCATATGCTAAATAAGAGTAAGGCCTACTCTAAACGTGGTGACGAGACAATAGAATGGACTACACTCTTACAGATCAAAAGAAGTGGGAATAATATATTTTTGGTCCCCGGCTTTTAAATATTAATCAGCAAGTAGCGCCAAGGTAACATGTTAGGCAACCAGATTTAGACAAAGTTTAGCCCCTTATTTGGCTTACCACACTTACTTGTCTGATCATCAATCACCCTAACCTACCTCAGGCTTACTTTTAAAAAAAATATGTGATCCACAGAACAGCCTAATAGAGATAGTCCTCCACTTACGGCTTACAAAAAAAAATTTGAATTGGTCGTGTGACTGATCTGCTTTATGGCCACGATGAGTAGGGTCCATTACGGTCATAACTTGAGGACTCGCTGTAGCAAGCCAAGAGAAAGGAGTGAGCTATTCTGGCTATTATTACCAACTAGTTTTTCATCAGGGAGGGATTTGGGAAAAATACTCAAAATTGCAACCCACACCTATGTTCTGTAATCAAACAATGATATGTAATCCATCACTTTTGGGACATGCAAATTGATGCCACTAGAAACAGTGAGAGAATCTTTTACCTTATTTCCGCCTGGAAGTGAATGATATTGATAAGTGATATTTTTGAATACTTTTTTCTATGAATGACACTGCAGGTAGTAAATTAGCATAGAAGAAAGACGAAAATACTGTTCCTTTTGAGGTGCTAGTTTATTTACATGCAAGTAGTTTGATATAAACAAGGGAGAACAATTTACAGAAAGAGCTCCTTTAATTTAACAAATGGACATGAGACAATTGAGACTTGACACCACGCCTTGTTCTGATTAATAAAGTAGATCGTTTCTAAGTTGCATCGGCCAAAATCGATTGGCTGGTTTAATGGGCACGCAACACGGTGCGTTTCAGGCATGGGGAGGCTTCCCTACAGAATTTTTTTTTTGCATTCCTTTGTATTTTTAAGGCCTCCTGTTCTCTCCAATCTGTGCCAAATCTCGTTATCATATGAACTTCCTATTCATTCCCCCTCCCCGCCCCACCTCTTTGGATGTTGGACTCTATACTCTTATCTCTGTTTGCAAGTGACATGGTTACAGAATCTCTGTTAATAAAGACATTTGATTGATTCCTTGCATCTGATGTAATTGTATTTACAAGTGGAAGGTTCGATAGCCTTTCTCTCACCCCGGTCAATCGTTTCTCACCTCCTTCCCCCCCCCCCATTGGTTTACAATCCCCAAATTCTGCAGTCTCTTAGGAGATGGTTGCTTAGAAACAGCAAAAAAGGGATATGGATTTAAAGCGATCGCTGGGCATGTGACAGCCCTAGAAAAGCAAGGAGAGAAACCTATAATAATAGCAAGAAGGGTGGGAGATTTTGGCTTTCCTCCACCACAGCAGAATCTCCAGCTGAGTGTCACACCTGCAAGGTTTTTGTTTTTTTAAAAAAATAAGGATTCTGCAATATTCATATTCCTTCCTCGCCTTGCGAGTACCACTTCCAAATTTCTGCCTATGGTATATAAATGTGCATACGGTTTACTACTTTTGTTTCCAAGATGCCAGTTTTCAAAATAGCATCTCTTTCCTTCTCCTTCAAATGGCATGAAGATTGTGCTCTAGTACAGCGATCACTAACTGGTGGTAAATGAGAAAATTTTGGTGGTCCGCAGATAAATCTTTGCATTTTTTAATATCACACTAAATCAGGGATCCTCAAACTATGGTCCCTGGGTTGGATACGGACCGCTGAAGCAATTAATCTCACTCACTGATGGGATGCGGTCCTTCAGGCACTTACTTAGCTGCCTGTTTAGTAATTCCAGGCACTTCAGTGAACAGTGCTTGAAACTTTGTCCAGGATCCTTGAAAGACAAGAGTTTGCAGTGGGCCGATCTAACGCGTAGGCTGGTTACAAGACAAACATTCATTCTTGGCTGTATTTGAGATTCCCAGCTGCAATGGACAGCAAACCTAGAGTTGATCCTGGGCGCTTCTCTCCGCTAACAAGTGGCCAAGCTGAGTGCCTGAAAGACCCCATCCTTCCGTCACTAATTCATACAAGGGGACCATGGGATTATGAATTTAGTGGTTCCTGCGGTCCGAAAGGTTGGTGACCCCCTGCTCTAATGGGCCAATTTGCTTTTAAAAAGTAAGCAATTTAGTCCAATTTATCTAACTGGGAGATGCCCAAATCCCCATCAAACCTATAAGCCTTATCTGCCCTTCCTGTGATTTTTTTTATCAAAGCAATGTGTTTTCTTGCTAATCTTCACAACTGAAAACAGTGAGAAATTTGTCTGGGGAAAAAACCCACACCTCTGCATTAAAATAAGGGCGAATACTTTGAGGACTGTGGCTTCTGTACAAAGTCTCCCATAAAATTCCTCCTTTGTACTCGTCCAGCGTGAACCCCGAGTCACCACATAGTGTACGTAAAGCTTTGAGCCTGAGTTGTGTAAAGAAGGAATAGAGGAAATGTCATCGGTCTTCCCCGACTTAACTTCGAATGGTTTGACAAAAGCCTTGCCAGATTAGGCTCGTTTTTTAAAAAGATCCAGCAGCTCTGGCTATTTTGTATTTTTCATTATATATATTTTTCATAGGTTCTAGAGCAGGGGTGTCAAACTCAAGGACCCATCTGATGTGGTCAGATCTGGCCCGCAGAGCCATCCTGGAAAATGTAAGAGGCCAGCCTGCTTCGCTTCTCCCCAGTCTACCCAATATGAAGAGGAAACATTGGGTCAGTGTGGCTCTTTGCCAGTGCAAAGAGGAAACATGTCGGCAGTTTAGGGAATGGTGTCAAGCCGGCCACCCAGCTGACCACGCCCGCCCAGCGTCAACCACAGCCCTGATACGGCCCTCAATGAATTTGAGTTTGACACCCGTGTTTTACAGCAATCAGACCCTGCCTGTCGTATCTCCACTTGTAACGAGGCAGTTCATTCAGTGCTCCTTCCTTGCCTTTGCATGGTAAAAAGTCCTCCTGAAAGGCCTTCCTTCCTTCCGAGATACAGCTTTGTCATCTCAGGGATGTATCTGACAATCCACCTTCTGTCAGGCCTGGAAGCCATCTTTTACATTTGGGCCTTCAGGCCTGCCACGTTTTCTACTGTGGGGAAATGGGAGGAGGGATTATACGGAGTGTGGGTGATGTACAGTGAAAATAACATTCTTTTCTCAGAGAGTCAAGGACATCTTGCCCTGCAGCTGCCATGAGGTTACTGAGCGATATTGCCAATTTTGGATGGTGCCTGATTGGACGGATTGTGACGGATTGCTGGGTAGGGATTTGAACTTTCACTTGGGTGGGGAGAAACCTGGAAGCTTTCAGATTCGGGTTTTCCCAGATGTGCCAATATGACATCTCTAATAAAATGGAACTTTGACAAGCCTCGGAGTCCTCTTTCATTGGGGGTGTTACTTGGAAGCCTGACAGCTTCATGTTGTCCATTCCAGAATTCAGTTCCATTGTATAAACACGGGTAGTCCTGACTTAATGACCCTAATTGGGACTGACAAGTCTGCTGCTAAGCAAAGTAGATGGAAAATCACACAATCAGGATTGTGGTTTCTGGCTGGGAAGAGAAAAAGCTACAGTATTTTTCAGAGTATAAGACACCCCCTTCCCCCCACCCCCCAAAGAGCGTGGAAATGATGTGTCTTATATACCGAATACAGCCATTTTTGGCCTTCTGAAGTTCTGTCACACAAATCAGAGGCATTTTTGCCTTTCCCCAGCCTCCAGAAGCAGTTCGAAGGCTTCAGCAAGGCTGAGGGAAGGCAAAAACGCCCCCGTTTTGGCAAAAAATGGCACATTTACCACATGTTTTTTGCACAAATTGGGGCAATTTTGCTTTCCCCCAGCCCTGCTGAAGACTGCAGAGTCCTGGGGGCTGGGGAGGACAAATTTTTTTTTTCTTACTTACCTCTTCGAAATCTTGGTGCGTCTTATACACCGGTGTGTCTTATAGTCTGAAAAATACAGTACTCAGTTTCCCACCTTCTGATTTTTGCAGGCCTCCTAATGCTTCCTGTCTTGTGCACATTGAAAGCAAAGCCATTGCGCTGCAGTAAGGCTGCGGGTGAGGACGGAGGGCGCCATGGGGTTTGCCTCTAGTTAGGAAAATAACTCCATTAATTGCAACTCACTTATTTCTCATTAGAGTTAAAGATGTGCTAATTTTAAAATTAAGAGGAACTGGAACGCCAAAAGGCCAATTTCATACTTACATAGCAAGCCTGTGTGTGATATTCTGTGATATACAGGTGGTCCTCAACTTACAATATTTCATTTAGTGACCATTCAGTTAAAACACCACTGGAAAAAGTGACTTACGACTGTTTTTCACACTTAACGACCATTGCAGTATCCCCTGGTCACCTGATCAAAATTGGGATGCTTGCAACTGGTTCATATTTATGACAGCCGCAGTGCCCTGGGGTCATGTGATCAGCTTTTGTGACCAAAATAGGGAAGCCAGATTCACTTAACAATCGTGTTGCAAACAATTGCAATGATTCACTTGGCAAGAAAAGTCGTAAAGTGGGGCAAAACTCAGTTAACAAATGCTTCACTTAGCAACCTAAATGTTGGGCTCCGTTGTGGTCATAAGTCGAGGACTATTCAGTCTTATTTTTTCTGTAGGTAATAAAGTCGGAGTGATAAAGGCAAATGGTGTTTGATTTGGTGCAGACACCAAAGGATCATCCTGCCCAGCCATCAAACTTCGTAGCAACAGCACTTAAGACTTATATACCGCTTTGTAGTGCTTTACAGCCCTCTCTGGGGGCTTTTAAAGAGTCAGCCTATTGCCCCCAAAAATCTGGGTCCTCATTTTACCGACCTCAGAAGGATGGAAGGCTGAGTCAACCTTGAGCAGGTCAGGATCGAACTCCCAGAAGTCAGTGGAGTTAGCCTGCAATACTACGTTCCAACCACTGCACCATTGTGGCTCATATTGTCAAGCACCAGCTCTTCTTTCCACTTGCTCCGCTGAATCACAATGAAAATGCGACTCCCAAACGCTGACACAGTCAAACGGTTTTATTCAAGCAAACATTTTCTGCATGGCTTGAGCCAGCCTAGCATCCCGGGCCCGGATCCTCTCAGTAACCCTTTCTAATTCCCGGCGAGCCGCTCGGTTTCCTGGCTCTACTTGCAAAACCCCCTTGAGGTCTTGCGCCGCCCCCTCCAGATCGTTCATCGCATCATAGGCCAAGCCGCGACGAAACAAGGCCTTGGGGTTGGCCGGTTGGAGCGCAAGAGTCTTGGAGCAGTTTTGAGCGGCGTTGGCCGGCTGGTGTAACCGTAGCTGACAGGCGGCCAAGTTAGTGTGAAGCTCCGCCTTGATCTGGTCATAATCCGGGGGTGGAGCAGCCACCACAAGCAAGTGTAAGGCCCTAGCGTAGCGCCTGGCAGCCGCAGCAATGGCCCCCGCCCTGTATAGCTCACTGCCGCGGTCTTTATTGCTAAGGACCAAGTCCCACTTCTCGCTTGCGCTCATCTCCCAAGAGTCCTTGGCCTCCGTGAAGCTCGCCAACTGGACGGCGATGGTGCCGCCCTCTGACAACCTCAGCTCAGCCCGCTCCCCTGCCAGCATGGTTTCCAAACCACGGTCCACCACACCGTCCCATTCGGCGTCGCCCCCACCCAGCTCCAGTTCGGCCCACCTGGAGGACGGGTAGCTCAAGGGCCCTTCGTGACTGGCCTCGATGAAGACTTGGCAGATGGACCCTTCCTTCGGTTTATCTAAACCTGTCCCAGCCGCGAGGATCAGCTTGATAAAGGTGCCATCTGGGCAAGGCCAGCAGACCCCTGGCTGGGACTGGATGGGAAGCGGTGGGTTCTCTTTTACCTTGTCCCCAAGGTCATTTTTTCCAGCGTCTTGGACGTTTTTGTCACAGATGGGGGTTCTCTGGTCCGGCTTCTTGCCTGCTTCCCGTTCTCCAGCAGTCTGGCTCTTCAGACAAGCTTTCTCTGAGCTTGCCATCCCTTTCGGCTCCATCCTGAGATTCCACGTCGAGTGATGCGAAAGTCCTGGGTCCCATCAAGAGAGAAAATGGGGGGTTATTCTAATGTTGAATTGCTAAGAAAAACTTGGAGAGAATAACAGAGTTGGAAATGACCCTGAAGGTCTGTTGGTCCAACCCACCCCTGCTCTAGGAGTCCCTATACCAGTGATGGCTAACCTTTTTCTTGTTGAGTGCCAAAAAAGCAAGGGCGCGCACACAATAGCGCGTGTGGGTGCCGGCACCCATAATCCAAAGTGCGTCCCTACATGCACATGCGCACACAACCCCACCACCCTACGCTCCCCCTTCACGTGCATTGCACTCCTCGCCTCCAAGCTGAGCTTGGTATTTCCTCCATGGGGCCGGGGGAGGTCGTTTTCGCTCTTCCCAAGCTCCGGAGGCTTTCCTGAAGCCTGGGGAGGACGGAAACGACCTCCCCTAGCTCTCCGGAAGGCCAAAAATCAGTTGGTAGATATGGCTCCATGTGCTACCTGTGGCACCATAGGTTCACAATCACAGTCCTATTCCATTTTGAACAAATGGCTGTTCAATCTCTTCTTAAAAACCTCCAGGGATGGAGCAAATACAACTTCCGGAGGCAAATTGTTTCACTCATTAATAGTTCTCACTGTCAGGAATTAACACGTAGAAGTTGACAGATAGAAATTGCATTCCTTGCAACCTTTACAACAACCTTAATCCTCCTGTGACTCAATCCTTTGTATAATACTAACTAAACCATGGTTTGTGGAATAAACCAACTGGATTTGTAAAAGCCAGAAAATATGGTTCATGAATTGCCAGAGTTACATTTACACAACATTATACCAGAACAAAACAAACCACATTATAAATTTGTATACTGGGAGAATCAAACCAAAGTAATTTGTTGGCTAGAAGGTTGGATACAAACCCAGTAGTTTTTTCCCGTGACCCGACAAAAGCGCGCCAGCAAAACCGTGGCGCTAAAACCACGATGTCATCAACACGCCGACAACAGCGCACCGACAGAAGCGCGATTTAAGTTAAGGTAAGGGTTAGGGTCAGGGTCAGGTTTTGGGTTAGGTTTAGGTTTAGGGTTAAGTTTAGAGCGCACTTCTGTCGTTGTGTTGTTGTCGGCGCGCTTCAGCGCTCATTCGCGGCGCGGTTTAGAACTCGCAGTTTTGTCACCGCGGTTTCGTCGGGCACGCTTTTGTCGGTCGCCCTTTTGTCAGTGAACCGTTTTTTCCCCCCTAAACCCCATCTTAGGGTAAAGTTTCATTGTGCAATCTCAAAACTATGAAACCATTCTCATCATCTGGGCCATGCCTTTTAAAACAGGAATAACAGTAGCATAAATCATAACAATTGTTTTGAAGAAAAGCCAAAATGATATCAACCTCCGAATAGATTATTATAAAAGAGAAAAAAATACTCTAGCAACAGTACAGAAATATGGTCTTTATGGGGTTCTCTGCTTATCTTCTCCATTTTATTAAAGCATTTTTCTCTGTGGGATCTGTTAACATTTGCTGCAGTTTCTCCCAGGCAACCAAAAATCCCCCCCAAAAGATCCTCCTTCAACAAGTTCACATTCATCAATGGCTTCATAATATTGGTATTTAGTAGCTAGTTTTCAGCTTATCTTCTCTGTCTTTTCTACATCACACACACAGACATTTTACACACCCAGTAAAAGACAGTCCCCATTCATCCTCTGCCCACTTGCCTTGCATGTGCTTTTCCAACAGATCACTCCTACACCGATGGCACTGAGTGTGTGAAACCCTGAATCCCACTGTCCACCCACCACTAAGATTTACCGTCACATCTCCGTTCTTTTAGGCTTATTCTCGGTCCCCGTTCTCAGCGCAGGATGGAGAAGATTGCCATAGCGAGACATTGGCGGGAGGGGGAGTGCAATTTAGCTTCTGGCTCCGTTACGTTCTCTAATTTCATTCCATCTCCCCCCCCCACTTCTTTCTCCCTGAAACGTCATTTCCTCAGCAACCACCTGTCCTAGCAACTATTGTATGTTGAGACTGTCCCTCAAAAGAAGACAGGTTAGAGGCAGGCAGGCGGGCAGGAAAGAGGGAAACCCTTTCTGATCTTTCCCTCTCCTCCCTCCTTTTGAAGATTCCTCCATCATTTATCTTCTCTTGATCCTGAAAGCTCACTAGGGATCTTCTGAACAAGAGGTCCAGCAATGACTCTTAAGAGAGCATAGCTTTGATAGATGAGTTCAAAAAGTCCTTGAGATACCCATCTTTTTGTGATTTGTTTGAATTCAGAGGCATTGTTATCCAGGAGAAAGGTCTGATGAAGGTAACAGAGCTTGAGTAGTTAAGTAGATGTAAGATGTTAAGGGTTGGGACTGAAGCTGATCTGAACAAGGAGCTTCTTCACAATTTCAACCCATCTTCAGTGATGATTTGTAACTCTTTCAAGGACCTTCCAGCCATCTCTTTTCCTCTATCCTTTTTTTCCACTCAGCCTTGACAAAGAACAGCAATTTTTCTTGTCCTTCATCTACTCACATCACACCACAAAGTATATGAAAAGGTGAAAGATTTATACGATCTGAAGAGAGACCAGAGTATATGAATTTCAGCTTCCTGATCGTTGTCTTAAGATAACAGTCAATGTTTATTTCATCCAGGAATAAATAATGGATTCTTACTATTGTCTGTCTGTCTCTATCATCTCTATATATATATCATCTCTATCTCCATCCATGCATCCATCCATCCATGCATCCATATCTATCTATCTATCTATCTATCTATCTATCTATCTATCTATCTATCTATCTATCTATCTATCTACCTACCTACCTACCTACCTACCTACCTACCTACCTACCTACCTATCATCTATCTATCTATCTATCTATCTATCTATCTATCTATCTATCTATCTATCTATCATCTATCTATCTATATCTTCTCTCTCTCTCAACATTTGTGAACATACAGGTGTACATATACACATTTATAAATATATTTAAGTAAATATATTGCATAGCTCAAACAGGTTAGATTGGTTAATTGATCTTCATTTTTCATAGGGATGGAACAACCTTTTTCTAATTACACTATATTCTCTATTACATATTTTATTTTTGTTTGTTAGATGTATCGTATCTGCCTGAATATGAAATTAAATAATTTCATGCCATCTTTCAGAACAAACCTTTCCCAGAGCTCAGCTGACAGCTATTCAAAACTACCTCAGTCAGAGTTGACACTCAGACTGAATGCTGCTTTTGTCCTTTCTAAAGTCTTCCCCCAGGTATCAACTTATTGTGTATTTTATTTAGATGCTTACAATATTTATGCACAAGAATTTTCTCAAGGCGATTGTAAAATAAAATCAAGAAAAAATTGACAGCACAAGGTTATAGTTGTGAATAGTCTTCTTATGTGCAGTTGATATAGGAGTTGGAATATACTATACCGGTAGTCCTTGGTTTACAACTATTCATTTTGTAACTGTTTGAAGTTACAGCGAAAAACATTATTTATGACCAGTCCTCACATTTAAAGCTGTCACAACATCCCCCCAGTCACATGAACAAAATTCAAGCACTTGGCAACTGGAATCCATTTACACCACCTGCAGTATCCTGAAGTCCCTTAATCACCATTTTTAATTTTTTTAGCTTGCTTCTAATTAGTAAAGTCAATGGGGGAAGTTGGACTTGTTTAATGACTGTGCGATTCAATTAACTGCAGTGATTTGTTTAACAACTGCATAAGACAGGGTGCAACTCACTTAACAACCATTTCACTTCGCAATGCAAATTCTGCTCCCGATTGCGTCTGTAAATCGAGGACCACCCCTACCTATTGCCTAAATTTACCATTTCCTTCCTCCCTAGGCTTAATCTTTGTATTTTCCCAGCACACTTTTTAGATTCACCTATATTTGAGCTGCAGAAATCAAAATGACCTCATTTCTTCACCATCATCAATTTTGAAATTCACTAAAGTACAGAGGATGAAATTGTCCCGCTTCTGTTCTCTTTCTCTTTTTGTAAGAGAAAGTCTTCTAAGCCGTTAAGCCTTCTCTACTTTCACTCAGCAAAGTGATTATGTCTGCACATTTCAGACTGGAAGCAATAGGATTTCAGCGGTCATCTCTTCCAATCCTTCCTTAATCTTGCCATAATGGATTCGCTGTGGATGTTAAACAGAGAAAAATGTCTCTGTTTAACGATTTATGTTTAATAAGTCTGTTTAATGATGGAAACTAATCAAGGAGAGAAGCAATCTAGAACTAAGGGGAAATTTCCTGACAGTGAGAACAATCAACCAGTGGAACACCTTGCCTTCAGAAGTTGTGGGTGCTCCATCATTGAAGGCTCTTGAGACGCCCCTTCTCTGAAATGGTATAGGGTCTCCTGCTTGTACAAGGGGTTGGACTAGAAGATCTCCAAGTTCCCTCCCAACTCTGTTATTCTGAAATTTATAATACAAAGTGGAAAGTATGGATTTCTGTTCTGACCCCCCTTGTCCCACACCAACACACTCCAAGTCAAAGATACTTTACGGAATTTATTAACAGACAGGTCCTTGGCAGCAATCCAACACAGATAACCCGTGGCAGCAATCCAGCCTGCCAGGCTCACAATACTGTTCTCCAACTTTTAGTCAATGCATTGACTTCTGCAAAAGGGGCATGTGCACAAGCATTCCTTTTATAGTCTGGAGAGGAGCCTAATTACCACCAGCTGAGTGCAATTACCTCCTGTAATTGCGTAATTGTTCCTTATGCCTAGTAGCTCTCCGGTGCCGGGCATCTAGGAACAACTCCCTTGGCTCCTCGCCACTGCTGACATCCGGATCACACTCCCTTGTCTCCTCCCCACTGGTCCAAGGCTCAGGCCAACCAGCCTCTCTGCGCCCTGCTCGGAGTCGGAACTTTTAAATATTGACGGAGGGACGACGCACAGCCAGGTTTCAACAAAACAACTTGGTTTATTCAGGTCGACAGCGATTCAAAGAACGAAAACTCGCGCCAAGGTATTTATACTATTTTTTAACCAATCACCGGCCGGGGACGAGACAGCAACTGCTGACGTCAGTCCCACGGCCAATTAACAGTAACGTTAAGCCGGCAACACCCTCTGTGGCTCTCAGCCAATCAGAGAGCCAGAGGGTGTTACTGGCATCATGAATATTTAACCAATATTTAACACCCCTTTCCCCCAGTTCTGCGCATGCCCGGAACGGAGCATGCGTAGTCCTTAAGGTATGCTGGGCGGCGCCGGACCCGCCCAGATCTTCTCATTCCAGGGGAAGTCGTTGGCGGAGGAGGACCTCCTCGTGGTAGCTCCTCCCCGAAGGGAGTGCAGCTCCGAGGCACGCCATTTCGGGAAGGCCCAGAAGGCGGGCTCAACTGTAAAGGTAGGTTTGGCCGTGGGGGCGTGTCACTGGTCGTAGGAGGGACCCTCTGGGTAGTGATCTCGGATTGAGCTGTTGGGCCGGCGTCCTTGTAGCCGGCACCTGGGTAGGCAGGGCCTGGTGTGGCGAAGGCCCTCGTTTGCGGTCTTTCGGTTTGAGGACTTTGTGGTTGGTACAGGAGGGGGCCTGGAGTGGCGAAGGCCCTGAGTTGCGGTCTCACGGTTTGAGGACTTTGTGGTTGGTGCAGGTTGAGGCCTGGAGTGGCGAAGGCTTCACATTGCAACCCCGGTACTGCGGTGTTGTCACCCTGGGGTTCGCGGCCACCAGTCTGCGACGGGAGACGCCTCCTTAGTTGATCCAGGTGGCGTCTCCATTGGGATCCATCAGCCAATTGGATCCTAAAAGAACATGGGCCGGTCAGGGCAACGACAGAACCAGGCACCCATCTTGGTTCCCCCGCAAAGGACCGAGCCCACACAGAATCCCCTAACTTAAAGGACCGGGGAGGGAGAACCCCCAGATTGCTCGGCTGATCCCCTGAATAGAGCGGGTGAAGCCTATCCAGGGGAGTCCGCAGGCGCCGGCCCATCAAGAGCTCCGCGGGGCTTTTGTTGGTAGCTGGGCAGGGGGTGGAATGTTGGCTTAGCAGGTAAGCCGCCACCCTCGCCTGCCAATCGCCCCGGTCCATGCGGCTCAGCGCCTCCTTTGCTGAGCGGACCGCCCGTTCTGCCCGGCCATTGCTGGCCGGGTGGTACGGGGCTATGGGCGCATGCCGGATCCCTTGCTCGGCCAAGAACTCCTGGAAGGTGGTGGATGTGAACTGGGGCCCATTGTCCGAGACCATCACGTCCGGCAACCCATGGGTTGCGAACAGTTTCCGTAGAGCCCTGACCGTACTCTCGGCTGTGGTAGAGCCCATGAGGACTAGCTCCACCCACCGAGAGTAGGCATCCACCACAACCAGGAAGTTCTGGCCGTGGAAGGGACCGGCGAAATCGATGTGGAGGCGAGACCATGGGCCTCTCGGAGCCTCCCACTCACGAGCAGGCCCGGCAGGGGGGTTGGGCCTGGATAACTGACAGGTCGTGCAGCGGCCTACATGGGCCGCTATCTCTGTGTCCAGCAAGGGCCACCAGACATAGCTACGGGCTAACGCCTTCATTCGTGCTATGCCCGGGTGGTCCTTGTGGAGCAGATCCAGAACTAGTGGCCGGAGCGCGGTGGGG
Organism: Thamnophis sirtalis; assembly: GCF_051295495.1. Lineage (NCBI taxonomy): Eukaryota > Metazoa > Chordata > Lepidosauria > Squamata > Natricidae > Thamnophis > Thamnophis sirtalis. The sequence continues at coordinate 27,402,101 of NW_028261383.1, read as the reverse complement.
ATCAGCACCCGATCCCCCCAGATGAGACACCCCCCGTGGAGGGATATCTCGGCCTGGCGATTCTTAAAGGGCTGGAAGCCCTCTGCCACTTTGTCTGTTGGCCATCCCCTTAAAACCCAGGAAGAGACCTGGGACAGGATCGGATCGGCCTTCGTGTGGGCCGCCACGTCCGTGGCGGAGAGTGGAAACCCGGAGGTGGCAATGGAGAGGACAGAGAGAGAGGGAACGGGGGCGGTGTCCGTCTCCGGTAGTGGGCAACGGCTGAGGGCATCTGCATGCCCCAGCTGTTTGCCTGGACGGTAGAGCAACGTATAAGAATACGCTGCGAGAAACTCCGTCCAGCGAGTCATGCGGGGGGATAAGATGGTGGGGGTCGGCTTGTCGCCCGCCAACAGCCCAAGGAGTGGCTTATGGTCGGTGACAAGAGTAAAGTGCCGACCGTAGAGGTAGTCGTGGAACCTCTTAATCCCGGACACTGCAGCCAGAGCCTCCTTGTCGATCTGACTGTAGTTGCGCTCCGCCGAGGAGAGTGTCCGGGAATAAAAGGCCACAGGGGCTTCTGAGCCATTAGGGAGGATATGGCTCAGGACCGCCCCTACACCAAATGGGGAGGCGTCACACGCCAACGTCAGAGGCATCCCATCATGATACTGAATGAGGACTGCCGATGACGTCAGCGTCTCTTTGACAGCCGCGAACGCATGCGCTTCGCGGCTTCCCCAGCGCCAGGCCGCGGATCGGTCGAGCAACCGATGCAGCGGCTCGGCTAGTGACGCCTTGTGAGGGATAAAGGGGGCGTAGAAATTGAGCAGCCCTAGGAACGCCTGTAGCTCCGCCCTGGAGGTGGGAGCAGGGGCGTTCCTAATGGCGGCAATTTTAGAGGGTGTAGGGTGAATGCCTTGGGCATCTATTAAGAAGCCCAAGAATTCTACCCTAGGGACAGCAAATGAGCATTTGCTGCTTTTTAATTTTAATCCCGCGCCCCTGAAACGACAGAGGACCTTCCTTAATATTTCGATGAGTTCTGAGCGGCTCGTTGCAGCGATCAGCACATCATCGAAATATGGAACTACCCCCGGAAGTCCATGGAGCAGGCGCTCCATGAGACTTTGGAAGATCCCCGGGGCCACGGACACACCGAATTGTAGGCGGCGACAACGAAAGCCCCACGATGGGTGACGATGGTCTGGGCAGCCGCCGCATCGTCATCCACCGGGAGCTGTTGATAGGCTTGCGCCATATCCAGTTTGGCAAATATGCAACCCTGCCCCAAGGAATGGAGCAGGTGTTGCACAACAGGGACTGGATAGGGGTTTGCCTGAAGGGCCAAGTTGATCGTCGACTTGTAGTCGGCGCAGATTCTCACCGAGCCGTCCGGTTTGATCGGGAGGACTATGGGTGTCTCCCATGGAGCATGATCAACTGGCTCGATGACACCCTGCGCCAATAATTTGTCAAGTTCGGCGTCAACCTTGGCCCTTAAGGCAAAGGGCACCCTGCGGGCTTTCAGCCTAATGGGAGCAATCTGAGGATCCAAACTAAGGGAGATGGGGGTTCCCTTGTAGCACCCGAGCTGTCCATCAAACACATCAGAGAACTCCTGTAGGACGTCCTCAATTGAAGAAGAATTTACCCGGTGCACCCCCCCAATGGACAAACCCAGTGTCGGAAACCAGTCAAGGCCAAGAAGGGCCGGCAAGTCATTCTTTACAATGATGATAGGTAGCTCCCCCTCAAACTTGCCATACTTAACAGGAATAGGAAAGGATCCCAGAACAGGGATCAACTTTCCCTGGTAGTCCCTTAAGAGTACCCGGGATGGGGCTAACTTAGTTTGGGATACTGTAGGGCAGAGGTGGGAGAACATGTCCCAGGACAATAAAGATCGGGAGGAGCCAGAGTCCACCTCCATTTGGCAAGGCTGACCTGCCAGGTGGACATTGGCTGTAATTTTGCGGGATCCCGAGGAGGCTTGATTGATGGAACTTTCCACTTCTTGCGGTTCGGACACATTATGGCAGTCGTCTCCTCTGCGAGTTGGTTTCGGTGGCTGCTGGCGGCGCTGCTGCGACTTGGTTCTCTCATTAGCTTGAAAGAAGGCAGGGGCCGGCAAAGAGGCTCGGCAGACTTGGGCGATGTGCCCCTGCCTCTGACAGCGGCGGCAGATTGCGTTTCTGAATTGACAGGTTTGGCGGTCGTGTCGGCCTCCGCAACTAAGGCAAGACACCTTGGAGTTTTGCGGTGTGGCGGCTGATGATGCAGGTTGCTTCCGCCTCGGTTGGGCACGGACTTGGCCGACGTTGTCGGGCTCCAGGTCCTCAGAAGGTGTAAAATCATCATAGTCAATATCATGTACTTGTGAGGCCGGTGGATTGAATGGAATGTGCCCTGGTGTTTGAGATGACAGCTGTAGCCGCTCCAAATCAGCTGTTGATTGCTCAGAGAGCTCAGCTGCTCTGGCGATCTCTACTGCCTGGAGTAGTGTAATGTCGTGATGACGGAACATGCGGCTTCTTAAGTGTACATCCCGCACTCCGCACACGAACTGCTCGACTAAATTTTCTTCGAGGTTTGAAAAATCGCACTGGGCCGCCACAGTGCGTAGGGCTTCTAAAAATTGACTAATCGACTCCCCCGGCTTCTGTACTCTTCTCCGGAACGCGAAACTGCGGGCAATTTTGGAAGGCGTTGGGGCATAGTGCCCCTTCAATTTCGCCATTAAGTTGTCCCAGCCTAACTTGTATGCCGGTCTGGGAGCAGCCATAGCTCTGGCTGAGGCGAACATTGAGGGTTCGCAGCATGATAAAAAGAAGCTGCACTTCTCCTCATCTGTTTGAGCCTGGTTTTTCGTGGCGATTAAATAAGTTTCAAAACGCTCCATGAATCCTTCCCAGGATTCGCCGGCGGAGCCAAAAGGAGCGAAAGGCGGCAAGGAATTCATATTGATTAAAAGTTCGGCAGGCTGAAGTGTTAGGAGCGGAAGGAAGGAGGTCGTGACAGGAAATTCGTGACAGGAATTTTCCTCAGCGTTCGGTGCCGGCGCGAATAGCGACTTATGGCAGCTAACTGATAGGACCTCTCTTTCTCTTTAACCTAGGCTTGCGTGGAATCGCTTAATCCCATCCTCGTCGCCAGTTTTAAATATTGACGGAGGGACGACGCACAGCCAGGTTTCAACAAAACAACTTGGTTTATTCAGGTCGACAGCGATTCAAAGAACGAAAACTCGCGCCAAGGTATTTATACTATTTTTTAACCAATCACCGGCCGGGGACGAGACAGCAACTGCTGACGTCAGTCCCACGGCCAATTAACAGTAACGTTAAGCCGGCAACACCCTCTGTGGCTCTCAGCCAATCAGAGAGCCAGAGGGTGTTACTGGCATCATGAATATTTAACCAATATTTAACAGGAACCCTATCCAGGGTCCTCCACATCCTCCAAAGCCGACTCACAGGGCTCCTCGCTGTTGGAATCTGGTGGCAGCTCCAACGGCTCCTGCTGGGCCACAACAGATTTCTCTCTCATTCCTTTCTCATTATGAGTTACACTGTTTCTCTAGGACAGATGTGTCAAACACAAGGCTTACATACTGGATCTGGCCCATGGGGTTCTTAGATTGGGCCTACAGGTCTGCCCTGGAAACAAGAAGCCCACACTGCTTCTGCCCATAGAAAACAGAGTCGGGGGGGAGGGGGGAGGGCTGCGCGCAGTCCGCCCAGGCTCCGTTTTCAGCCACAAAGGCCTCCTGCAGCTCTCTGCCAGCTAAAACTAAGTTCGGGGAGACGGCTGGCAGAGGGCTTCAGGAGACCTTCATGTCTGAAAATTGAGCCTGGGCGGGCTGCCCACAGTCCCCCAGGCTCTATTTTCACTGGCAGAGACCTGCAGGAGGTCATTGAGGCCAAAAATGGTGCCTCAACTAATGATGTCGAGCTGGCCACGCCCACCCCGGCCACAGACCCCGAGGTCAAATACAACCCTTATGTGGCCATTAATTAAATCGAGTTTGACACCCCTGCTCTAGGAACTGTTCATCCTACGTGCAATGGTTTCCATGTTAGAGTATCAATATCAATCAAAGCTAGAATAATTAGCAGGAGATTACTAATCTGATGCAACCTTAAGTTAAATCAGTGGTAGTCAACCTGGTCCCTACCGCCCACTAGTGGGCGTTCCAGCTTTCATGGTGGGCGGTAAGGGTTTTGTCCGATACTGAAGCACTTTCCTTTTTAAAAATTTAATTGGCTTTTTAAAAAAATTTCATAGCATTATTTAAAAACATTTTCATTAGGTTTTCATAAAATCACCATTACCGTGGAACCGATGGGTGGTTAGAAAATTTTACTACTAACAGAGATACAAAAGTGGGCGGTAAGTATAAAAAGGTTGACTACCCCTGAGTTAAATAAAGCATTATGTTTCTTCAGTTGTGGTTCGTAAAAGATCTGGATGTCCTAGCAGATCACAGGTGGAACAGCAACCAACAGTGCAATGCAGTTGCAAAAGATAAATGCTATTTTGGGGGTGTATTAACAGGAACAGAAGTGCGGGGCACAGAAATAAATAGGCTGTGCATGGAAGTCTGTGACAAAGCAGTCTTGAGATATTTGAAGAGTTCTTATCATATAAAGGAGGGACTAAATGTCCTTTCTTTGGCCACAGAAAGCAGGAATAGAACATAGGTTGGGACTGCAGGGAAGCAGATTCAGGTTGGATAAGAGAAAGAATTTCCTGATGTAAGACTTGTCAACCAATGGAATATAGCAGGTAAGTGTTCCTCAATCTTGGCTGTTTTCAGATGGGTGGACTTCAACTCCCAGAATTCCTGAACCAGCTGGCTCGAGAATTCTGGGAGTTGAAGTCCACCCATCTGAAAGCAGCCTAGGTTGAGAAGCACTGAATAGGTTGCCTCTTGAACTGGTATATAGTCACCTTCACTGGAAGCTTTTAAAGGTCTGTTCAAAGCACTTTAGCAGATCTTGCACTGAAAAGTATTTGGAGCAAGGTCCTTTCCATTTCTGATGCTGATTTTATTCCCCTACAGCCATGCTCCATGGGTTAAGCATTCTTGTTTCTGGTTAGCAGGAAACCAAGGTAATTCAAAATGAACAGGTTGACATTGAGAATAAAGGACAAAGAGGAATCAGTGTACAACAGGACATGGGAGCGATTTTATGATTGGTTAGAAAAGAGATACAAATAGAAACAGAAAGGAACAAAATATAAAACAAATAACTCAGAAGACACATTATTAAATTGAGCGGGGATAGGAAAGTATTAAAATGCAAGCGTACAAGTTAGAAAATGATACAAGTGGAATTATTAGAAATAAAATGTAACAAAGAAAATTATTTGTATGAAAATATAAAGTTGGGATTGCTGAAATGCCACCCCGAGAACCCATCAGAGAAAGTAAATAAGCCAGGGCAACAATGGAAAGGAGGAAGGATGAGGAGGGAAAGGAAGAAAGGATAAAGCAGAGGAAGTTTGAGAGGGGAATTAAGAGTAGGAGAGAGGGTAAGAAGGAGGAAAAGAGAGGAGGAGGGGAGGAAAGAGAGGGGAAGAAGAAAGGAGGAAGGAGAGGAGGAAAGAATAAGGCAGAGAAGGGAGGTTGAGAAGATAGGAGCAAGGTTGTTGCAAAATAAGATGGAGGCATGGGGTGACAAGAAAATGACAAACTGTATTCCATATATTTGTAAGAAAATAACGATAAAGATTAATGATGAATAGATAAATGTTAATAGTAATTGTAAGAGTGCATATTTGTGAAATAGAAAAAAAAGGAAACCAAGGTAATTCCATAGAAGCAGTCCTCGACATACCACCACAACCGAGCCCCAAATTTCCACTGCTAAGCAAGCCAGTTGTTTAGTGAGTTTTGCCCCATCTTACAACCTTTCTTGCCACAGTTGTTAAGTGAATCGCTGCAGTGGTTAAGTTAGCAACAGGTTTGTTAAGTGAATCTGGCTTCCCCATTTTTTTTGCTTGTCAGGAGGTTTTAAAAGACCTCTGTAGAAAGGAAAAGTCAGAACTTTCCTAATATACAAACTTTTCCCCGTCTTAAACTGGGGTACACTGGCATGAATTCCAGGAAGCAGCAAAATTCAAAATCTTGCAGATGAGGTCAAGATTTGTTATATTTGAAGAATGAACTGGTTCTATTCTTTATTTTTGCATGCATAGTTTTGTTTTCTTTCTTTTCAACCCTTATTTTATATTCATTCTTGTTAGTGTTTAACCTCCTTTTAATTTAAAAAAAATCATATGCATAATTAGCATAATGTTATTAAACACAAAAGCACCAGGCTGGGTGAGGCTGCTGCCTATAATAATCAAAGTGTGTCATCTCTGGAACTGAAGCTGCAGGGATCATAAAACTACATCTCCCACAATGCTTCTGTCCATCCTCCACATATGCTTCCTCCTTTCCTTTTGACAAAGCCATTTCTGACGCCCAGAGCAGAGCTTTTCAGGCTGAACAGAGCTCCGGTTATTCAAGAAGATGGTGTGACTCATAATTGGTGGTAGGTGAAGAGTTGCAAAAGGAAAAAAAAGAGGGGCAGCATTTGCTTTCTGGGGTGGTGGGGGGGGGGAGGAGCAGGGGACCCTGGTAAGAGCAGAAAGCTGGCAAGGCATGGGTTTAACCTAAGGAGGCTTTGGAAATCAAACTCCCCAAACCAACTAATGTTTGGATGATCCAGATCTCGGAACATATTCCTGATTTTATTTTTTTCCTCTTTCCAATTCAGCCTGCCGTTATGTGGCTAGGAAAATAACATTGTTCCTGCGCCAGGAGGATGGGGCAGAGACCATGTTGGCTTGCAAGAACCGGACAACTCCAGCTGGTGAGACAGAGATACCCTCTCTCCCAAAGGCCAGCTTCAGTGGGTTGGCATCCTTGGGGGGAAAAGGGTTCAAGAAAAAAGAAAAAAAATACTAGGCTAGGAGCTGGATGGCTCTGATCAGGGGTGGGTTCCTATACCGGTCGGGATCGTTTCACTACGTGTGGACTTTGCGGCTGCGTGTTACTGGCACATGCACAGTTGACTAAATATCATTCTGTGCATGCACAGAAACATGCAGGCAACGGTATAAGAGATTGGGGAACTGGTTCAGGAGCGTGGCGAGCAGTGGTGGGATTCAAATAATGTAACAACCGGTTCTCTGTCCTAATGACCAGCTGGGTAGGCATGGATCAGTGGTCATGTGACCTGGTGGGCATGGCCAACTCAACATCACTCATATCGATGGGCACTTCAGCTTAGCTGTTACAATGTAATAAGGGTTAACCGGAGAGGCAGTTTCTGTAAACAGGGCAATAAAGATTAGGCTAGAAACAACATCAGAATGTTTCCTTCCTGCCTTCTGAAAGCTTCCTGGGTTTCCCACTCAGTTGAAAGTCCATGATCTTGTCCCCACACCCACAAGGATTAGTCCTGTGAAGTGGGGGGGGGGAACAAAAAGGGATTTCTTCCAACAATCGGTTCTCTGAACTGCTTAGAAAGTTAACAATCGGTTATCCCAAATAGGTGCGAACCGGCTGAATCCCACCATTCATGGCGAGCCTGGGTAGCTGCCAGTTTGCGACCTAGGCCGCAATTCCACCACCGGTTCGGCTGAACTGGGAGCAATCCAACTCTTGCCCTGATGTATCTCACAGCTATTTTTTCCCCCTTTTGCAGGTATCCCAAAAAAGCCAGGAGGGTCTGAATGCATTCCTTGCTCAGCCAGCGAAAAATGTCCTCTCGCGGCTACTTCGGAAGTCAGAACCCAGGAACCAAACTCCTGATGAAGTAAAATAAAAACGGACAGCAGAGCGGAAAATGACGGTTTGTTTGACAAAATCCTGCGGATGCAGGAAGTGAACAGACCTGAGAATCTGTCCTCCTCTCGTTGTTCCACGATGAAAATAAATTTCAATAAAGAAGTGTTCCATGCATTTTTTTGAAAGAGTGTTTACAAAAGGTGATTTAGCCGCTGATGAGTGGGGGTGATCTTGCAATGTAGAATTCACATTGATGATTTCTTTTTGACAGTAATACGAAGCAATCCGAGATTGGTAGTTTCAGAGATAGGGTTCTGCAAATTGCGGTGATGGAATGGAAATACAATACACTACCTCCGTTTCTCTCCCTCGGAAAATTAAAAAAGCTATTAGGGTTTTTGCAAAAAAAGAATTACAAGTTTAAGAGGTCTACTTTCTTATTTAATAAGAAAGATTTACCAAGCAGGCTTGATAAAAAATAGAGACTGACTGACATATACTAAAGATTTTTAAAGTTTTCATATTCATTTTGTTTTAAAGGTTTTAAATGCTGTTACCATGAACTTTATGCCACACATTTATGCTATTTTTGTTATTTATTTGACTTATTTAATAACCTGTTATATATTAATGGCATATTGTCCTTTTTTTACATATACAGTACAGTCCTCCATCAATTTAATGCCCCAGGACAGGGGTCAGCAACCTTAAACACTCAAAGAGCCACAAAGGTCCTAACCAGAAGCCCACGATTCAATTCTCTATGGTTCCCCCACCATAGAGTCTCCGCCTAGTATGGCATCCTTTTTCCTCTACCTGTCCTAACCGAAAGCCCTATCAATTGTGGATCTGATGGGCCACAGGGAGCCGTAGTAGAGGGATGAAAGAGCCATATGCGGCTCTAGAGACGCGGGTTGCTGACCCCTGCCCCAGGACAAAGAGGAAAAAAAGGGCAGAAAAACAATACAACAAAATTCTCCTTTAACAATTTTGTTGCAATTTTGTCATACTGTTTTCTTTTTAACATGTTTTACTAAACAGTGTTTGACATGTTTCCCATCCAAAAATCCTGGGTTACTAGGCAGATCTTTCCTTTTAAAATGTTCCTTTTTAAATGCTTAAGTTAAAAAAAAAGCTGTTTCTTATTGCTCTGGGGTCAATATCATAATAATGTACAGTAATCATTCAACATCCCACCTACTCAGTACCCGAGGAAAGGACGTAAATAGATCAATATGGCTAAAACAATATGAGAAACTGAAGAACCTTCTTGGATGAGAAGTGAAATGTCTTCAAACAAAAACCAGAAAGTCAAGTTGCCGCTTGAAAAAGCACCGTTGGGATAAATATGAGAAACTATTTACAGTATATTTTTCCTGTTAGGCAATACATTGCTCACCCACTATACCACATTTTTAAAAATTCATGTATATATAATAAAATACAACCTGCTATTAAAGAAAATTGTTACATAAATTCAGAAGAAAGGCCTATACAGGAGCTGGGAAATGATAGCAAAGATTTCATTACATAAATGGATGGAAGAGTGATAGCTTGAAGTCTCACGTATACAATACAATACAATAGCAGAGTTGGAAGGGACCTTGGAGGTCTTCTAGTCCAACCCCTGCCTAGGCAGGAAACCCTATACCATTCCAGACAAATGGCTATCCAACATCTTCTTAAAGACTTCCAGTGCTGGGGCATTCCCAACTTCTGGAGGCAAGCTGTTCCACTGATTAAATGTTCTAACTGTCAGGAAATGTCTCCTTAGTTCTAAGTTGCTTCTCTCCTTTATTAGTTTCCACCCATTGCTTCTTGTTCCGCCCTCAGGTGCTTTGGAGAATAGTTTGACTCCCTCTTCTTTGTGGCAACCCCTGAGATATTGGAACACTGCTTATCATCATGTCTCCCCTAGTCCTTCTTTCTATTAAGCATTGTATAGACACAATGGATTCCTGAATCCTGCAGTTACTGATCTTCAGCATACCTAACTCTTAATTTATTTAAAATATCGAATTTAACTGAGCCCACCAAGGTTCTGCTGTGAGCCAGATACTGAGATGGTTGCAAAGTCCCTGTGTGGTCATGTGTTCAATATTCAGGCAATTGGCAACCAGGATGTATTTACGATAGTTACAGCAACCCAGGGGTCACTTGTGACTTTCCCAGCCACTTTTCAACAAGCAAAGTCAATTGAGGGGTGGGGGAGCTGATTTTGCTTAATGACCGCGTGCTTAATAACAACTGCAGTGAGTTGTTTTACAACCTTGGCAAAAAAAGGTTCATAAAATAGGGTGCGACTCACTTAACAACCACCTCACTTAGCAATGAAAACGTTGGTCCCGATTGTGATCGCAAGTCAAAGACTACCTGTACTTATTAAGTACAGACCTAAATCTGCCATTTCCCTCCTTCCTATGGTAGAATTAACCTTTTTATTCAATCACTCAGTCAGAACAGAGCTGGAAGGGACCTTGGAGGTCTTCTAGTCCAGCCCCCTGCTCAAGCAGGAGATCCTATATCTGTGATGGTGAACCTTTGGCACACATGCCATATAAAGGTGGCAGGTGGAGCCCTCTCTGCAGCAGACACATGAGCCGTCACCCCAGTTCAGCTGAACGGCGCATGTGTGTGCGCCTCCTGCTGGTCAGTTGATTTTTGAGTGCTGCGCATGCACGAGGCCCAGGACACGTGCAGGAGACACATGCGCATGTGTGAGGGGTTGCACACGCATACGCAGGCAGGGGGGCAGGGGAGTGTGGGCGCGCAACATGCCCCCCATGCCTCGTGGAGGGAGGCTGCAGGGAGGCCTGGCTAGGCCCAAAATGGGCCATGGGGGGGTGTAGCACGTGCATGCGTGGGGGGCAGGGGAAGCATGGGGGGTGTTGTGCATGCATGGCATTATGGGTGTGGGCACACACACGCTGTGGTGAACATGCGCACCCTTTCAACAAGTGATGACAAAAAGGTTAGCCATTAGTGTCCTATATCATTTCATACAAGTGATAATCCAGCCTCTTCTTAAAAACTTCCAACGATGAAACACCCACAACTTCTGAAGGCAAAGCTGTTCCATTGGTTAATTGTTCTTCAGTGTTTAATTTTAAGCTTAATTGCCTGCTGCTTCTCTCCTTAATTCATTTCCATCCATTGTTTCTTATCCAGCCTACAGGTGCATTGGTAAATAAGTTGACCCCATCTTTGTGGCAACCTCTCAAATACTGGAGTACTGCAATCGTGTTACCCCCAATCCTTTTTTCCCTAGACTGACCATATATCCAGTTCCTACAACTCTTCTTCATATATGGTTTAGTCTCCAGGCCTTTAATCGTCTTAGTTGCTCTTCTCTGCACTTTTTGCAGAATCTCAACATCTATTTTTGTAACGTGGGGAACAAAACTGGATGCGGTACTCCAGGTGCGGCCTAACTAAGGCTTTATAAAGCGGTACTAATACTTCACGTAATTTTGATTCTATGCCCTTGTTTATACAACCAAGGATTGCATTCCCCCAGCATGCTAGCTTTAATCTATTTTTGAGCACCTTGAAAACAAAATGACCTTCCTTGCTTCTTGACCATCATTAAGTTGAAGTTCGCTAAGTACAATGCATGATGTCGCCCCGATACTTTCCCCTTTTTATAACTCTAAGCCTTCTCTACTTTCAGCCAATAAAGTGATTATGTCTGCACTTTTCAGACTGGAAGCCTTTCAACCTCAAAATGATTTCACCGGTCATCTCTTCCAATCCTTCCCTAATCCTTCCTTAATAGATTCACTGCAGAGTGAAACAGGGACAGTATCAAAACTGCGGATTACTGTCGGCTTTCCTTTCTTATTGCGAGTCACTCTGTTTCTCCAGGGCTTCCCGTCCTACGGTTTCTGTGTTAAGAGTACAAATATCAAACCCACACTAGAATAATTATCAAGAGACTTGTGATCAGATGCAATCTTACATTAAGGCATTATGTTTCCTCAATTATGGTTCTTAAAAGATCCGGAAGTTCTAGTACATCACAAGCTAACAGTGTCGTGCAATTGCAAAACAGTAAATGCTATTTGGGGATGTATTAGTAGGAACAGAAATTCAGTTCACAAAAATAAATAGACTTTGCATTGATGACTCTGTGACAAAGCAGTTTCAGATATTTGGAGTTATATAAAGGAGGGACTAAATTTGCTCTTTTTTGAGGCCACAAAGGGCAGAAGTAGATTATGGGTTGAGCCTGCAGGGAAGGAAGTTAGGAAGTTTTACTTTATTGTCACTGCACCTCGTACAATGAAGTTAAATGCCATCTTCAGTATACATCACACATTAGAAAACTATTTAAAAAACAACAACACATGTCTTTCACTTTCTCACAATTGAATTGAAAACCCCTGATACTGCATTAATATTGCACTATACAGTAGAATTCAACATAGTTACTGCTCTGGGATAGAAACTGTTTTAAGCCTATTTGTCCTTGTTATTATTGTCCTGTACCATCTGCCAAATGGCAATAGTTCAAAAAAAAGGGTGCCCAGGATGAAGCAGATTCAGGTTGGATACAAGGAAGAATTTCTTGACAGTAACATCTATCAACCAATATAATACAGTAGGTTGCCTCTTGAATTGATAATCATCTTCACTGGAAGCTTTTAAACATCTGTTCAAAATGCTTTAGTAGATTTTGCACCAAATGGTCTTTGGAACAAATGACCTCCACGATCTCTTCCAATTCTGATGCTTCTGATTTTACTCCCCTTCCATGCCCCATAATTTCCCTTGGTTTAAGCATTCGTCATTAGCACATAACCAAGGTTAAGTGGAGATTCCACGTTAAAATCTCTGCTAACTGGAAAAGGAAACCCACCCCGGTTTAAAGGATACTTTTAGCTCGAGAGAAGCCTTGGATCACTGTTAAAACTTTGTGAGATTCTGAAAGAGAGTGGAGAAGACACTTGCCTTAATTTGCCCTGTGTAGTATATAGGCTTTCTAGCAGAGAAAAGTAAGAGTAGATCAGGGGTGCCAAAATTTCAACTCACTGAACCCTTCATGAAATTTCAGATTGTTCATCCTCCCAACATTATATGAAAATAATTTAATAAATACCATTTTAACTAAATGTACTATGAAAACAATTACTACCGCTGCTAATCATAATGGCTAGTCTCATCGACCCTTGTAGATGGAGGGGGAAGAAAAGAAATCCAGAAATATGGCATAAATACACACACAAACTACATTATCTAAAGATCTATAGAAAGAGAAAGCCAGAATATTAATAACACGGAATTTTTTTTCCAGTCTTAAACTTAAACTGAAATTCAGGGAGGAACAAAATTAAAACCTTAAAAATGAGATCAAGATTTATTGTACTTGAAGAACTAGTTTATTCCTTATTTTCGCATCTTTGGCATTTCCTTTGTTTTCTTTATATTAGTTGCTAGTTTTTAATCTCCTTTAAAAAAAAATTAACTACACGCTCAGACACACGATATTATTAAAGATAGCAGCGCTAAACTGGGCGGCTGCCGCTTACAGTAATCGAAGCTTTGCCATCTTCGGATCTGAATCCGCAGGAATAAAACTACACTTCCCACAATGCTTCTCTCCACCCTTCGCGTCTGCTTCCTCCCTACATCTTTTGACAAAGCCATTTTTTTGCCGCACAAAGTGGAGCTATCCAGGCTGAGCGGCTCCCCATTTCTTCAAATAGATGGCGTGACGCATAATTGGTGGTAGGTGAAAGGGTTGCAGAAAAGGAAAGAAAAGCAAGCAAGCCATCACTTTGGGGCTGGAGGAGGGGGAAGCATGGGAACCTGGAAGATGAAAGCAGAAAGCTGGGAAAATGAATCTCTAAAGCTGGGAAGGAACAACAGGTTTACCCCAAAGAACATCCAGAGATCAGTTGCCACCAAAATAAATACACAGAGGTGGCCCTATAGTCCAGCTCTTGGGGGATATTCCTGATTTCTTTTTCCCTTTCCAATTTAGCCTGTCGCTATGCGGCTAGCAGAATAGCATCGCTCCTGCGCCATGGGGATATGGCAGGGAGCATGTTGGCTTCCAAGAAAACATGACGATCTGGTAAGACAGAGATATCCCACTTTCCAATGGGCACCCTCAGATCGGTTGGCAAAAGTCTCTTTAGGGGAAAAGGGTTGGGAATAGTGGGAATTGCAGAAGAGCTATGGGGGAAAAAAAGACTATGCTAGGAGTTGGATGGCCCTGATGTATCTCACTGCCATCTTTTCTTGTAGGCATCCCCAAAAAGCCTGCAGAGTCTCCATCCATTCCTAACTCGGCCAGCGAAAAATATCCTCCCGCGGCTACTTCCAAAGATGGGACTCAGGAACCAAAGTCTGGATGAAATAAAATAAAAAGGGCAGCAAAGCGGATAATGACGGTTTGTTTGACAAAGTCCTGCGCATGCAGGAGGTGAACAGACCTGAGAATCTCTTATTCTGTCCTCCTCTCTTTGTTCCACTATGAAAATAAACTTAAATAAAGAAGTATTTCACGCATTGTAAAAGAAAGAGTGAGTGTTTAACCAAAAGTAATTGGCTGCTGATGAGGGAGGGGGTGATCTTGCAATATAGAATTCACATTGATTCCTTTTTGACAGTAATACGGAGCAATTGAGATTGGGAGGAGCAGAGATTTCATTTGGCAAATTGTAGTAATGGAATGGCATATAGTATTGTACATTTTCTCTCCCTCAGAAGATAAAAAAGTTCTGTCTTGCATAAAAGTATCACAGGTTTAAGGGATCTATTTTGTTATTTAATAGTACTTGAAATTTGTCAGGTTTGATTAAAAATGGGGGACTGACATTACTAGAATTAGTTAAAGTTTTCATATTCAGATTTGTTTTAAGTGCTGCTTTATGCTATTACAGTGAATTTTATCTTCATGAAGCATATGTTTCTTATTTTTTGTAATCTGCATTATTAAACTGTTATTAGTAGCATATTATTTTTACACAAATATACATGAACATATATTCCTCTATTTAGTGCAACAAGGGTTGTTGCAAACTTTTTATTTTTGTTTTTAAAATATTTTTCATAGCTTTAGTGTTTTAATTATGTTATCTATCAAAAAATCTTCAGTTATTAGGCAGATTCTTCTTTTTCTTTTAGGGTGTTCCTTTTTAAAAGCTTGAGCCAAAAAAAAGCTTTTTCTCATTCTTGTGGGATAAAGGGCTTAGTAATATATAGTAATCATTCAACATCCCACCTACTCAGCACCTGACAAAAGGAAGTAAATATATAAATATGGCTGTAACAAACAGAGAAAATATCTTTCCTGTTAGGCAATACATGTTCACCCACTAGACAACATTTTAAAAAAATCATGCAGCTACAATAAAATACTCTCCAAAGAAAGAAGCTTGTTACATAAATACAGGAAAAATACTGTACACTATTGCAGCCAGGAAAAGGGTAGCAAAACATTCATAAAAAGATGTAAGAAAAATACGAAAGACCTATAGAGACACAGGTGGATTCCTGTATTCTGCAGCTGCTGATTTTCTACATAGATACCATTTCCATTTCTAATTTGCTCGAAACAATTTTAAAACAGTTTTATCTAACTGTCCTGAACCCATGAAGGTTTTGCTATTAACCTGATACTGAATGCTAAGACTTGAGTATTAAAAAAAGATCAAGCTTTAACCTTTACAAAGTTTGATAATTTTAGTACTGAGCAAAAAAAAATTTTTTAGACTTTTTAAAGAGTACAATGCTTGGAAGGAATTTGTGATTTGAAGTGATCCGCAAACCAGTCACAGCATGTTTTTTTCAAATTTATGAAGAAATATGAAAGAATATTCCTGGATTAATTATTTTAAGGAACAGCAATACGGAATTGGCTGGAATCTTAATTATGTTGCATTTTTGAATGCTTGTGCATGTGATCGCAGATAAATTCATTTTATGCCTTCTGTTATTTTGTGCAATCCAAGGTAGAGTGAGGGGATAAAAAAGATCAAAAAACTAAATTTCTTCCTTAGGGGGGAAAAAAGTCTAGTTGCCTTTTGAAAAAGCACCTTTGAGACAACTATGACTGAGAATATCCACAAACATTTTACCCATTCTTTAATAGATCAACGTGTTAATTACAGTGCCCATACAATTAGATTTTGCAACAGTACAAAAGTAGGGAAGGGGGAACTGGTAGTCTATTTTTATTCTCAGAAAACCTATTCAATGTAAATCAGTGAGGTTTGGTTACAGTACTGAATGGGTTGAAATTAAGAAATAATGCTAATTAATTCAATTTTGTAGATAACAATACTAAAACTACGGATTTGCTCAGAATGACTCACTAGTAGAATGTATACTTTTTGAACGGCACGATTTTTTAAAAGATAGCCTGTAAAACAGCCTACTCAACACCATAAAAATGTTAAATGTCAAAAGAAAAAGAACTACAATTCCCAGAAGCACAGCGAACGAAGCGGCAGACGCATGCGCCGCTTCAGTGGTTTTTTTATAAAAGCTTGTACGCATGCGCGCGTCACGTTTAAATACTCCAATGCACGTGGTCGGGATGAAACTTACCTGGTTCCCCCCACCCTCACAGAATTCGTTGGCGCACACCGAAGCAATATCCGTCTGTCGTGCTAAAATTCAACGCATGACGAGAAGCGACTAACCACCCGTCTGGCCTAGGCACGCGCACTTCCGTTCAACGTTTGACACCCCCCCCCCTATAAACTGCCCTCCTCGAGGCGCTCCTTTGCCGCATGACGAGCCCTACGCATGCGCATTTGCGCTTCCGCTATACCCTTCCGTTCCCGATGGTGGGCACGCCGGTCGGGTCCCGCCTCGTCTCTCTTATGGTTGGGCAGAAGAGGAAAGAAGAGGAATTCCATTGGGCGGCGGTGTTACTATGGCAATAATCGACTGGGTGGAAGTCGGTGCTGGTAATAGAATATAGGAAAGGCGGAAGGAAGATGGCGGCGCTGGCTTCGGAGTTGCTGCTTTTGAGCGATTCAAGCCGCTTCCGAGCAGACAACCTGCTGAGCAGCGAGGACTGGGGTAAATGGAAGAAGGAGAGGCAGTACTGGGCCAAAGGAGGGGGCAGGGCCTACAGGCCTGGGCTACGCTCGGGTTTCATGGCTGAGGTTGCAGAGGGGCCCGCTAATGCATATAAGGACACTCTGTTGAAAACTCTATGGCTTTTAACAGGTGATATCAGGCCGGTGTGCAACGGGGTATATCAACTTTCCGCCAAGGAGAATCTTCACCTGTTGCATTTCTGCCTGTCAGGTTCTGAATTGGAATCTGACAGGCAGAACGATAACGGTCTTGGTCGTTAAAGGTGGTAGCATAAAGGTGGCTGAGTGGCTAAGATGCTGAGCTTGTCGACCAGAAAGGTCGGCAGTTCGGCGGTTCGAATCCCTAGTACGGGTCTCCTGCGTGAGTAGGGGGTTGGACTAGATGACCCCCAAGGTCCCTTTCAACTCTACCGTTACTGAATTGACTGTTTATTTAGCAGGAAGGTTTTTCAAATGCGCTTTGCCATTCATCTTTAAGGGGTTGCAGTAGAGATGGTGGTTCTTTTTTTTTTTTAATACCAGCCTAGGGTTATCAAAACTGAAGAGATCTGATATGGAAGAAGGAGGAGGCGGTCTTTCTGCATTTTTTTATGATACACAGTTAATAAAGGGCATTGCATAGATGATAGGGAAAATGTAAGCACTGCAAAATAAGTTGAGATTCACCCGATGTTAAAAAATATTATTAACCTGGCACCAAATGCACATTTTATATGACATGATTACTTTATGTGGCAACACAGAGTTCTTTGTAACTGGCTTATATAAGCGGTATTTCCAGTTTTGTTCTGGTTTGGGTGGCAGCTTAACTAAATACCAGGAAATAAAGTTAGAGAAAATGTGTAACTGTAGTATGTACAATTGTTGGTTGTACATATTATAACCACTGTTAGTGGTTAGATGTTTAGACTGGATTTGATGTTTTTTATCCACTATTGGGTCTTTCCCAAGGACATGGAATAAACAGATGTTGCTGGATTATTATTATTATTATTTAGAGATAACCCATGGTTGTGTCATCTAATTCCTTATCCAATTGCACTTTGCTGCTCTCCCTCCAGATGCAGGTCTTTACAGCTGCTTGGATAATGATGGAAATGTGGCAGCTGAACTTTTCCCTTGTCTTGAACATAGCATTATGGACAGTAATGGTACCTGTTCTGCGGTGAGAATACCTTTGCTTTTGGAAAAATATTGTTTTGCTTTCCATATGCCTCCGTGGCAGGACACACTTTTCAGCAATTTGAAGTCTGTCTTTCTCTTCCCCTCTATAACTTTATAAAAAAATTGAATTGGGTAGACTTTAGCATCTTGATCACGCCCATCCCTACCACTTGGGCTTTATTGTTTGTTCTAATGTGACTTACACATTAAAATGTGTGAGTTAAAATGAAGTCTGGCAGAGGTGTGGTGGTAATTATATAATGGCTCACATGACATGTGTACAGGTTTGGATTGCATTTCCAAGAATATTATCTCTAGTCCTGAAAGTTTGATTGAATTGGAACTCCCAACTAAAGGAGTCCTCAATGTACGACCATAATTGAGCCCAAAATTTATGTTGCGAAGGGAGACATTTGTTAAGTAAATGTTGCCCCATTTGTTGCTGCAGTTGTTAAGTGAATCATTGCAGTTGTTAAGTTAGTAACACGGTTGTTAAGTAAATCTGGTTTTCCCATTGACTTTTCTTGTCAGAAGGTCATAAAAGGTGATCACATGATCCCGGGACACTGCAATCGTCATAAATATGAGCCAGTTGCCAACTGTCTGAATTTTGATTATGTGACCATGGGGATGTTGCAATGGCCATAAGCTTGAAAAACAGTCATGTTACTTTCTCCAATGATGTAACTGAACAGTCACTAAATGAACTATTGTAAGTCGAGGACTACATGTATACCTCCTCATTTACACATCCACTCACTGCCATCACACCCTGCTCCTTAGACCCAAGGAGTCAGACTTATCGTTTCCCATAGATGAAAAGCTTTATTTTCTATATCTTTCTTTCTATGCCAGCAGTTCGGTGATGGGTTTGATCTGGACATGGAAACTATGCCTCCAGACCCACCTTGGGATCCTTTGCAAGAATCTCTATTCCCAGGTGAGTATTTTCATGAAGATGGGCGGTAGGCAGGTTATCGAGAACCTGTTGTAGAACTGAGGATACTGTGATGCATCTGGTGAATCTGATTGAGTGGCTTTTGATTCAGAAACATTTTTATAAGGCCATTGATTTTTAAGCTGTTGGAAGATTGTGTTTTCTGGCAAAAAAAATTTAGACGGTATCATTCTGGAAATGACAAGAGGAGGATGATATTCATAAGGAAGAGGTTTATGTTAGACTATCCTACCATCTCAGCTTAATACAAATGTATGTATCATGTACCTGCCTACTCACTGCTGTTTGGCAAATAAGACCAGAGACAAGTAGTTTGCATGTTAGAAAGCCTAGATTTTATCTCTACTGTTGTACCTCCTGTTTAAAAATATACCTTTAGGAAGTCTTTGGTGAGTCATTGACAGCAGGAGTAGACAGTGATGGACAAGGTGTCTATATTTAGTAGAAAAATTCTTTTGAGTGGGAGAAAAATGAAATTTGTGTACGTGTCCTGCTGCCTTCCCAGAAGCATCTAGCTGATCGTTGCCCACATGAACCTTTGATCTGATCCAGCAGATAGCTTTTATTTCTGCTTCCTAGAATTGTTTTGGGCTGTGCAGAAATTTGTCTGGGAGTGGTTTTGTACAGTAACAGTTTAATGAGCAAACTTTGTGTCTGTCCTGCATGAAAAAAAAACTGGAGCAAACTTTTCTAACCGATTGACAATTAAATTCCTTCTTGAAGGCAGAGCAGAAGAGATAAGAGGATCACTTGTTTGCTTTTTCCTCTTTCCTGTCCTCTCCCTGCCTCCCCATTTCTGACTTCCTTTTTGATTGAGGCTGAAAGTTGCACTCAGCTTGTGACTTGACAGTTTATCCTGTGGTCTGGCTGCGATATATTGCTTAAAAACTAGATGCGCTGCAGAACCAGTTAAAAGTCCACGAACTGCAAGTCACTTTCCTCTTAATTAGAATTCTGTACCAATCTAATTATTAGTGCAAATCTACAGAGGCATATTCCTAACTGTTCTTTAAGTGGCATAGTTAAGCTGCAAAATCAGATATTTAGGAGTGATAGGAACTACTTCTGGAAAAGGATTAGTAGGGCAAGGTCTATTGAAGACAGTACTTGTGGTAGATAACAGCATGTAGCTGTAGTATTAGCAACTGCTGAGTGGTCAATTTCTTAACACAAGGTTACTTGTTGGTTTCTTCCATACCTTGATTTTTGAATCAAGACAGAAGAAATGTTAATCTATGGATAATCAGATTCTTTTATCATTCATAGAGGGGGGAAATGGCCATGGCATTGGAGAGAAAGCAGTTTTTGGACCTGATAAGTCTTCAGTTGCAAGTGGAACAAAGCAGGGAGTCTGACAATTTCTCTTATTTGGGTTTGCTGTTGTAGAGTTTTACTTCTCCTTTAGGTATTATAAGCAGGAAGTATAGCTACCTCATGATGCCTTCAGAGTGTTATAGAGCCCTTCAGGTGACAAGAATTAGAGATCTGCTTCCTCTGCTGGCCCAGATGGAAGGAACTGGTGGCATGGCAGTTGAAGATGAATGGGATTAGAGGCCCGTGAAGATGGCTTCCTTGGGATTCAGCACTTAGGGCTGACTGTAGAAATTGCAAGTGGGGAGGACAGGCTTATGTCTTACGATTTATATTGTTTTATTTAGTATCCTAGTATGATTTATGTTGATTATTTAGTATCCTGTGACTATCACTAAGTGCTGTAACTTATGATATAGGATGAATGTATTTTTATGATAACTCTGATCATGATTTATCACGTTGCTTGTATGTACAAGCACCTATGCACTGGAGACAAATTCCTTATGTGTCCAATCACACTTGGCCAACAAAGAATTCTATTTTTCTATTTCTATTCCTATTCTATTTTTGTTCTATTCTATTCTATTCCATTCTATTTCTATTTCTATTCCATCCCATACTATTCCATTCCCATCCCATTCTATTCTATTCTATTCTATTCTATTCTATTCTATTCTATTCTATGATAATGGGTGTGAGAGGCAAAGAGGGAGTACTTAACCATCAGTTTCCTTTTCTCTTGGATCAGCAGGATGGTGGTGAAAGTGTCAAATTCTCATTTTTTTAGAGTTGCAAGTAAAGTCTGAGCCGGTCTCCCCTGCTTCATCTCATTGCTCCGATTCATCTGTGGCCTCCTCCGATTCCTCTGCGGCAGGCTCCTCTTCTGCAGAACTCTCGGAGCAGGTAGGTCTTCTCGAAGATCTCTTTGTAGACAATCCCAGAACCCGAATGGTAACAACACATAATGGTAGTTCTCCATGCATGGCCATAATTTGGGGCTGTCGTGTTGAGACCCTTGTTTTTCTTTCAGGTCCTTGGACCAGGTGACGTGATTGGAGTGAAGACAGAGCATCCTCCAACCCCTCCGTGCATGTTTGGAGATGTCCTTTTACCTCCCTTTGGAACGGTACACATCAATGTAGTCCCAGCTTCCGAGACAGGTAAGTTGGGGAGAATCGTGTAGCAGCAAGCATTTATTTCTTGCTTCTGCACTGAATTTAGTAACTATAGATAGACTCCAAAGCTTGGTGCTCATAACCAATGAAGGAGACACAAATTCTGTTGCTGGAGTGTCCTGTGCATATAAAAAAGAAATATTCCTGAATATCAGGGGATGGGTGGGCGGGTTAGGAGGTAAATTAAGTCTAACGAAATAACCTGTCTGTTAGTGACAATATGACATTTTCTTTTTGTCTCTCGGCATGTCCTGTCCAGATATTATTTATCCTCCCCTTCTCTTCAGCTTTCCTTTTTGGGTGGGGATGAGACCTTTGAGGAGATTATGTTTCTCTTGGTGGATATTTTGTGTTAGGTCCGGTAGTATGTGAACTATCCATGTTCCTGACATCCATTCGTAACAGTTTAGAAAGAGTTCCATTAATTGCTTTTGCATGAACAAGAAAAAACTGCCAAAAAATATTCCAATTCTGTAGAGCTCATCAGGAAAAAAAATGGGGAAAATGTCCAAGAAAAAGACAAAGGAAAATATTTTCCATATTATTCCAAAAAAATTGAGTTCAAATGTTTTTACAGAGATTTACAGGTTAACAGAGTTGGAAGGGACTCTGTAGGCCATCTAATCCAACCCCCTGCCCAAGCAAACTCTATACCATTTTTGACAGATGGCAGTCCAATCTTTTCTTGAAAACTTCCAGTGATGAAGCACCCACAACATCTGAATGCAAGCTATTCCATTGGTCGATTGCTCTCACTGTCAGAAAATGTATCCTTGTTTCCAGGTTGAATCTCTCCTGGTTCAGTTTCCATCCATTATTCCTTATCTGGCCTTCAGGTGCTTTGGAAAATAAGCTGACCCCCTCCTCTCTGTGGCAGCCCCTCAAATATTGGAACACTATATTTTTCCCCCCAAAAGCTTCTGTTAGTTTATTTTTGGAAAGGAAATGACATATAAACAAGCACAAATGTTAACGTATTTTCTTTAAATAGAAAGAAACATCATAGAGATATTATAACAAATGTTCTGTTCTTTCTCACTGTACACAATGAGCCTTGACGTCCCCTACAGTGTTTTTAGATTCTCTGTGTTGTCCTTCCAGTTCTTGGCCTTGTATTTAGTTTTCTGAGCCAAGCCAACATTTCGTATTTTGCACATCAGCTTTTGTAATTTAAATCCTAATAGTTGGCACCTCACCCACACTAGTTAGAATGTTAGTGAAAGTTCATTTGTTAGCAAGAATCTAATTTTCAATGGACTATGTTTTTTTACTTACCATGTTAAGTACTTCTCATAACAGATTGGATATATCGCCATACATATATATTGTTTCCTTTTTAATTTTTCTTTTATAAGTTTGTGCATTTCTTTGCTTCATTTTATTTTGCTAAAAGGAAAGCTATCAAATGACCTCATTTGAAGTAGATAAATAATACAGGCATAATTAGTGTTAGAACTGAAGTCATTGAAGAAAGGGAGCAATAAATATATCTCATTTGTTTCCTGTTCTGTTTTGTTTTTCCTCCTTCAGGGTGATAATAGCTGAGTCTTTCCCAACTCAAGGTGGCTTCATCAGTACAGTTAATTGAGTAAGACTGTAATGGATTCTTATAGGTTGTTTTGACTACTCAATTCTCTCTTAGGGAAACCAGCAGCTCCCAATAAAACAGAGAGCATCCTTAGTCGGAAACCCCCCATTCAACCAAAGCCTGTCGTGGTGACCACTGTCCCAGGACAGACAGCCGCCTCTTCCAGTAAGACCATCTTGTTGCAGCCAGTACCTGTAACCCAATCACAGACCGTCAACCCTGGAATCTCAGGTAAGCCAACCAGGAGGACTTTATTTTTGGATATGAATGGAGCAGTTTCCAGTAGCTGAATGAGCCGAGGTGGCGCAGTGGTTAGAGTGCAGCACTGCATGTTTCTTCAGCTGACTGCTAGCTGCAGTTCGATTCCCACTGGCTCAAGGTTGACTCAGCCTTCCATCCTTCCAAGGTGGGTAAAATGAGGACCCAGATTGTTGGGGGCAATAGGCTGACTCTGTAAACCGCTTAGAGAGGACTGTAAAAGCACTATGAAGTGATATATAAGTGCTATTGCTATTGCTACAGAGTGGAAACATCATATGGGATGGTGCATGGGCTTTTTCGCTTTGGGGTGGGTGGGTGAGTAGGACATTCTGAAAGAAGCACTTTGTTTTCTTATATGAAGGTTACGGTGTATGTGAAACAGGATTGTGGCTTTTTTCCCCCCCCCCCAGTTCCAGCACAGAGTGTTGTGATTTCCCAATCTGAGCTGCTGCATCTCCCAGTGTCCGGTTTGATCAAGGTTCAGTCTCCGGTGAAGGAAGTTCTCTCACCTAAACCAGCCCCTTCAGTCCCCAAGCCAGAAACTAAAACGATCATCCCTGCACCAGCACAAATAGGACCCTGCAACCAAGAGATTGATGTAAGTTTGAAATCCTTAGTTCCAGAGCATTTTCTCTTCCAGAGACATCAAATCCAGGGCAAATGTGAGATCCTTGGTGCTTTATGAGCTTGGTCTGTTTGCTTCCATATGTTAGGTAACATCATCAGTGTTAGAAGGTAATGAAGTTTGTTGTCTGTTTATAAACATTGTCTTGCCCTGCCAATGTTGGTGGAGATGTGGGTTTTTTCCCCCCTTGGCAGTTCCTTGATTAGAATATTGTTTTCTGCTTGTAACAGAAGCGGAAAGCAAATCCTACATCCATTAATGCTGATGATGTTACCTGGTCAGGTACTGAAATGTCTGCAAACAACCAAGCTCACTGAGCATGAAGGGCTCCACATGGGCAGATTTACAGGCAGGACACATCCGGAATATCACGCTGTTCTGTTAATTTCCTACATTTTAACGATCTCCAAAAAGAGAGATAAGTACAATAGCAACAGTTTGCAAGTTTATAGTACATAACTGTTGCTAATTGTTGTGGCAGAAGAGAAAATAAGATAAGGTAAGTTTTACCTGGTGGACAAATCAGAATATTAAACTAAAGTCAGCAGTGGATCCGGAGGATGCAAAGAGCTCTGTGTGACCTACCTTAGATGCAAAATGTAGAACTGAATTTCAGAAAGAAAGCACAGGGGGAAAAAAGTGTCAGTCGGTTATCTAAAGTAGATGGCAAAGAGTCCTGAATTCCATTCCTTCTTTCTTTTATACTATGGATGTGAATATTATTTTCCTTACTAATTTGCTCAAGATCAAGGTCCTGAAAAGGCAGCAGCGGATGATAAAAAACCGTGAATCGGCTTGTCAGTCCCGCCGGAAAAAGAAGGAATACCTCCAAGGATTGGAATCCCGGCTGCGAGAGGCCCTTGCGGAGAATGAGAGGCTACGGCGGGAGAATGCTATTCTTCGGCGACGGCTAGACGGTGTCCTGGATGAGGTGAGCCCCTTCCACCAGGAAGGAGACTTGTGGCTTTCTTATAAAAAGCACATTGTCGTGATTAGCCCCCACATAATGAGGAGGCGAGCTGAGAGCTTTTCGATTTTCAAATAGGGTATGCTATAGAAATATGTTTGCTTACATCTATCTCCCAGTTCAGTACGGTGGCCTGGGGGTTGGGGACCTCTGTCCTAAGTGAGCCCAGAATTGCAGTTGTAAACTCATGCTGGTTGTTAAACAGGTCATCATAGAAGTGACCCAATTTTATAACATTTTTTGTTGTGATTGTTAAGTGAATCTGCAGTCATTTACCACAGTGTTATTAAGGGAAACCTATTGTCTGCAATGGACGTTTTTTGCTGGAAATTGTTTATGAGGTAAATTGTGGTCATATCACCATGGGACACTGCAAATGGCCATAATGTAGGCTGGTTGCTGAGTGTCCAATATGTGATCAGGTGACTAGGGGTGTGTGTCGAATGGGACTTTGCTGTCAGAACTTTGAATCCAGGTCATGAGTTATCTTTTTTGCGGTCCATTGTAAACTTCAACCGGTCCCTAAGCAGCTGGCCGAAAATGGAGGATCACTTGTATTTTTGACTTCTGGAATATAATACCATTTACAAAATTAAAACAGCACCTTAAGCCACAATGAAACAAACCATTGTATACCTTAATATTACATATGAGCGCAGTCACTTAATTCCCCATTTTTTCCTCTACAGATATTGTATAATATTCTTTTACTATTGAGCTGGTCAGTTCCTAGTAAGCAGGAATGTCAGCTGCTGGTGTCTCTGTGTTTTGAAATATTTCCTGCATTTTGGGAGACTTTTAGGGTCCTGTTGAGAATGCTGATATGACCCTCTTGTTCTGGCAGGTTTCATTTCTCCAATTCTGATGGCTGTTAGTAGGATAGTTTAGATGCACTATTGGAAGATCTGAAAAACCAGGCTGGGGACAGATTGTCCTGGAGAAAATCTACCCATCTGGTCACTAAGGGCCGACATCAACTTGATGGTACAATATCAGTCAGGATAACTTAGCAATTAGTTGCTCTAGTTCAGCATTTCAGCCAGGAGTTGGGAAAAGCCAGAACATTCAATCAGACCATTCCATTAAATTTTGAATGCGGTGTGCTGTGATGCCTGATGACTCGCCTGTCTTCCCATATAGAACACCGACCTGAAGTTTGGCTCCGGGAACCGAAAAGTGATCTGTGTCATGGTTGTGCTGCTCTTCATAGCCTTCAATTTTGGGCCTGTCAGGTGAGACTTCCTGGCGCTTTTGGGCTTCCATTCTCAGCTTGGGTTGTGAGATTGTGTTGCTTAGCATTCTCCGTCTGGATGCCCTTTGAAGTTGTTGAATTGCTGGGACAGTTCAGCTTCATCTGTTGTAGGTGTGCATGGATAATGAATGGTCCCTCAAACATGTTAGTATTTGTTCAATAAAATGGCTCTGAAGATGTTCTTGTTGTGTGAACCTTCTGAGGAGAATGTTGCCTGTCTATTGAATTGACTTCTATAGAGGTATATAAGATACTATATAGGAGATGAGCAAGTATGCACCAGGGTGCGGTTAAAGTTTAGAGACCTAAGTCTAGCCCCTTATGAATTCCATTGACCCTTATTTAGCCCCAATTCAGCTTGACTGTTAGTAGCTCAGATTCATGTCAGGCGCAGGAAACCAGGGTTAGGAGTAGAATTCAGTGTACATCATGTTACCTACGGTATATACAAGAATCTGATCTACTAAATGGTCAAGCCAAATTGGTGCTAGCAAAACATGTTTAACCCTCCCTGCCCATCTCCTACAGCCTACAGTATATTGCTGACTGGTTTTTAAAGAAGTTTTCGTTCATTTTTTAAGCGTTTCAGTTTTCATCCATTTTCTAAATTAAAAGCTGATGATGATGATGATTATTATTATTATTATTATTATTATTATTATTATTATTATTATAAAATATTTTTCTCATATTTAGAGAATCCTGCTGAATTGCTGTTCATGCCTTTGGAGGTTGCAAACCCAGTGTGTTTCAAACAAGGTTAACTAAGATGTGTGGACTTCCAACTCCCAGAATTTCCGAGTCAATATACTTGCTAGGGAATTCTGGCGTTGACATCCACCCATCTTAAAAGTTGCCAGGACTGAAAAACACTGCTATAGACTTAAAGTGTGTGTGTGTGTGTGTGTGTGTGTGTGTGTGTGTGTGTGTGTGTGTGTGTTTATATGTATGTGTGTGTGTGTGTGTGTGTGTGTATGTATATATATGTGTGTGTGTGTGTGTGTACACACATACACACACACACTGTATATACCTGTATATATACCTTAGCCATGTTAATAATTCATTGTCCCTCTCTGGCTTCTTCCCACTTCTCAATTTATGTTCTGACAAATGGACTCTGGTCCACAAAAGCTCAGCCTTTAAAGTGGTACATAATTTTCTCACTTTTATTTGTGGCTTTATAGGAGTTTGCTTTGTTCTCTGTATATCCATGCAACCCATAGACACCGTTTTTTCTGCTTCTGCTATCTCTTTGTTGACAGTTATGAGAATACTGGACAAACTTATGTTTTCTTCACATGATCTTGTCCCCACTGTTGGGAAAGATTCGGGAAGAATCGGAATGACCCAGTTACCACCCCAGCCCATTCTTGCACTTGATTTTTACAAAAGGATGGTAGTTTGGAGGCAGTTCACTAGACTATGTAGGCCAGAAATAATTCTGCATACTGAGAGGCCGAGACCTGATTCCATTTTTTAAATCTCTCCAGCATCACCGAGCACAAAGTTGCAGACGTATCTCAGCCCAAGCAGGAACCGGAGTCTGGCCCAGGCCAGAGGCATCTTCTAAGCATTACGCAGGAAGCTCTTGAAATGCCAGAAGAGGAGCAGGAAGAACAGCAAGAGGAGACCCTGGCAAGGCCAGGCAAGGCCCAATTCCGGTAATTTGGATGCAGAAAGTGTGAAATGTAATGATATGCCGAAATTTCTCTAAATTGTTTCTAAATGCTAGCAAGTTTAAAGAATTCTGGGTGTTGAAGTCTACCCATCTCAAAGTTGCTGAGTTGAGAAAGGTTGATTTTAGAATACCATTATTGCTGGAATGATCCTGTTGGTTTTTTTTAAACTGCGGTATCTTCCTGCTCAATCAGATGAAGGAGATCTAAGTAACTGTAATGCTATGCGGGAAGGAAAGGGTTAAAGTATGTAAAGGGTGGTTCAGCGGTTAAAGCAGTGATGGCGAACCTATGACACGCGTGTCAGTGCTGACACGCGTAGCCATTTGGGGTGACACGCACAGGATTTCATGCGATTCATCCTCAGCTCCTGCACGGCCGCCGAGGATGAAAGAATCTGTGCTGGAGGAACGGGGGGGGGACGTGTGATCTCCCCCGCCCACACTCACTTACTGTATCGCCGCCGCCCCTTTCTGAGCGCAGGGGCTGCTGGTAAGACGTGTGTGCCGTGCGCACACATGTCATCAGCACGGCGAGGGAGGACCCGCAGGAGAGGAGCGCGGGAACAGTGCGCGCCTCTCTCCAGTCAGGCCGGCACAGAGAGTCTACTCCTGGGACTGTCGGTTACGACCGCACCACTTATCTCAGTTCACGGCAGGGCTGTGGGGTCTGCTGCTTCCAGCTCCACGTCCTCATCAACATGCCGCTCTGGCCCGCCCCCGCTATGAATATTCATATTCTTCGCCCTCGCGTCACTAGGAATATTCATAGAAGGGGCGGGCTGGAGCGGCATGTTGATGAGGACGTGGAGCTGGAAGCAGCCGACTCCACAGCCCTGGTTCACGGCACCCCAAACAAGTTCAATAATATCAAGGGCAACATACGAAATCGACTGATGAACAAAGAAGTTACTAAGCAGGTATGTTAAATAATTTGTTTTTGGTTTATTAAATACAATTATATATTGCAATTATACATTTTTGTAGTTTAAACTATAAATTGCGCAAAATTATGTTTTTGTCGAAGTGACACACAACGCGAGTTATGCTCGATTTTTTGCCGATTTTTGACACACCATGCCAAAAAGGTTGCCCATCACTGGGTTAAAGATGCTGAGCTTGGCAGCTGGAAAGCTAACAGCCTGGGTTTGAGACCTAAACACAGCATCACAGGGTCTTACTTGCCCCAGCTCCTGCCTGCCTACCAGATTGAAAACCTGAAAATGCGAGTAGATAAATAGGTACCACTTGGTGGAAATAGCATTCTATTTGCCTTGGCATATAGTACAGACCAGGGGTGTCAAACTCGATTTCATTGAGGGACACATCAGGGTTGTGTTTGACCTCGGGGGGGGGGGAGGGGCATGGTCAGGTGTTGTAACTAGCTTGACATTACTTGTGTCTGTGGCACCTGTGGTGGCCCAAGCTCTGCCAATGAAAACAGGCTCCCGAGCTTTATGACCTTTCTTACCACGGTTGTTAAGTGAATCGCTGCCGTTGATCAATAGCAATAGCAATAGCAGTAGACTTATATACCGCTTCATAGGGCTTTCAGCCCTCTCTAAGCGGTTTACAGAGAGTCAGCATATTGCCCCCAACAATCTGGGTCCTCATTTTACCCACCTCGGAAGGATGGAAGGCTGAGTCAACCCTGAGCCGGTGAGATTTGAACCGCTGAACTGCTGATCTAGCAGTAGCCTGCAGTGCTGCATTTAACCACTGCGCCACCTTGGATCAGTTAGGAACCCAGCGGTTAAGTGAATCGGGCTTCCCCATTGACTTGGCTTATCAAAAAGGTCGCAAAAGGAGGGTCATGTGACCTTGGGACACCGCAATGGTCATAAGCATGAATCAGTTGCCAAGCATCTGAATTTTGATCCCAGGATCATGGGGACACTACAAAGGTTGCAACTCTGAAAAGTGGTAATAAGTCACTTTTTTCACTGCCATAGTAACTTTGAACGGTCACTAAAATGAACGGGTGTAAGTCGAGGGCTACCTGTAATTTTCTCCTCCTCCCATGCTCAGGAACCTGTCAGCTCCCTTCTCAGAGATGAAGGACCTCATGTTGAGGGACCTCGACGAGTTGTTCCTTGCTTCAGATTGCCGCCAGTTCAATCGCACTGAATCGCTCCGGTAGGTCTTGAGGAGCAGGGGTCTCCAACCCTTCGGAACTCAGGGACCAATAAATTCATAATTTAAAATCCCACAGACCACTAATATGATCTGCCTATTGACCTGCTGGGTGGGCTCAGTAAGATAGTCATGCGACTGGATGGACATGGCCAACTTGATGTCACTCAATTCGAGGGGCGTCTTACCGACCTTTACTCGCCACTCCTCGCCTCCCCACCCAGGATCCTTAGGGCCCCAACAGGAAGCAGTTGCTGGAGCTAAGCAGCCACCATGAGAAAGACTTGGCAAAACAGCTGGCTCTGTTCAAATTGGATCTGACCGAGAAAGAGGCTCAGTAGGAACACCTCACTGAGGACTACGAGCATAGGCTTTCCAAGCAGAGGAAAGACCTGTGAGAGTGCAAGGCCAGATATCAACGCCTTGAGGCTCAGCAGGTTGAGATGGTCAGCCAGTTCCAGGTCATGATGCAGTCTCACTGGAACGACGCCCTGCGGCTCTTCGCCACCAGTGGCGCTTTCCTCCAGCCTTCACCCAAAGCCCCGCACCAGGAGGCTGAAGCAGACCCCAAGTCGGAATTTCTGCCCCCCTTCAGCCCGCACAAAAAGACCCCGAAGGGGGAGACTCTCTGCAGCAACACAAATGTCCATTGCATGTATCTGGCCCAGGGGCCATACTTTGAGGACCACTGATTTAGTGCAATATAAAAAAAATGCAAATAATTTTTCTGTGGACCACCAAAATTTTCTCACGGACCACCAGTTGGTGACCACCAGTTGGTGACCACGGCTGTGGAGGATGTCATTGATATCCTTAGCTACTAGTTTTGAGCAGCGTTTCTCAATCTTGGCATCTTGAAGACAGGTGGACTTCAACTCCCAGAATTCCCCAGCCAGCGTGTCTGGCTGGGGAATTCTAGGAGTTGAAGTCCACCCGCCTTCAAGTTGCCAGGGTTAAGAAACACTGGTTTAGAGGCTTGCAGACCGATAGATAATCCTCCATCGCTTCCTCTCCCGCTTCTAGGTTGGCAGATGAGCTCAGCGGCTGGGTCCGACGACACCAGATCAACCGGAGGAAACCTTCACAAGCTCGCAAAACAACTCAGGGCAGCCAGGTGGGACATGACAATGTCTTGAGGGGAAGGAAAACAGGCACTGAGCAAGACCAGTATCCAGTAGCTTGTGAATAAGGGGTGGGGGGAGGAGGGGTAATTAAAATGTAAGAAATCCTGGTGTCTCTCGGATGCATCTCTTCCATCCTTACCTACAATCCATGTCTTGGGATTTCAGGAGAAGCCGCCAAAGAAGCCGCCAAGCCCTTCTCACTATGTTCCAGCCAGTCCCCCCAAATACCCCCAGGGGTAAGTTGCTCTTGTGGCAGATTCTCTTGCCTTCTCTCTGAGGATTTTGTCTGGAGCCTTCATCCTAGCAGAAAAATTGTGGTTTCTTCTATTCTTTCCTGACCACTTGTGGGTTTTCCTCTTGTTTTTAAGCTGAAATCGGTAAGGTTTCCTTATGGTAGTATCGGAGTTGCTCGTTTCAAATTATTGCAGTGATCCATAGGATGGGAGATCCTATCTCCTCTTTTCCAGTAATTTCAAGGAGGGCATAATTATGGGTCTTGCTTAGTTGGGTTATGGCACCAAGGACCTCCTGAACCTTTCCTGGGAAACCTGCCAGGATAGCAATAGCACTTAGACTTATATATGGCTTCATAGTGCTTTTACTGCCCTCTCTAAGCGGTTTACAGAGTCAGCCTGTTGCCCCCCACAATCTGGGTCCTCATTTTACCCACCTCGGAAGGATGAAAGGCGGAGTCAACCTTGAGCCTGGTAAGAATCGAACTGCTGGCAGCCAGCAATCAGCAGAAGTAGCCTGCAGTACTGCATTCTAACCACTGCACTGCTGTGGTTCTGTATGGAGGATGAAGCGGTTGTCAAGTACAGAAAATCAGGAAACCCAGACAGTTCAAATGAACATGCAGATTTATTGCGAGGTTTAGCTCTTTTCAAGAATCTGAACTACTAACGGTCAAAGCAAATTAGCGGTAGATAAAAGAGTCAATGGAATTCAAGGTGGGCTGGATTTAGATCTCTTGTGGGTGCGAAGGGATTCAAGACTGATGACACGTTTGACCTCTCCCTCCGGCTTAGCCTGATCATCTTCTACAATAAGTGTCAGTTGCTCTCTTTTCTAAGTTATGTATGGCTGAGCCCCCTTTCTCTCCCTCCCATCTCCATTTCAGACCCCAATGCAGTATCCCATGGCTTTGTGAAGTGCTTGTGTCAGGATAGGGGGGGAAAATGCTTTGTGTCTTGTTTTTTTCCTCCCCTTTTAGGGATTCTCTGAGACAGTTACAGGTGTATCAGCATCCCGACCATACAGAGCATGACTTCATGGATGCCATTGACCGCCGAGAGGATACTTTTTACGTTGTGTCCTTCCGCAGGGTGAGTGAAGAGCTGTCTGCATTCTTTCAGCCTCCCAAGTAAACCAGACCAAGAAACCCAGGATGAGCTCATTCTTCTTAATTGTATAGTAACAGAATCTTGCAAGCGTGAAATTATAAATCTCCAGCTGTCTTTTTTTTCACCGCTTGATTGGGTTCCTGTCCAAGTTTCTTTCTCCGCCCCTTATTCAGTTGTGGGCTCCCTCCACTTTTATCTGATCATTCTCTAGGCCAGAGGTCTCCAAACCTGACAACTTCCAGACCTCTGGACTTCAGCTCCCAGGATTCCCCAGCCAGTATGGAGATTTTGGGAGTTGAAGGCCACAAGTCTTCAAGTTGGAGACCCCCTGCTTCTAGGCAGCGTCTCTTCCCTTCATTTCTCAAGGTTATTCCCACATACCATTACAGCAGTGCTGTTGAACCACAAAGAAAGGTTTGTAAACAATAGCTCTTTTATTAAGTTTAGGGGTTGGACACCAGTGGTGGGTTCCTACCAGTTCGGTCAAATACATAGTAGCTTGGCAGCCTGGGTCACTGGAACCGGCAGCAATCCAGGCCTGCTATGCTTCTGAACCAGTTCTCCCAGCGGCATTGTAGGCAGCACCATCTTGTTTTTTAATTGTACTGCGCATGCACACACATCAACCGTGCGTGCACTGCGTGCCCCTGAGCAAACCAGTTTCTCTGGCGGAAACTACCCCTGTTGGACACACAAAGAATTTGTTTTTGGTGCATATGCTCTCAGTATACATAAAGAAAAATAAAACACATTTGTCAAGTGTCATAAGGTGCCACACTTAATGATAGTCATAGGGTACAAATAAGCAATCAGGTAACAATATCAATATAAATCGTAAGGATACAAGCAACAAAGTTACAGTCCTGCAGTCATAAGTGGGAGGAGATGGGTGATAGGAACGATGAGAAGACTAATAGTAATAGTAATGCAGCCTTAGTGAATAGTTTGACAGTGGTGAGGGAATTATTTGTTTAGCAGAGTGATAGCGTTTGGGGAAAAATCTTTCCTTGTCTCTAGTTGTCTTGGTGTGCAGTGCTCTATAGCGTCATTTTGAGGGTAGGAGTTGAAACAACTTATATTGAGGTTGCAAGGGGTCTGTAATTATTTTCCCAGCCCTCTTTTTCACTCGTGCAGTGTACAGGTCCTTAATGGAAGGCAGGTTGGCAGTAATTGTTTTTTCTGCAGTTCTGATTATCTGAAGTCTGTGTCTCTCTTGTTGGGTTGCAGAACTGTAAACAAGCAAATATCAATAAACATACTGCCCTGATTATCAGTTTTTTGGCTCCTTAAGTGGTCCCCAACCCCCTGTCCGCGGTGTGCCAGTAACCAGTCTGCACAAAGAAGTAAAGCCCCATTTGTGGGATGCAGACAGCACACGAAACCATGTCCCGCTCCGGTCTGCAGAAAAAACTCTGAACTGGAACCGGTCCCTGGTGCCCAAAAGGTTGAGGGCCGCTGCCTGACCTGACACAGGTCTCCTTTTCTCTTAGGACCACCTGCTGCTGCCTGCCATCAGCCACAACAAGACCTCTCGCCCTAAAATGTCCCTGGTGATGCCGGCCATGGCTATGAATGGTAAAACAAAACAAAACTTCTCGGGAGAGGCTGGGCTGCTGCTGCCCTCCTTCCAAAAGGTGGCTGCATGTCAGCATCTCTTTTTTCCTTTTCTCCAGAGAGCCTCTACGGCTCCTCCCTGGGCTACGAAGTCATGATGCAGGTCGACTGCGAGGTCATGGACACCCGTGTCATCCACATCAAGAGCTCCACGGTGCCCCCTTTCCTGAGACGCCAAGGCACCACCCCATCCGACAACCGCACCCAGCCGTCCTCCCCGCCTGCCTTTTCCGGGAAAACTCCCCGCACAACGTTGCGGTCTCATCGCTCCACTCTGTCCACGGCCCGGCGGCATTCCCATCGCACTCTCTACTTTGGGGAACACGGAGGGGGCTAGCTGGAAATCAGGAGAAAGTGGAGAAATTCCTGGAAGTGACATTCTTCCAACTAGGGACTTGGAGGTCCCCTTGCTCCTCGGGGCCACCCCTGCCCAAAAGACAGATGGGTATACCGTATGCTGGTTGGGCAGATCTGGGGGCCTTTACTCTCTCTCCCACCCCTCAAGCCTCTTTCTCAAGAAGTTCCTTGGTCTTTCCCCAGCTGCCACTTCCGAGAAGGCTTCATGGACTTTTCTCCCATAAGGAGGGGTGGAGTGCTGAGCTGCTGCTGCTGTGGAGGCCTGGGCCCCAGCATTGCCCCAAAGAAACCTCTGGCTCATCTCCTTGGAGTGGGGGGTGGGGAGGCCGAGATAGCGCTGGGTGAAATAAGGGACGGACACGAGAGGTGTCCACAACTACTGCCTGCGAGCTGGGAAGTGTGAGAGTGTAACGAAGGATGAATGTTCTCTTTTCCACAAAAGAGGGAGAGACCGAAAAACAAGAGTGTGAGTCGGTTGAGTGTGTGTGGAAGTGTGTATGCTGTCCTCTTCGAAATCGCTCTGGTGGCACTTAGGCCTGCTGTCCTGGGTCTTTTCTTTTGTGTTTATATTTTCCCAAATTGTGTTTTTTTTTAAAAAAAAATAAACAATAAAGAATAGCTACAAACAAACGTCATACGTATTTAACTCCTCGTTTTTTATTCTAATGTCAAAACAGAATAACCCAACAGCAAAATGACACAAACCAAAAAAGCAAAGTGCTGCGTTTGGTGTGTTTGCGGGTGGTTGTGTTTGTGTGTTTTTTTCCTATGAATCAGCCCTGCAACATTACACTTGCAATAAATATTTGTTGGAACAGCCAATAAAATATATTCTGGATTAAGACTGAGCTCCAGTTTCAAAATCCCTCCTGAGAAAACTTGCATGTTTTTATGTCAGCCTGACTTGGGTGCTTTAATACATTTCAAACCTTAAATATTCCGAAAGCATTTTCCTGGTCAAAATCAGAAGCTACGTCACTGAGAATATGTCACTGCATTTTTTTTTCTCAATGTAAAGTTATTATAGACAGGTTTTGGGATTTTGCTGGTGAAACAAGGTAGATAGTGGTAGAAGGAAAAGTGGAACAAATCACCTAAAAATGTTAATGGGTTTTTGACAGGTTTTAGACAAAATTCTTTGCCAAGAGCAATGAAATGGAGATGGATTAAGAGATGGGGAGGGGGGGGGGACATTCTGTGGACTAATGAAGCTGGATATATATACATACTGTACACACAGGCATGTACTGTATTTCACAATGCAGGTAATCCTTGACTTAACCATTCATTCAGTGACCAAAGTTATAAAAACCTTGACAAAAGTGACTTAACAACTCTACTTGCTCTTAACAATTGTTGCAGCACCCTTCTGGGTGATTCAAATTTGGGCACTTGGCAAACGGCATGTATTTACAATGGCTGCTGCAGTGTCATGCGATCGCCAATTGCAATTTTCTGATCAGGTTCCAACAAGAAAAATCAGTGGAGGAAGCTG
Source organism: Thamnophis sirtalis (assembly GCF_051295495.1). Lineage (NCBI taxonomy): Eukaryota > Metazoa > Chordata > Lepidosauria > Squamata > Natricidae > Thamnophis > Thamnophis sirtalis. Next base: position 27,366,232 of record NW_028261383.1, on the reverse strand, counting down.
GATTATCTTAAATGCTGCGTGTTTCACTTAACAAAAATCATAAAGGTGGATGCAACTCACTTAACAACCTCCTTGCTTAGTGGAAATTATGATCCTAATTGTGATTGTATGTTGAGGACTACCTGTATATATGAACTACCAGCATTTTAAATTCTTTATTAGAAAAATGAGAAATCAAGTGCATAAGCCATGTAGATAATTTGAATATTCTAGATGGCAAAATGTTCAGATACAGCTAGTCCTTGACTTACAGTAGTTTGTTTAGTGATTGTTCAAAGTTACAGCAGTACTGAAAACAAAAGTGATTTATGACCATTTTTCACACTTATGACCATTATAGCACCCCCATGGTCATGTGATCAAAATGTGTCTGCTTGGCAACTGACTCATATTTATGGGCTTTGTAGTGTCATGGGGTTATGTGTCAGCTTTTGCGACCTTCTGACAAACAAAATCAATGGGTAAGACAGATTCACTTAACAACCAGGTCACTAACTTAGCTACTGTGATGATTCCCTTAACAACTGTGACAAGAAAGGTCATGAAATGGGTGAAAACCTAGCACTTAACTTAGCAACCTATATTCTGGGCTCAATTGTGGTTGTAAGTCAAGGACTACATGCACAGAAAGATGATTTGGAAATAATTTGGCTTGTAGTAGCGGGCGTTTTCTCAGAATTAGGACAAAAGTACACTAACCAATTCTATTGTGAGAAATTCTTTTGTGCTTCTTGGGGATTTCAAGATGAGGATTACACAGTTTATGGAGATTCTCAGTCATCCAGGTCATGGTTGTCCCAAAGGTGCTTTTTTCAAGAGGCAACTGAACTTTCTGGTTTTTATTTGAATATGTTTGGCTTCTCCAAGAAGCTCCTTCAGCTGACTGGATCAGAATCAGAATAGAGCTGGAAGGGACCTTGGAGGTCTTCTAGTCCAGCCCCCTGCTCAAGCAGGAGATCCTATACCTTTTCAGACAATTGGCTGTCCAATCTCAGGCTGGGGGGTAAAACAGTACACCCCTCAGATAGGGTCCGCAACTTGGGAGTCCTCCTGGACCCACAGCTGACTTTTGAACACCATTTGTCGGCTGTGACCAGGGTGGCATTTGCCCAGGTTCGCCTGGTGCACCAGTTGCGTCCCTACCTGAACCGGGAGGCTCTCACAACAGTCACTCGTGCCCTTGTGACCTCTAGGCTGGATTACTGCAACGTGCTCTACATGGGGCTGCCCTTGAAGAGTATTCGGCAACTTCAGCTTGTCCAGAATGCAGCCGCGCGAGCGATCGTGGGTGCGCCTCGGTTCACCCACGTAATACCTATCCTCCGCGAGCTGCACTGGCTGCCTGTTGATCTCCGGGTACGCTTCAAGGTGCTAGTCGTCACCTACAAAGCCCTTCATGGTATTGGATCTGGGTACTTGAGAGACCGCCTACTGCCAATTACCTCCAATAGACCAATCAGATCCCACAGACTAGGCCTCCTCCGAATTCCATCAGCTGGCCAGTGTCGACTGGCGACTACCCGGAGGAGGGTCTTCTCTGTGGCTGCTCCGACCCTCTGGAACGAACTCCCCGTGGGGATTCGTACCCTCACCACCCTCCAGGCCTTCCGCATAGCCCTTAAAACCTGGCTGTTCCGACAGGCCTGGGGCTAAAGACTCGCTGCCCCACTTCGAATGGTATGATTGTTGTGTTTTTTAACTATGTATGGTTTTATGTTTTGTAACTTTGTTTGTTTTCCCCTCCCTTTGAGTTGTGAGCCACCCTGAGTCCCTTCGGGGAAAAGGGCGGCATACAAATAAATTAAAATGAAAATGAAAAAAAAAATCTCTTCTCAAAAACCTCTGAAGGCAAAGCTGTTCCACTGGTTAATTGTCCTCACTGTTAAGAAGTTTCTCCTTCATTCCAGGTTGCTTCTCTCCTTGGTTAATTTCCATCCATTATTTATTGTCCTGGCTTCTGGTGCTTTGGAAAATAAATTGACCCTTTCTTCTTTGCGGCAGCCTCTCAAATACTGGAATACTGTACTGGATGGTGGGGAAGGAGTATAAATCCTTCCATTCCCCACCATCCATTATACCACTTTATAATACTACTTTATAATGCCTTGATAAGGCCACACTTGGAATACTACATCCAGTTTTGGTCGCCACAGTGTAAAAAAGATGTTGAGACTCTAAGAAAGAGTGCAGAGAAGAGTAACAAAGATGATTAGGGGACTGGAGACTAAAGCATATGAAGAACAGTTGCAGGAACTGGGTATGTCTAGTTTAATAGAAAGAAGGACTAGGGGAGACATGATAGCAGTGTTCCAATATCTCAGGGGCTGCCACAAAGAAGAGGGAGTCAAGTTATTCTCCAAGGCACCTGAGGGCAGAACAAGCAGCAATGGATGGAAACTAATCAAGGAGAGAATCAACCTAGAACTAAGGAGAAATTTCTTGACAGTTAGAACAATTAATCAATGAAAAAACTTGCCTCCAGGAGTTGTGAATACCCCAACACTGGAAGTTTTAAAGAAGATGTTGGATAACCATTTGTCTGAAATGGTGTAGGGTTTCCTGCCTAAGCAGGGGGTTGGGCTAGAAGACCTCCAAGGTCCCTTCCAACTCTCTTATTCTAAGCCTAAAATTCTTGGATGAGAAGCCAAACGTCTTTCAAGAAAAACCAGAAAAGTCCAGTTGCCTCTTGAAAAAGCACCTTTGGGACACAAGTTGGATCATCGGAAATTCAACGCTCAGTTGCAAATCGTCACACGGTTAATAAGGCCGGCGACTGTCATTTGCTTGTGGCTTTCACTCTGGGCTACCAGATAAAATATTGCCGCTGAAGCGTAAAATGGGGTGGGTGGGCGTGGGACGACTACAGCTCCCAGAATCCCGCGTGTGAGTGTCTATGCGAGTGGGTCGGATTTAGCCCGGCAATCAAAACACCGGGAAGGAGGACTACACGTCCCAGCAGCCAGATGGCTCCTTGGACGCTCCCGAGCCAGCGATCTGGCGGCTGAGATTGCGCGATCGGGCATGGAGGAGGCGTGGATCTCCGCGGCGGGGGAGACGGAGGAATCGCACTGAAGGGTCGGGTCGGAGGCAAACCCTCCCGGGGGTGGGGAGCCACCGTCGTACCGTCGGCCGATGCGGGTAAGGGGTCGGCGGCGGGATCGAGGGATCCCCCTAGAAGCGAGTGGGGGTGGGTGCGCTGGGCACACCGTCCGTCCCTTTGTCTGGGCTTTTTCTCAGCCCGTCTGTGCGGTCCGATTCCTCGGAGGGAGACAAAGAGGGGAGCGGGCGAGCGAAGAGTTCAGGAGATTTGGGGGGGGGGGTTGTTTCCTAGGAGCTTTTTGGCTGCAGGGGATCGTCCGATTCGCGGATTTGGCGGCGCCCCTCCAAGGCTGCAAAGTTGCTCTTAGGGAAGTTGGCGGAGTGACAAACCCGAAGGCCTGCCCGTTTTGGAGTGGGAGTGGGTATGTGGGTGCTGAAGGGGGTCCCTGGGTTGGCGAGGAAGGATAAATGCAACCCGGGGCCATTTGCAGGAAAGGATTTCTCCGCATCTCTGGTCTGCACTCCGTTCTTGTTTCACTCAAAGGCAGGGCAATATGAGTTGTTGGTCATTATTCAATGTCCCCCCCCCTCCCCCGTTGGACATCTCAAGTTGCAGGCATCTCAACTTTGGGAACGGGATAAAGGAAATAAAAGCCTTCAGTAAAGAATAAAAAACAGCCTTGACTAAGAATAAATAAATAAAATTATACCCTCATCCAAAGGGAAGCTTTGTCTTTGCATTAAACCGAGGAGATCAAGCCGTCTGTTGGATCATTGTCCTGGAATGAGCGAAGGTTTAGCATAGGAGCAAATTGCCCCAAAGGTGTTTTTTTTTTCAAGAGGTAACTGGACTTTCTGCGTTGAAGACTTTTCGCTTCTCATCCAAGAAGCTTCTTCAGCTCTGACTGGATGGTGGGGAATGGAAGGATTGTAGCTGGTTATTTGCATTCTTTTAGTGGGTCTCTAAGGTCACCTGGAGATTTATCTGTGTCCTGAGGGTCACTTGAGTGGTGCAAATGATGTGAAGCCTTCTTGGAACTGTTGGAAGGACTGTGTTGTAGACTAGAGATAGATGATGTCGTATCTCTCCTCCTGTTGAGAGAGGACTGTTCAATTTTGACATAGATGGCCTCTTATGACCCCTCTTTCAAACCAGCGGTCCTCTCTGTCCAAAATGTGGAGTTTCTTGTCTTCCAAGAGTGGCCTGTATCTTTTAAATGCAGATCGACTGCTGAACCACAGAACGTGGTAGATTTCTAGGAAAGACCACTTGACGGGGTAGACGTAGGGGTGACATTGTAATATAATTTTAAGCACATTGAATTTGTATCTTAAATTATTGCATTCTATTCTGATTATATTTTAAATTGTATTTTATTCTGTTTACATTTTAAACTGTGGTTTATTTCAATCTCATTTTAAACTGTAGTTTTTGTCTCTGGAACTTGGTATTTTGATATGGCCCAAGGGCTAATCAGTAAAGATTGATTGATTGATTGATTGACTGCTGAACCTTGTCCTGATGGGTTTGTTCTCCTATGTTGTGCCATGCTTTTATGAAGTGATTGTTTTGTTTCCCCATGTACATGATCAGCACATGGCTCACTGCATTGTACTGCATATACCACGTTGTTCAGTATAGGAGCAAATTGTATTTGTCTATTGTACAGGTAATCCTTGACTTATGCCCATAATTGAAAGAGCCAAGGTGGCGCAGTGGTTAGGGTGCAGTACTGCAGGCCACTTCAGCTGACTGTTATCTGCAGTTCAGCAGTTCTAATCTCACCGGCTCAAGGTTGACTCAGCCTTCCATCCTTCCGAGGTGGGTAAAATGAGGACCCGGATTGTTGTTGGGGGCAATATGCTGACTCTGTAAACCGCTTAGAGAGGGCTGAAAGCCCTATGAAGCGGTATATAAGTCTAACTGCTATTGCTATTGAGCCCAGAATTTTTATTGCTACAGTGAGAAATTTGCTAGGTGCCTTTTGCCCCATTTTGCGATATTTATTGCTATGTTTGTAAAGTGAATCACCACAGTTGTTGAATTAGTAATACTGTTAAGTGAATTTAGCTTCCCCGTTGACTCAGAAGATCGCAAAATATGATCATATGAACAACCCCCCCCCCCCCCCCGATGCTGCAATTGTCATAAATAAGAACTGGTTGTCAAGCATCTCAATGTAAATCATATGGCCATGGAGATGTTGCAACAGTCATAAGTGTGAAAAACGGTCATAAGTCACTTTTTTCAGTGCCATTGTTACTTTGAACTTTTGTAAGTCGAGGATTCCCTGTATTTACCCGTATTTATTCTACCATATCATAAATTATTCTTTACTATATCATTTTTGCTTGTTATATAAAGAAGGGCTCGGAAAAATTGAGTTGTTAATGGTTTATGTTAGGGCATTGCTTTTTATGCATTTCTAAATCTTTAGCTGTTAGGTATTGTCTGCATTAAAAAAAAACATGCAAATTTATGAAAATATTGAACTTATTAAAAACAAAGTGGGTTTGAATGGGAAAATCAATCCAATGTAATATTACAGGATAATTAACACTGCCAAATCAATATATATGGCAAGGGGGAAAAGCAAGAATTAACATAAAAATATTGCAAGATGTAAGAGCTAGAGGTGGGTTTGGATTACCAAATTGGGAATTGTATTATCAAGCAGCAGTATTAAATTGGATGAAGGAATGGATTGTATTGAGAAATACAAAACTTTTGACGTTAGAAGGACATGATTTGCAACTAGGTTGGTATGCCTTTTTGTGGTATGGTAAAAGTAAGATACATGGCTCCTTCCAAAGACATTACATAAGAAGTGGACTATTAACAGTGGTGGGTTTCTGCCGGTTCGCACCGGATGGGGGGAACCGGATGGTGAAATGGACCCGGAAGTAACAATCCACCAGACAGCAGAGGCAAGCTCAGGAGTTTTCTCCTGGATTCCCCTCTGTCTTGCCTCCTCCAATCTCCCAAAGTTCTTTCCCCAGCGTGTGATAGCTGTCTACTGGATTCCCCTCTGTCTTGCCTCCACCAATCTCCCAAAGTTCTTTCCCCAACGTGTGGTAGCTTTGTCCTGGATTCCAATCTGTCTTGCCTCCTCCGATCTTCCAAAGTTCTTTCCCCAGCGTGTGAGAGCTTTCTACTGGATTTCCCTCTGTCTTGCCTCCTCCGATCTCCCTAATTTCGGCCCTTAATCCTCCAGTTGTCTATTTTTGGGAGGCTTTCCCCTCTCTTCCCCCCCCCCCTTTCATAGGAGTTCCAAAATTTTTTGCCACATGGCTTAGGGGTGGTGGTCATGTGTCTGAGTGTGCATGAGTGATGTCAAGTTGGCCATACCTGCCCGGTCACATGACTACCAAGCCATGCCCACAAAATAGGCCACACCCACAGAATAGGTTCTAAAAATTTTTGAAACCCACCATTGACTATTGATAACATGGGAAAGAGTAAAAGGGAAACATTATTTAGAAATACCAATGTGGCTTTCAACAATGGAAGCATTGACACATCCAAATATCAGTAACATGAAGAATATTATCAGATATAAATATATCTTAATAGAAAGGGGGAAACTAAAACAAAAGCAAGAACTGGAAGAACAAGGGATTGATATAGATTGGTTTTCGCAATTGCAAAAATACAAGCAAGGTATGAAAAAGATAAGAGGGAATATGATTTTAACTTTGGAAGCTCAGAGTTGGATAAGATACTGATGGGAACAGAAGAAAGATACTGATGGGAACAGAAGAAAGAATAATTAAGAAATTTTATAGTTATTTATTAAGAATTAGACTAGAAGAGGAAGTGGTTAAGGACACTATGTTAAACTGGGCAAAGAATTTTAGTTACACGATTGAGATAGAAAAATGGCAGCAACTATGGGAAAGAAACTATAAACTAACCTTGTCAACAGCCTATAAAAAAAAACTTGTATAAAATGTTTTTTAGATGGCACATAGCACCGGAAAAACTAGCTAAGATGTTTAAAGATAAATCAGTGAAATGTTGGAAGTGTCAACAAGCAACAGGTTCATATTATCATATGTGGTGGACATGTGCAGAAGCAAGGAACTATTGGACCAAAATAAGACCATGGTGTGGTCTTAGTGTGACTTAGTGTGGAAGGGATTGCCGCTTTTTAGCCACACCAGATGCTGTTTTAAGACCTCTTTCCAGAGCACGACACCATAGTCTTTTGAGACTGAATATAGCAGTAGACTTATATACCACTTCATAGGCCTTTCAGGCCTCTCTAAGCGGTTTACAGAGAGTCAGCATATTGCCCCCAACAATCTGGGTCCTCATTTTACCCACCTCAGAAGGATGGAAGGCTGAGTCAACCCTGAGCCGGTGAGATTTGAACCGCTGAACTGCTGATCTAGCAGTAGCCTGCAGTGCTGCATTTAACCACTGCGCCACCTTGGCTCTGAAGGATGCCAATACCTAATACCTGTACTTATGTGCAAGTGGCGTTATCCTTGCCTAAAATAAAATAGCACTCTAAAGACAGTGTTTTTCAACCTGGGCAAGTTGAAAAGAGGTGGACTCAATTCCCAGAATTCCCCAGCCAGCATGGCTAGCTAGGGAATTCTAAGAGTTGCTCCCTGAAACTTGACTGATCTTAAAACTTAAGTTTCAACAAACTTTTTCACGATGTTCTTTTGCTTCCTCCAGCCAATTCCATTATCCTCCTTTTCCACTAAACTTTGTATCTTTTTCTTCAGAACATCCACTATAGGATTTGTAAAACATTTTCTGTATTCTTCTCCTGCCTGAGTAATTATTTTATTGCATTATGTGGATGTTATGTTATTTAAATGCGAGGGTTAGCTGGGCACAGAGATATGTATCAATCAATGTAAGCAATAAATTGTTAAGTCTATGAACGTTCAGAGAAGTTAAACCTTTAAAGATAAGGAGAACAAAGTTCATAGCAATGTTAATTTGTTAAAAGTCAATAAACATAAGGTAAGGTTTCTTGATTTGTACAACTGAAGCGAAGAATGGTATGGATAGACAATTGCAAAATATGCTAAGGTTACTTTATAATGTAGTTAAGGTTTGTGTCTTTGAGTTAAAGTGCTTAATACTAAGATCTGTGTTGTTTATTATTATTCATAAATGTTAAGGGAAAAAGAATGGGGAAGGGGAAAAAACGAGCTATTTGGAAGAGTAAATAAGTATCTCGGTCTCTAACTAACTCCTTCTGTATACTTCGACTGATCTTCAGTATTTGGAAACATTTAGACCAGTGATGACTAACCTTTGTGATGCCGTGTGCCCAATGCGTGCATGCGCACAACCCCAAAATACAATGCGATCGTCCTCCACGCATGCACTCCACACACACACACACCCCGTGAATGCGCGGCAGAGACCTGAAGACCATCTGGCCAGCGGGAGGCACGTGCCACCCCCTTTCCGATTTTTGCCTTCCGGTTTGGTGCAGGAGGCTTTCCAGGCCCATTATGGGTTGCAGGGGGGCACATGCATGTGTGCGAACCCCCAAAATGCAATGCAAACACCCCCCCAAAATGGACCCTCCCCCCACGCATGCGTGGCAGAGACCTGTAGATCATCTTGCCAGCTGGAGGTGTCTACCAGGGACGTGCAGTCAGGGGAGGCAGGGGAGGCGGGGCCTCACCAGTGTCAAGAGGAAAAGAAAAGAAAAATTAAAGGAAAAAGACTAAGGTAGTTGCTGCCAGACTCCAGAGTCACAGTGGATGACTCTGAGTCTGCTTAGTGCTAACTGCAGGGGGAGATGAGAGAACTACGGGCCTCCTTTGCATAAGGAATTTTTCGCCTTTTAACCCTTGCTCAGAGTTAAGCAAGGGTTAAAAGGCGAAAAATTCCTTATGCAAAGGAGGCACGTGGTTCTCTGCCTCCTGATCTGGCAGCAGCAAATCGTGCCTAAGTTGCCTTTTTATTTAATTTTTTACATTTTCATCATGGCGGGTGGACAAGAGGAGAGTTGAAATCCACAAGTGGAAAAGGTATGTGGATCGGACGGAGGGCGGGGGGGGGATTCAAAATGATTGTAATTTAATTTGTAATTTTTTATTGTGAGGAATTTGTGTGTGCGTGTGTTTCTTTCTTCACAGCGGTGGGATTCCAGGCGGGGGGCGAGGCGGTGGAGCGCGGCAGGGATGTTCTCGCCGCTGTGTCCGACAGGCCAGGCATCTCGCGTTTATGTCCACCATAAACGCGAGACGCCTGGCCTGTCGGACACAGCCATAAGGTCAGAGGAGGTGGGGGGGTGAGGCGGCAGAGCGAGGCAGCGGCAGGGACGTTCTCGCCACTGTGTCCGACAGGCGTCTCACGTTTATGTCTGCCATAAACGCGAGACACCTGGCCTGTCGGACACAGCGGCGGGAACGTTGCTTCTTGCCGCTGCCACGCTCTTGCCTCACCAACCATAATCCTCACCGCACGTCACTGGTGTGTACGTATGCACAGTGGAGCTGGCCTGGGCAACGACTGGCGTGTCCGCAGAGCGGGCTCTGTGTGCCACCTGTGGCATACATGCCACAGGTTTGCCATCACGGATTTAAACTATCTTTAAACTATACAGCTAGTATTTGACTTACAACAGTTCACTTAGGGACCAAAGTTACAATATTCTGAAAAAAGTGACTTAGGATGTTTTCTCACACTTACAGTATCCATTACAGCAGTGGTCCCCAACCCCCGGTCTGCGGACCGGTGCCGGGCCGTGGAGTACCTGGCACCGGGCCGCGCAGTGGCCGGGGGCCATGATCGCTGCAGCGGCCGGGGGCCATGATCGCTGCAGCGCAAAGGCTCCTGGGCCGTGCGCAAAAGCTCCTGGGCCGTGCCCCCACCCCTGTGCGCGCTCAGCGGGCCACGGTAAAATTATCAAAGGCTGACTGGTCCGCGGCGATAAAAAGGTTGGGGACCACTGCATTACAGTATCCCCATAATCACATGATCAAAATTCAGATGGTTGGCCACTGATTCATATTTATGATGGTTGCAGTGCCCCGGGTCACGTGATCCCCTTTTGTGACCTTCTGACAAGCAAAGTCAATTGGGGAAGCCAGAGGTGTGAGCAGTAAAATGAGTGATCCAGGCTGGCCACGCCCCCGAACCGGTTCCCCGGTTGCCAGCATCTTTTTTTTTTTTAGTTCTGCACATGCCCAGAACAATTTCCATCGTTTCCATTGAACTGTGCACGTGCACGCATACAAGCAAACTGGCAGTAACCCCGGCTGAGACCCACCCCTGAACCATGCTTCTAACTTAACAAATGTGGTAAGAAAAGTTAGCAGCATAAATTTGGGACTCAGCTGTGGTCATAAGGACTACCTGCATTCTTCAAGTTTAAGTTCACAATCAGATATCTTTGGCACTGTATCTTTCTCCCCAGGGGTGGGTTCGGCGTTACTGACAGTTTGCTCGTGCACGCACCTGATGCACAGAACTAAAAGAAAAGATGGCGGCGGCGGCCAGGGAACAGGTTTAGAGGCGTGTCCAGCCTGGGTTGCTGCCGGTTCTGCGACCCAGGCCGGCATACCATTAGCAGTAAGTCTCAGGTTTCCATTCCATGCTTGCCCCGGTAACCACTTTTAGCCAGTTTTGAATCCTTCTCCAGTATTCCGTGGCCTCAGTACAGGACCACCAAATATGGTAGAATGTGCCATCCCTTCTTCCGCATTTCCAACACAGTGGAGATAACCCAGGAAACATTTTGGCTAACCTCGTTGGGGGGAAGTGCCATCTATAAACCATCTTGTATATGTTTTCTTTAAACACTGTAGATATTGTAAGTTTAATAGTCTTACTCCATAGATCCCATCATTTGCCCATTTCAATCTCCTAGCCCAAAATTTTTCCCCTTTTCTATTAGAAGGCTTTTATCCATCTCTTCTTTAGCATCTTGACAGGTCAAAAATTGATAAATCTTCGACAACATTTTCTTATCTCCGCTGTTGATAAATTTTTTGAAGCCCACCCCTGCTCATCAGTGGAAGCTTTTAAGAAGAGACTGGTCAGCCACTTGTCTGAAATGGGCTATTTCTGCCTTTCCAGAACTCCGGCAGGTCTCTGGAGGCCAGAACTTCCCAGAAGCCTGTTTTTCACCCTCCCTGGGCTCTGGAGGCTTTCCTCAAGCTCCAAGAGAGCAAAAATGGCCTCCCCTGGGCTCCGGTGACCATCCAGAAGCCAGAAATGGGCCCATTTCCAGCCTTTGAGGACTTCCAGGAGGCCCATTCTTCACTGCCAAGGTGGCGCAGTGGTTAAATGCAGCACTGCAGGCTACTTCAGCTGACTGCAGTTCTGCAGTTCGGCTGTTCAAATCTCACTGGCTCAGGGTTGACTCAGCCTTCCATCCTTCCGAGGTGGGTAAAATGAGGACCCGGATTGTTGTTGGGGGCAATATGCTGACTCTGTAAACCGCTTAGAGAGGGCTGAAAGCCCTATGAAGCGGTATATAAGTCTAACTGCTATTGCTACTCTCCCCAGGCTCTGGATGCTTTCCAGAAGCCTCCAGGAGGGTGGAAATGGCCTCCCCCGGGCTCCGGAGGCTCCTTGGAAGCTGGAAACGGGCCCATTTCTAGCCTTCTGGAGCTTCCAGGTAGTCTGTTTTTTGCCCTCCCCGAGCCTCCACGTGGGCCCTGAACTTACCTGGCATCCAAAATGGGCCACGTGGAGACTCTGTGGAGCAGTGATGTGCGGTGAGGTTTATGGCTGGTGAGGCACTGACACAGGGGTTTCAAATTTTTTTAGACTTGTGGACTTCAACTCCCAGAATTCCACAGCCAGGCATGCTCAGTGTGTGTGAAAAGGCAACGTAGCTCTGCCTGCAATCAAACTACACTTGGGAAGGGATCTACACTTGAGGATGAAGTTTGAATTCCTCTCCCTCCCTCTGACGCACACGTACCTTTTCCAGATGTTTCAGAGAGGATTTCAACTCTGCTCTTGCCTGCCATCATGAAAAGAAAAAAAAAATGTAAAAGGAAAAAGGCAAGAGCTGAGGTCAGGCTGAGCTAGTTGCTGCCAGATGACTTTGCGTAGTGCTTAATTGTTTAAAAAAGCCTCTAAAAAAGTGGCCTCCACAGGAGGAGGCGGGAGAATGACGTGCCTCATCTACGTCAGGAATTGTTCAGCTTTTAACCCTTGCTTAACTCTGCTTGAGTGATCATAAAACACCAGACTAGATGAGGCACATCGTTCTCCCGCCTCCTCCTGTAGAGGGCACTTTTTCAGAGGCTTTTTTAAACAGTTAAGCACTAAGCAGAGTCATCCACTGTGACTCTGGCAGCAACTAGCTCAGCCTTTTTCCTTTTACATTTCCTTTTCTTTTCATGTTGACAGTGGCGAGGCTCTGCCTCCCCTGACTGCACATCCCTGCTGTGGAGGGGTAGGCAGGGGAGGCAGAGCCAGCCATGAGTGGGATTTGGGGGTTCGCTGAACCGTGCAGAATCTTCACCAGGGGATCATCTGAACCCGGGCGAACCAAAGCGTGGCATGACAAAACCGCGCTCCACTAAAGCGCGCCCGATTAAAACGCGTTGCTGACGTCATCAGCAGGGCGACAACAGCGACCGCAGAGAAAAAAGGGCGCTTTAGATAGCGCTTTGAAAGCAAGCCGATTCAAGTTAAGGTAAGGGTTAGGTTTAGGGTTAGGGTTAGGTTAAGGGTTAGGGTTAGGTTTAGGGTTAGGTTAAGGGTTAGGTTTAGGTTTAGGGTTAGGTTAAGGGTTAGGGTTAGGTTTAGGGTTAGGTTAAGGGTTAGGATTAGGTTTAGGGTTAGGTTAAGGGTTAGGATTAGGTTTAGGGTTAGGTTAAGGGTTACTTTAGGGTTAGGTTAAGGGTTAGGTTTAGGGTTAGGTTTAGGGTTAGGTTTAGGGGGGTTAGGTTTAGGTTTAGGGGTTAATTTTAGCTTTAGCGTTTACAGCGTGGTTTTTTCTCCGCGCTGTTGTCGCGCTGTGATGACGTCAGCTACGCGGTTTCATCAAGCGCGCTTTAGTCGAACGCAGTTTTGTGGTGGAACCGAACCAAAGAGGTGGACCCCTGGTCATAAGGCCCCCACAACTTCTGACAGCAAGCTGTTCCACTGGTTAAATATTCTCACTTTTAGGAAGTTTCTCCTTAATTCCAGGTTGCTTCTCTCCTTGATTCGTTTCCAGCCATTGTTTCTTCTTTTGCCTTCTGGTGCTTTGGGAAATAAGTTGACCCCCTCCTCTTTGTGGCAGCCTCTCAAATACTGGAACACGGCTATCATGCCACGCCCTAATCGTCCTTTTCTCTAGACTAGCTAAACCCAATTCCTGCCATCGTTCTTCATGTTTTAGTCTCTGGGCCCTTAATCACCTTAGTTGTTCTCCTTTGAGCTTTTTCCAAAAGTCTCAACATATTTTTAGTAAACCTGGAGACCAAGACTGGATGCAGTATTCCAGGTGTGGCTTTACTAAGGGTTTATAAAACGGTAATAACACTTCACATGATTTTTTTATCCTATGCCTCTGTTTATACAATCAAGGATTGTATTCGCTTTTTTGGCTGTTGCCGCACACTGCTGGCTCATATTTAAGTGATCATCCACTAGGATTCCAAGGTCCCTCTACCAGGTACTGGCCCAAGAAGAGAATCTGGAGAGACAAGGAGGCTGAATCCATTTTCTTTGTCCTTTCAGAGGCTGGTGTCGTTTAAAGATGTGGCCGTGTATTTCACCGAGGGCCAGGGGGCTCTCCTGGATCCCGCCCAGAGAGCTTTATATAAAGAAGTCATGGTGGAGAATTATGAAAACGTGGCCTCCTTAGGTATGAGCAGTGGTAGGATTCCATTTTTTTTACTACTGGTTCTGTGGGCGTGGCTTGGTGGGTGTGGCATGGTTTGGTGGGCGTGGCAGGGGGAGGATACTGTAAAATCTCCATTCCCTCCCCACTCCTGAGAAAAGGATACTGCAAAATCCCCATTCCCTCCCTATTCCTGGGGAAGGATACTGCAAAATCCCCATTCCCTCCCCACTCCTGGGGGAAGGATACTGCAAAATCCCCATTCCCTCCCCACTCCAGGGGGAAGGATACTGCAAAATCCTCATTCCCTCCCCACTCCAGGGGAAGCATACTGCAAAATTCCCATTCCCTCCCCATTCCTGGGGAAGGATACTGCAAAATCCCCATTCCCTCCCCACTTCTGGGGGAAGGATACTGCAAAATCCCCATTCTCTCCACACTCCAGGGGAAGGATATTGCAAAATCCCCATTCCCTCCCCACTCCAGGGGAAGGATACTGCAAAATCCCCATTCCCTCCCGATCAGCTGGGACTCAGGAGGCAGAGAATAGATGGGGGCAGGGCCAGCCAGAAATGGTATTTACCGGTTCTCCGAACTTGTCAAAATTTCTGCTGCTGGTTCTCCAGAACTGGTCAGAACCTGCTGAATACCCCCTCTGGTTTAGGTTTAGGTTTTATTCAACTTGTATGCTGCCCTATTCCCGAAGGGACTCAGGGCGGCGAACAAACCGGAAGGGAAGGGAACAATACAAAAGGGAAAAAAAACAAGACAAACAACAATACAAAACCAGTTTAAAAGGTCTCAACACACACACCAATTTGAGTGGGGATGGAACTCAACAGCCCCAGGTCTGCCGGAACAGCCAGGTCTTAATGGCTTTACAGAAAGCCTGAAGGGTAGGGAGGGTCCAAATCTCCATGGGGAGATCGTTCCAGAGGGCTGGAGCAGCCACAGAGAAGGCCCTCCTCCGGGTGGTCGACAATCGGCATTGGCCGGCAGATGGAATTCGGAGGAGGCCTAGTCTGTGGGATCTAATAGGTCTTTGGGAGGTGATCGTCAGGAGGCGGGTATGAGCCTCCCTTCTTTCTTTGAGCTAAATGGATATAAAGGGCTGTGATCAATCTCTGCTTCTCCCTTGTATTTTCAGGACAGTGATTTTTAATTTGATTTTCTGTCAAGGGTTTCCTGTGCCAAAGCCAAATCTCATCACTCGTCTGGAACAAGGAGAACCACCGTGGCGGTTAGATTCTCAAGGGGTGGATGCCAACAACTCAGGTGAGAGATGAAAAAAATATCCCGCTGGCAAATGGAACCGCGGGAATCTCTCTTCTTTTGTCTCAATATAGATAGTCCTTGACTTATAACCAGAATTGAGCCCAACATTTATGTGGCTGGGTGAGACATTTGCTAAATGAATTTTGCCACCATTTTATGACCTTTCTTGCCACAGTTAAGTGAATCACTGCAGTTGATCTTTCTTCCTGAGAGACTAAGATGAATTCAATGCCACGAATTTCTTTAGAATCATATGTAGTGCAATATAAAGAATGTGTTTAAAACACCACACATTTTATAATAAATTCTGAATAAAGCACATGTTTAGCTTATTTCGCTTTAGAATAATCATCAGTCTTTTGCGTTGGAACTAGGACCAGTTAAGAATGAATATTATACTAGTTCAAACACATTTAAAAATTTTAAAATTAATATAAAGATTAAAGTGCAGAAAATCAGTGAAATTAAAATAGGCCCAAAACGTATAAAATCAAGTAAAA
This sequence comes from Thamnophis sirtalis, assembly GCF_051295495.1. Classification (NCBI taxonomy): domain Eukaryota; kingdom Metazoa; phylum Chordata; class Lepidosauria; order Squamata; family Natricidae; genus Thamnophis; species Thamnophis sirtalis. The sequence continues at coordinate 27,350,649 of NW_028261383.1, read as the reverse complement.
CTAAGGAGAGCTACAATAGAAATTAAGTTTTCTTTAAAAGAAGAAGTTAAGAGAAAGGGGAAGAAAAAAAAAAGAATTAAAAGTAAAAGTGGAATTTTTGAGAGCCCAAGAGAAAATGGTTAAAAGGGAAAGAAAGGGGAAAAGAGGTACTTTAGTAGATCAAAGTGAATAGTAGTAAGATTGTTATGCAATTAATTAATTAAGAAATTATAATATATTGTTAATTGTAGAAAAATTGAAAGAAATGCTCCCTGTTTGAATTGAATTAGAAGATATATGTTGTTTATAGTATATATAGAAGATATTGAAGAAAAATAAGCACAAAGATGAAAATAATAGAAGAGAATAATTTGGCTGAAAGTGAAAACAAAACTATGATGTAAAAAGGACTATGCAAATGAGTGGGTGTAAAAGAAAAGACTCAGACTAACACTGTGTTCCCATAATATGTATAATTTGTATTAAAAAATAAAAAAAATCTTAAATTAAAAAAGAAATTAAATTTCTCTGTGAAGTTAAATTCATTTCATTAATATCTATTAATTGATTATTTGCCACCAAGTTCATGTTGACCCTAAATGACCACATAGACACCCCCACCCCCCCATGAAATGGCATCAAATAATCATTCCTTATTTAGGAGCTCCCTCTTATGGTGACAAGTATAATATCTTCATAGAATTTAACTGGACAAAATTAACTTACGATGCTGGAAAAATGGAGTTACACATAATTAATTAATACGTAGAAGCAGTTCAATTAGTCAGTAAAATGAGCTCAAATGAAGCTATCAGAATAATTCTATGCTCAACTAGAAAGTGTGCAGAGAAGAGCAACAAAGATGATTAGGGAACTGGAAGCTAAAACATATGAACAACAGTTGCAGGAACTGGGTAGGTTTATTTAAATGATAAGAAGGACTAGGGGAGACCTGATAGCAATCATCCAATATCTCCGGGGATGCCACAAAGAAGAGGGAGTCAAGCTATTCTCCAAAGCACCTGAGGGCAGGACAAGAAGCAACGGGTGGAAACTAATCAAGGAGAGCAAACCAACCTAGAACTAAGGAGAATTTTCCTGATGGGGTTAGACTAGAAGACCTCCAAGGTCCCTTCCAACTCAATTATTCTATTTTATTCCCCTCAAGCTAGGAACAGTCAGGTGCAATTTGCATATTAATTGTATTTAAAATCAGAAAAAAAGGAAAATATTATGGCTAATTGATGCAGCCATTGCTAATCAATCACAATTTTTCATTTGGGTTTCTTGCATAAACATAAGAAATTCAGTTTCTATTCAAAATATTCCCTGAGTTGTAGAGACAGTTTTGTGCCACAAAATGCCAAACTAAACAGCAAGGAAGGAAAATTGAACATTGTTAAATTATAGAGTCAATAAACTCACTCTAGGTTGTAAATCCTAAATCTCAAACCAGTAAAATCCCAAAGTTATGGGGAAAAAACATGAAATGTAGAAACAGATTACAATGCAGCTAAGAAAATATAATAACTTATGGGAAAAGATAACAAAAGCTTAAACATTTTAGTTTGGATGGCTCTTGTTGATCTGAAATCACCTAAAATCTTGGAAGACGCATAACTCCATTATATTTTCTTGATTCCAGCTTGTAAAAATCAATAAACATGTCCTTTAGCCTCTAATTCTTGACTCTTGCTTAAAAACACACAATTGATTACAGCAATCTTCAACTTACCACACTAGGGACCAGAAAATTCATACTCATCAGGTGACAATTTTACAATTATTTTTGCCACAATTGTTAAGGAAACCACCACAGACCATAAGTGAATCAACCAATTCCCCATTGATTAACTATGCTATTAAACTCCTGGCCAAGTTCTATAATATATGATATTGAATTCAATTAATCACAAAGGCCTTCATGGATTTATTTATTTTTGAGATTAATTATAAAGCTACATGTGGTGGCTCAGCGACTAAGATGCTGAGCTTGTCGATCAGAAAGGTCAGCAGTTCGGCAGTTCAAATCCCTAGGGCCGCATAATGGAGTGAGCTCCCGTTACTTGTCCCAGCTTCTGCCAACCTAGCAGTTCGAAAGCACGTTAAAAAAATGCAAGTAGAAAAATAGGAACCACTTTTTGTGGGAAGGTAACAGCATTCCGTGTGCCTTCGGCATTTAGTTACATTACCACGGAGTCGTCTTCGGACAGTGCTGGCTCTACGGCTTTGAAACGGAGATGAGCACCGCCCCCTAGAGTCAGGAATGACTAGCACATATGTGCGAGGAGAACATTTACCTTTACTTAAAGCTACACAGATCAAACAATGAGGCTCTGGGTGGTGTAAAGCCTTGGAGAAAAAAACCCAAAGCCACTGTATATATATAAAATAATATTTATTACAAAATATCAGTATCAATTTGGCTATTGCTTTCCTATAGATAGGTAGATAACAACATGCTCATTCAGGAATTCTTAAAAATATGTTGCCCCTTCTATTTTCAAGATTTGTTTTTCTCTCCCCAGGGGCATTGGGGAAAAAAAATTCCTGTCGAAAGTGTGGGAAATGCTTCGTTCAGAAATCGGATCTTGCTGTACATCGACTAGTTCACAAGGGAGAGAAAACTTTTAAATGCCTGGAATGTTCAAAATATTTTGTTCATCGCTCAGAGCTCGTGAAACACCAGCGCGTCCATACAGGAGAGAGGCCCTTTAAATGCTTCGAGTGTGGAAAGTGTTTTTCACGGCAGTCCGTCCTTTCCAACCATCACCGGATCCACACAGGAGAAAAACCTTATGAGTGCCTGGAGTGTGTGAAACGCTTTACTCAGAGATCACAACTCATCCGACACCGAAGAGTCCACACGGGGGAGAAACCTTATAAATGTCTGGAGTGCGGGAAGTGTTTTGCCCGCCATTCGGTTCTCATCAATCACCAGAGAGTCCACACCGGAGAAAAACCGTACAAATGCTTGCATTGTACCAAATGTTTTGCCCGTCAGTCTGTCCTGGTGAGCCATCAAAGAGTGCATACTGGAGAGAAACCCTACATGTGCCAGGAGTGCGGCAAGCGCTTCGCTCATCAGTCGAATCTTGTCAACCACCAGAGAATTCACACGGGGGAGAAACCTTACAAATGCTTAAACTGTGGAAAAAGTTTTGCCCAACAATCTGATCTCGTGAAACACAGGAGAATCCACACAGGGGAGAGACCTTACCAATGCCCACAGTGTGGGAAATCTTTTATGCTCCATTCAGATGTTGTCAATCACCAGAGGGTCCACACGGGGGAGAAGCCTTACAAATGCCCCACATGTGGGAAGTGTTTCTCTCAACGCTCGGCTCTCGTGGGTCACCAACGAATCCACACGGGGGAGAAACCGTACACGTGCCTGGCGTGTAAGAAATGTTTTGCTCAGCTATCCAGTCTTGTGAAGCACCAGAGAATCCACACAGGAGAGAAACCCTACAAATGCTTAGTGTGTGGGAAATATTTTAGGCGGCGTTACCATCTCAAGGTCCACCACCGAGTGCATTCGAGGAGTTAGGCCCGGTGACGACCTTAAATGAGACGATGGCTTTGAAGGCCAAGAAAATGTTATTCAATATAGATCGGCGGACTCAAATGGAATACATTCTGAATAATTTACATTTAGGGTTGGTTTTTTTTAAAAAAAAGCTTCTTAAAACTAACGCTTCATTGATGCCGATAGAGGAAGAGATACACTGATGGCAGAAGTAATGTTGAAGAGAGATGCACAACTAAATCGTGGGAAGGACTGAGTTTTAATGGCAGTTGTACCTGGGGCCCTAGTGGCTCAGTGGTTAAAGTGCAGTATCGTAGGCTATCACTGCCCTCAGCCAAGAGTTCGATCCTGATGGGGCTCAAGGTTGACTCAGCCTTCCATCCTTTTGAGGTCGGTAAATTGAGGAGCGAGATTGTTGGGGCCTATATGCAAATAATGCTTATATTTTAAATCACTCAGAGCGTGCTATAAAACACTATGGGGTGGTATATCCCAGTTTCCCAAACCTTTCTAGGTTGGCGGCCTGGAGGGGGGGAGGGACAAGTGCATGCGCACGGACACAAGTGGATGGGACTTTGTGCGCAAATAGTGGTAGTTCCTATGTGGTGATGCTAGTACAAGTGTGGGAGGGGTGCATGTGCACACATGCCCCCACTGGCCAGCCAATCACGCAACCCTGTGGCCAATAGGCCACACCTCAGTTATGGGCTGCAGCCCACAGGTTGGGAACCTCTGTGTATCAGACTAAATGCTACTGCTAGTGTTACGTGGAACAATTGGTTCAGTTGTCCATGTTGTTCCTCCCACAACGTTTTCGGTCCATCAATTTGTCCATTGTTTATCTTTCATCATACAGAAATAACAATTTCCCAAGTGTTTCAAAACAGCAGCAGGCGAGCCACAGTGAAGAGTGTAAATGCTTGTGTGGGGTCTATTGAAGTGGTGCTTTCCTTGGTTCAAACTGCAACCAATTTTTTTTGGGGGGAGGAGACTTTCTATGAAGGAAACAATGTGTTCTGATCCAGGCTTCCCAAGATCTGGAAGCAGACCCCTTGTCCCGATAAAGTCTCTTTTATTTAGGTTAAAGGGAATTCCTCTCCAGCAAAGTCCCGGCAAACAGTCTTTCATGAGATTTCACAACTATATAGACCTTTATCAGGCTTGGAGAGTTGCCAAGCTGATATCTTCCAAACGCCACGCTGTACTATTACTTGGCAAAAAATCAGAAACAGATCTTCACTCTCATGAATTACAATACAATACAATACAATAGCAGAGTTGGAAGGGACCTTGGAGGTCTTCTAGTCCAACCCCCTGCCCAGGCAGGAAACCCTATGCCGTTTCAGACAAATCGTTGTCCAGTCTCTTCTTAAAGACTTCCAGTGTTGGAGCATTCACAACTTCCGGAGGCAAGTTGTTCCATTGATTAATTGTTCTGTCAGGAAATTTCTCCTCAGTTCTAGGTTGCTTTTCTCCTTGATTAGTTTACACCCATTGCTTCTTGTCCTGCCTTCAGGTGCCTTGGAGAATAGTTTGACTCACTCTTCTTTGTGGCAACCCCTGAGATATTGGAACACTGCTATCATGTCTCCCCTAGTCCTTCTTTCTCTTAAACTAGACATACCCAGTTCCTGCAACCGTTCTTCATATGTTTTAGTCTCCAGTCCCATAATCATCTTTGTTGCTTTTCTCTGCAGTCTTTCTAGAGTCTCCACATCTTTTCTACATCGTGGCGACCAAAACTGAATGCAGTGTTCCAAGTGTGGCCTTACCAAGGCATTATAAAGTGGTATTAACATTTCATGTGATCTTGATTCTATCCCTCTGTTTACGCAGCCTAGAACTGTGTTGGCTTTTTTGGCACCTGCTGCACACTGCTGGCTCATATTTAAATGGTTGTCCACTAGGACTCCAAATTGAACTAATTGTCTCCTGTAAACTGCCCTCCCCTTTCACTCCTCTTTTATTCCCTATGGGAGGGGCCATTCACCCTCCACCTGTGGTTTTACTCCTGAGTCGGCCCTTGCTCGTTAGCTGTTCTCTTCTCCTGGCAGCTCTAAACATGCACGCACTGGCAACAGGCTCCAGCTTCTGTTCCACTGATCTCCAACTCCGAAGGCAGCTGGTAACTGTCAGATGGCCCTGGCTGCCCATCTCTGCCTCCAACACAGAGCCCTCATCAGAGCCTTCCCCAGACTCCAGGACTGGCCCATGTTCCTCCCCAACCTCCTCACTGTCCGAATCTGCCACTGGCGGGCCCACAACACAATGTTTGGCACAGCAGGATAGCAGGGGACCTTCCAAACCACTGCCTCGTTGTTCTGACGATACTCATGATCGCTAGTCTAGAAATGATAGGGGCAAATTTAATGCTGTATTCATCCTATAACTTTCTGATGTGATAAGACTGCAGTTCCCAGGATGCCCCAGTTAGCATGCTCCCAAATTCTAGGTGTCAGGCCTTCAGCATAAACTTTGCCTATGTAATTATGTATTTTTATTGCTATTGTTGTTCTTTAATGTATCTTGGGCTCCACCTAGTGGTCAAACATGAATCTTTATTGGGACCTGGCCCTTTAAGGGTCATCTTCCCAGCATCCCAGCATAATAGAGCCAAGTTGGCACAGTGGTTAAAGTGCAGTACTGCAGGCTACTTCAGTTGCAGTTCAAAGCTCACTGGTTCAAGGTTGAACTCAGCCTTCCATCCCTCCGAGGTGGGTAAAATGAGGACCCAGATTGTTGGGGGCAATAGGCTGACTCTGTAAAACCGTTTAGAGAGGGCGGTAAAAGCACTATGAAGCCATATATAAGTCTATTGCTATTGCTGTCCCTCACTCCAAAAAATGCATCCTGAGGGACTTTTCCTTTAAGATTTGGAGGAAGCAGAAGCATCAAGAAAAATCCTGCCTGGGCATATGTTAATCTGAGGACAATAAATCCACACTCTATACACACAGCATTGCTGTTTCACCACCCTGTTCCTTTAACAAAGCATCCAGACCTATGGATACAGTCTGTTTATTGGAGGATAGCTGCATGTCAAAATGCACACAGTAACATATATTGGGGACAGGGTTGGTGTTTCCAGCTCACCTGAAAAGTGCTTGGAGATTCTTCAGAGCAGTGTTTTTCAAGCTTGGAAATTTGAAGACTTGAATTTTGAAAATACCTGGTGCAAGTTTTAAGGATTGGTGTTGTGTAATTAAATATGAAATTGTGGGACAAGAAGGAGGGATGAATTATCTGTAAAAACCTTTGCTGGATTTCTCTGACTTGAAATTGAAATTGTTCTGGTTTGAGAAGTTTGTGATGTACAACTCTATATAACCTATGTCTTTAAAAATTCAATTTTTTTGCATTAGTAATTTATAAAGCAGTTATTGTCATCAATTAAATATATTACATAAAACAATCCTCTGCCCAGTTTCCTTTTGAGCAGGTTCCTGCTTTTAATTTAACCTTTATATGTTCAGTGGCTAAGATGCTGAACTTGTCGATTGAAAGGTCGGCAGTTTGGCGGTTCAAATCCCTAGCGCTGTGTAATGGGGTGAGCTCCTGTTACTTGTCCCAGCTTCTGCCAACCTAGCAGTTCGAAAGCACGTAAAAATGCAAGTAGAAAAATTGGAACCACTTTGGCGGGAAGGCAACAGCGTTCTGTGGGCCTTCGGCATTTAGTCATGCCGGCCACATCACCACATCACCACGGAGACGTCTTCAGACAGTGCTGGCTCTTCGGTTTTCAAACGGAGATGAGCACTGCCCCCTAGAGTTGGGAACGATTAGCATGTATGTGCAAGGGGAACCTTTACCTTTACTTTATGCTATAAGTTTTGTTGCAGAGAAATCACAAAAGATACAACAGCCACTAGCACCTCCACCACTGAATATACCCTTTTATTTATACTGGTATACATAGTAAGCTCCAGTCCTTTAGTTAGAAAAGTTAAACATGATGCTGTAATGTAAAGAAGAAAAATGGCTAGGCTGATTCAGAATTATGAAAGATACCTTCAGTTTATACATGGAAAGCAACTGATTGCACATTTTTGCAAAAGTAACACTGCGGGGGAGAGGAATTCATTCCATTGTTATGTCCCAAAGGTGCTTTTTCAAAAGGCAACTGGTCTTCTTTGTTTTTTTCCTTGAAAACATTTCGCTTCTCAAGCCAAGAAGCTGCTTCAGTTCTCAGATGAGAAGCAAAACGTCTTCAAAAGAAAAAAACAAGAAAGTCCATTTGCCTTTTGAAAAAGCACCTTTGAGATAACCATGACCTGGATGATTGAGAATTTCCATAGACATTCCATTGTAGGAAAAATATTAACTGTCGAGCTATGATGCTTAAACTGAGCCCCCATATTCAGGAACAGCATATCTGAACAACTGCAAAATAAATTTTAAAAAATGGTGGAGGAGGGTACTTGCCTTCACCTTTTATGTCTTGCTTTGTTGGGTTTCCAAAACGGAGGGGCTGCAGATCTGCTGGAAGCTTTTGGCTGCATATCATACTAACTGGGACACCCAAAGGTGCTTTTTCAAGAGGCAACTGGATTTTGGGTGGGTGGGGTTTCTTTGAAGACGTTTCGCTTCTCATCCAAGGAGATTCCCCAGCTTCTTGGATGAGAAGAATCCTAGCTGGGGGAATTCTGGGAGTTGAAGTCCACCCGTCTTGCCGCGCCTGACATCGAGAAACACTTTTGAATCGTGAAAGGAAAGGAAGACTACGAGTCCCAGAAGCGCTTCGGGTTCCATTCGGGTTGGGAAGCAAATCGGACCACAAATCCCAGCGGCCACTGGGCTTCCTGGTTCCAGATTCGAAAGGCTGGATTGGCTGAAGGAGACAAGACGTGATGGAATTGTCAAAAGAATGGAGGCGGCGGCAGCAGCGTCCGGGCAGGTAAGGAAACACATGAGCGGGCGGTGGAAGGCAGCCAAAGGCGGGGATCCCACGCGCGATCCCTCGATCTATTGCAGGGGGATCCTTTGCCGTTCTTTGTGCATTTGGAGGGGTGCAAAAACTTTGCATCCTGTAGCTGCGGGGCGGGGTGGGGGTGGGGAGTGAAGAGAAAAGATGCTTCCTGGATTCCTGCTTTGCTATGGGTCAGGTAGTTCTTTTGCACGGGAGAGTTCGCGAAGTTCTTGTGATCTGGGAAAAGGGATAGGAGCAAGCAAAAGCGAGGCGATCTCTCTCTTTTTGGAGTGTGAAAAGGGCATCGCAGGGCTTCCTCCCACCTATCCTTTCCAGATGTGTTAGGTTGCATCAGCAGCCCCTTCGCTTGGCAGCTTAGTGATGGTGATGGGGTTTGCAATCGGATGCATTTGGCAGGTAGAAAATGGAGTGGGGGGAGTTTATTTATCTATTTATTTATGTAATTAGTTTGTCGAACATGTACAAGATAGTAGGTCTAAGTATGGACTTGGACATGAACAAAGGGAATAAGTACAAATAAATGGGGACAGTAGAACAGGGACAGAAGGCACGCTGGTGCGCTTATGCATGCCCCCTTTACGGACCTCTTGGGAATGGGGTGAGGTCCATAGTAGACTGTTTAAGGTTGAAGCTGTAGAGGTTTGAGGCTGTAACAACGGAGCCGGGTAGAGCATTCCAGGCGTTGGCCACTCTGTTGCTGAAAGACTAGGGCAGTTTATCCTGGGTTTGTATTGATTGTTTGCCCATGTATTACTGCGGTTGAAACTGAAGCAGTCGTTGACAGGTAGGAGATTAATGTAGGCTAGGGAGAGTTTCAGGATTATGGAAGGAGAGATGAGACTAAGAATTTTTGCCTAAATTCAGCCTCTATCCACAAGTGGACCATCCACCCTCACCAAATCCTGTACATAATAAAAAAATGCAACAATTTATTTCACTTCTGGGTTGCTTCTTGTCTTTCATGCTGTATATTATTCTAGTTTTAGGGAGCTATGCAGCAGCAGTTTTTGTGTCACCAGCTCTGAAAAACCCTTTTTTTCAAACAAGAATGTGCTGTCTTGAAGTCACAAGAGACGAGTAGCTAGTTAATGCGTCCATGGTGTTATATTTTAAATGCCCAGGAATGGGGGAAAACACTTCTCACATTTCATAACTTGGTGGCCTTTGGATATTTTAACATCCAGGTTGGGGTGAAGATGTGTTTTCATTCAGGCAGTAAAATATTTGGACTTCCGTAGAAAATGAGGAATGATAAGACAAAAGGGAGACATAAACTATTCCAGGTCTTTCATTGCTTGGCTTAAAGCCTTACATATGTTGCATGGTTGAAACAACTGAGTCACTAACAAACAAATTTTGTATATGTCCCCACACAGATAAATAACCACACAGAGCTCCAAATGCTGTGATTTTTTTTTCCAGTAGTAAACCTGGCTGGGATAATGGAATATGACTTCAGTCCATTGACCACAATTCCTGAGAGTCACATTAAGGTGAGAAAGTTAGCTTCCTTTTCACAAAATGGACAAAAATGCTGTTCAGTAAGTGAGCAATCTGCAGGCTTCCAAAATTCTTTTGCTGGCAAGGATGTTGCTGAGAATTCTGAGAGTTGAAGTCCACACAGTTGGGGAAAACTTGTGGGGGAGGGTTCCACCACAAAACCGCGCTCAACTAAACCGTGCCCGACTAAACCGCGTCACTGACGTCATCAACAGGGCGACAACAGTGCGGAGACAGAAGCACGCTGTAAACCCTAAACCTAAAATTAACCCCTAAACCTAACCCCACTTAACCTAACCCTAAACCTAACCCTTAACCTAACCCTAAACCTAACCCTAACCCTTAACCTAACCCTAAATCTAACCCTAACCCTTAACCTAACCCTAACCTTTAACCTAACCCTAAAGCTAACCCTAAAGCTAACCCTAAACCTAACCCTTACCTTAAGTTGAATCAGCTTAAGGTAAGGGTTAGGTTTAGGCTTAGGTGGCGCAGTGGTTAAATGCAGCACTGCAGGCTACTGCTAGATCAGCAGTTCAGCGGTTCAAATCTCACCGGCTCAGGGTTGACTCAGCCTTCCATCCTTCCGAGGTGGGTAAAATGAGGACCCAGATTGTTGGGGGCAATATGCTGACTCTCTGTAAACCGCTTAGAGAGGGCTGAAAGCCCTATGAAGCGGTATATAAGTCTACTGCTATTGCTATTAGCTTGCTTTCAAAGCGCTATTTAAAGCGCCCTTCTTTCTCTGCGCTGGCTGTTGTCGCCCTGTTGATGACGTCAGCGACGCGTTTTAATCGGGCGCGGCTTAGTCGAGTTTTTGACGGGTCACAGTGGGGGAGCAATGCTGTTTTAGCTGGGAGATCTCATCAGGAAATGGACCATTTTTGACTGCAGCATTGAAGTCTATTTAGAGCAGTATTTCTCAACCTTGGCAAATTTAAGGTGTGGGGACTTCAACTTCCAGAATTTTTCAGCCAGCGATGCTCGCTGGGGAATTCTGCAAGTTGAAATTCACACATCTTAAAAGTTGCTAAGACTGAGAAAGACAGAATCGGCAATGTACATTAAGTCTGGATCGGATAAAATATAGATTTGGATGTATTGCAATACCGCTGAGAGCGACTTAAAAGAGCTTGGAAGGATTTCTGACTTCCGGTTAGTACAGCATTTCATACAGGATTACTGTTTTTCAGTAGCTCCATAGATGAGATTTTTATCCTGTTTTTCTGTTTCTGTTTTAAATGTATTGGAAATCAGGTTGAGGAACATAAATGGGAAATGCTCAAATTGCACTTGAAAAGTTCCCTGAAATATCTAGTTGAGCACTGTGCGAAGGGATAATGGATTAGGTCAGTGATGGCTAACCTGTTCTGGAGCAAGTGCCCAAAGTGCGCCCGAACCCTCAAAATGCAATGTGCGTGTCCCCCCCCACAAGCCCCCCATCCCCTCTTGCATGCCCCCCGCCCCCACGCATGCACGCCCCCTGTGCATACATGTGCAGCCCCTGCACGCTCCCCTCCCCCTGTGCATATATGCCAGAGACCCGATCACCAGCTGCCTGGTGGGAGACACACGCACATGCCCGGTCAAGCTGAACTAGGGCGATGGCTCGCGTGCCCACAGAGAGGGCGCTGCGTGCCACGTGTGGCATGCGGGCTATAGGTTCGCCATTACGGAATTAGGTACGGTAGTTTTTTTGCACAATCTCACTTCCAGAATTGCAGAATTTAGTAACTGCAGCTAGCCCTTAATGACTGTATGCCAATTTGTTTACCTGTAGATTTGCTTTTTGTAGTCCTTACATCCCATTTACAATACAATACAATAGCAGAGTTGGAAGGGACCTTGGAGGTCTTCTAGTCCAACCCTCTGCCTAGGCAGGAAACCCTATACCATTTCAGACAGATGGCTATCCAACATCTTCTTAAAGACTTCCAGTGTTGGCCTACAGCAGGCCAGAGTTTGCAGTGAGAAAACTCAATCTCTGCCCCCATAAAATGTTGTGCCAGGCTGCAGGTGTGGCATGGAGCACGTAGTCTGCAATTTGAATTTTTGAAAGAGTAAACTGCTTATAACCTAAGGATACATCTATGTGGATAAGGACTTGACTGGTGAATCATTTTGCTTTCTACCGAGTATCATCAGACTATTTTAATTTGATGCATGGTTTCATAGGTTGCACTCATTATCTATCAAGCCATATAAATGTAATAAATAAATACATTTTTTAAAAATTAATGAATAAACCATCTAGATACATATGCACACGTACATATCTGTTAAATGTTATTTTTCTTACAGAATTCAGTGACATTTGAAGATGTGGCTGTATATTTCACAGAGGACCAGGGGGCTCTGCTGGATCGAAAACAGAGAACTTTGTATGAAGATGTCATGGTGGAAAATTACGGGATTGTGACCTCACTGGGTAAGGGGCTAGATGAAAAGCCGATATGTATCCTCTATGGCCAGCGAGAGACAGAAACAGTGGGATTGTAGAATGCTTTCTCTCCCATAGGAAATGAGAGCAACCACAAGGGAATCTTTCAGGGGTGAAATTCAGCAGGTTCTGGAGAACCAGCAGCGGAAATTCTGAGTTCGGAGAACCGGCAAATATCACCTCTGGCTGGCCCCAGAGTGGGGAGAGAATGGGGATTCTGAAATATGCTTCAACCAGAAGTGGGGAGGGAATTGGGATTTTGCAATATCCTTCCCACAGGAATGGGGATTTTGCAGTATCTTTCCCCTGCCAAGCCCACCAAGCCATGTCCACAGAACCGGTAGTAAAGAGATTTGAATTTCACCACTGGAATCCTTCATTAAGCTTCTAGGATGTTGCAGAAAAAGTTTGAACCATTTTATTTACAGTGATCATCCTTCCTTATTATACTTAAATTAAACTTATACCAAAAGTCTATGGAGATTTTCAGTCATTCAGTCACGATTGTCTCAAAAGTGCTTTTTCAAGAAGCAGTTGAACTTTATTTTCTTTGGAAATATTTTGCTTCTCATCCAAGAAGCTTCTTCAGCTCAGAGCTGAATTAAAACCAGAAATTCCAGTTGCCTCTTGAAAAAACACCTTTGGGACATTTCAGAAAGCTGCCCTTAAGACTTATTATTCCAAAAACTCACTTTGGTCCTTTATTTTGGTTATTTAACTTTTACTGTACAATTTTTTAAATTTTCCAGCAAAAATAAAATAAAATAACCCATTTGGGAGAATGGAGTCGTTGAACGACTACATGATTCACTTAAAACCTCCGTAAAAAATGATAGAAACATTGCATCCGGGCATGTGGGTGCCTCAACATACCACAACTTATGACTGAAATTCAGATCCAAATTGTGGTCTTAAGTTGAGGACTTAACCCTCAAAGTTTTGTTACAGTTTGAGAGAGACGAGTCCGGACCCAGGACCTAGGGAAGGAGGAAAAAATCCGGCAAAGACGAAACATCCTTATTATATTATCAGTCTCCCCCCTCAGTTCAAATAATGTTTGGTTACAACGTCTGTTGCATTTCTAATTCAAATGCATTTCATCGAATTCCTAGGAAACCAGGCATAGTATTATAATCACAGCAAAGATTTCTTGCTATTTGTCCTATGACTTAGGTTGAGGTTGTACGTTTTGTATGTTTTCCTTGCTACATTCAAGATCACGTGAAGTGTTAATACCACTTTATAATGCCTTGGTAAGGCCACACTTGGAATAATGCATTCAGTTTTGGTCGCCACGATGTAGAAAAGATGTGGAGACTCTAGAAAGAATGCAGAGAAGAGCAACAAAGAGGATTAGGGGACTGGAGGCTAAAACATATGAAGAACGGTTGCAGGAACTGGGTATGTCTAGTTTAAGAGAAAGAAGGACTAGGGGAGACATGATAGCAGTGTTCCAATATCTCAGGGGTTGCCACAAAGAGGGAGTCAAGCTATTCTCCAAGGCACCTGAGGGTAGTACAAGAAGCAATGGGTGGAAACTAATCCAGGAGAGAAGCAACCTAGAACTGAGGAGAAATTTCCTGACAGAACAATTAATCAATGGAACAACTTGCCTCCGGAAGTTGTGAATGCTCCAACACTGGAAGTCTTTAAGAAGAGACTGGACAACGATTTGTCTGAAACGGTATAGGGTTTCCTGCCTGGGCAGGGGGGTTGGACTAGAAGACCTCCAAGGTCCCTTCCAACTCTGCTATTGTATTGTATTGTATTGTAATTCATTAGGGTGAAGATCTGTTTCTGATTTCTTGCCAAGGAATTGCTGCTACAGCGTGGCGTTTGGAAGATATCGGCCTGGCAACTCTCCAAGCCTGATAAAGGTCTATATAGTTGTGAAATCTCATGAAAGACTGTTTGCCAAGTCAAGATGGCAGCCACAATGGCTTGATGGAAGCTCCACCTGCTTTTTAGCAGTCACCATCTTGATTTTTTTTTTAACCATGCTCAGCAGGCACGCCTCCTCCTGGGCTTCAGAACGGACCTGCTGATCACATTTTTTCATATCTGTTTGCTTTCAGGTTTTCTAGTCCTCAAGCCTACCCTTATCTCTCAGATAGAGCGTGGGGAGGAGCCGTGGCTGCCAGAAACCCCCAAATTGGACGATACAAAGATATCTTACACCAATGCAGGTAAAGGTTTAGTAATCAGACCATTGATCTTATTTAATCTAGCAGTTATTTATTTATTTATTTTAGGAATTTTATATTGCTTCCTATTCACCCATGGAGACTCAAGGTGGCTTACCCAATATAAAAGCATCATATAAAAATAAGAATAATAAATAGTAAAATAGTAAAAAATAATAAAATAATAGCCCGCATTCCCCTCCCATCCTAGACACAGGACACACATTCATATCAGACATTTAATGGGCTCCGTTCTGTTCTGGCTCGCTGGCAGAACCGTATCTTCAGCGCCTTTCGGAAGAGTGTTAGGGTGGGGGCCATTCTAACCTCTGATGTTCCAGAGAGAGGGAGCCACTACGAAGAAGGCCCTTCTTCGGGGCCCCACCAGGTGTATCTCCATAGGGGATGGGACCCACAACATTCTTTCTCTTCCCACTCTAGTGGGTCGGGTAGATATGACTGGTAAGAGATGGTCCCTCAATTAACCTGGACTCCAGCCATGAAGGGCTTTAAAGGTGACAACCAACACCTTGAATTGCACCTGGAAGCAAATTGACAACCAATGCAGCTCCCGCAGAGAGGTGAAAAATGTGCATGCTGAGGTCTGCACAGAATCACGAGTGCTGCTGCATTTTGCACCAACTGTAGCTTCCAGATGCGTTTCAAGGGCAGCCCCATGTAGAGAATATTGCAATAGTGTGTAGTTAAGATGCTGGGCTAGAACATAGGAGACTGTAAGTTCTAATCCCATTTTAGGCATGAAAGTCAGCTGGATGACATTGGGCCAATCACTGCCTCCCAGTCCTACTTAAACTGGCTGGGGAATTCTGGGAGTTGAAAACCATAGGCCTTAAATTTGCCAGGTTTCAGGAACACTTGAGTTAGACTGCAATGTTTTCTTAGCCTAGCAATGACCATTGTACAGGTAGTTCTTGACTTACAACCACTCATTTAGTGACAAAGTTACAGCAGCACTAGAAAGAAAGACTTGCGACCATTTTTCACACTTATGACTGTTGCAGCATCCCCATGGTCAAAATTCAAAATTCAAATGCTTGGCAACTGGCATGTATTTATAACAGTTGCAATGTCCCAGGGGTCATTTGCGACCTTCTGACGAGCTAAGTCAGTGGGGAAGCCAGATTCACTTAACAACCTTGTTACTAACTTACCATATTTTTCGGAGTATAAGACGCACCCAAGTATAAGATGCACCAAGATTTTGAAGAGGCAAATTTTAAAAAAAGGTTTTTGCGCTCTGCAAACCTTCCAAAAATGGCCCGTTTTTTGCGAAAACAGACTTTTTTTTTAAAGGGCATGAATAGCCTTTAGGAGGCTTGTTGAGTGTTCCTGGGGGGATGCCCCCCCTAAACAAGCAAAAAAATGGCCTGTTTTTTTGTGAAAATGGGCCCATTTTTTAAAAAAATGGGCATGAATAGCCTTTAGGAGGCTTATAGAGTTCTCCTGGGGAGGAGCAAAATTGAGCAAAAAAAACAGTCCATTTTTCGCTAGTTTCTGCCCTCCTCAGCCCCCAGGAACACTTTGTAAGCCTCCTAAAAGCTATGCACGTCCATTTTTGCAAAGGGGGTGGGGTTTCAGGAGGCAAAATATGCTGTATTCAGTGTATAAGACGCACCCAGATTTTCAGTCTCTTTTTTGAGGGAAAAAGGTCCATCTTATACTCTGAAAAATATGGTAACTCCAGTGATTCACTTAACAACTATGACTAGAACTGTCATAAATGGGGAAAAACTCATTTAACAGCTGTCTCTCTTAGCAACAGAAATTTTGGGCTCAAAACCAAAACCAGAAATATTTTTTCTGGGGATTTTGCCCGAAACCTATAGTAAAGGAAATGCATACTTAATGATACATGTACTAACTGCAGCTAGAATTGTATTTGCACAAAACTGGTGAAGAGTTAAAAGGTCCCTATTGATGAGAATGAGATTAGGAAAATATTAGAATGTGCAGAAATGAATAGATTAACGCTGCCTAGCCGGGAGAAAGAACAAACCAAGTATTATATGACATGGGAGATTTTTTATGGATGGTTTGAGAACAAAAACAGAAGTTAGAAATAAGCGGAGTTCAATGAAATATAGAAAACGTTAAAACAGAGATGTAAACAAGATTTTACTAATATGACTGACAAGGCTATTGTGTTTAATATTACTATTATATTCTTATTAGAAGATATGTTAAGAGAGAGAAATGAAATAGGTTTATTATACTTATTATTATTGTAATATTAGAGAATTAACATCAGTGTAATGAATACTATAAATGTTCATATATTCTTATTAGAAGATATGTTAAGAGAGAGAAATGAAATAGGTTTATTATACTTATTATTATTGTAATATTAGAGAATTAACATCAGTGTAATGAATACTATAAATGTTCATTGTTATTGCACAGAGATATTTGTACCCAGACGACCCACTGTTTAATGGAAGATGAAATGTTCAAATTAAAATAAAAAAATACATAAAACTTTTTTTTTTTTTAAAGAAATTTCGGGTGTTCAACCGTGGTCATAAGACGAACTTTATTTGTCTTTTACTCCACCAGATGATTCTGTGGAAAGCAGCTTGTCTCTTTCGCTGCACGGCAAATACTACAATGAGGCACACCAGAAACACCTTGTGGGAAAGGAGTCCTTCCTGTGTGAGACCTGTGGGAACTCTTTTACTTGCTGGCCGGGCCCTGCAACGCCACCGGGAAAGCTCCCCGCAGAGAGACCTTATGAATGCATGGAGTGTGAGGAACAGGCTCAGCGATTTTCTACCTTCACAGACCACTGGCGGATGAACCCAGAAGAAGAGGCTTATGAGTGCCTAGACTGTAGGGGGAGTTTCCCATGGTCCTCTGCTCTCATCACGCACTGTCAGGACAGGGTTGCCGATGGGGACCACCACGTGTGTCTGGAATGCGGGAAGTGTTTTGCTCATGCGTTGGGCCTTTCAAGCCACAAGAAGGTCCACCTCCAAGAGAAACAACCTAAATGTCTGCAGTGCGGGGAACATTTTGCCGACCACCCGGCCTTCGTGAGGCACCAGAGAGCCCACACGGGCAAGAAACCCTACAAGTGTCTCCAGTGTGGGAAGTGTTTCGCGGACAGGTCCCACGTGGTGGCTCACCAGAGGATTCACAGAGGGATGAACCCCTTCAAATGCTCCGAGTGTGGGGAGTGTTTTGACCAGCATTCGACCCTCGTGAGTCACTGGATGGTCCACACGGGAGAACAACCCTACGAGTGCCTAGAGTGCGGCAAATGTTTTCCTCGGCCCTCGTCTCTCGTGAAGCACTGCCGCATCCACACAGCCGAGAAACCTTACACCTGCTTGGAGTGTGGGAAATTCTTTGCCCAGCGGTCAGGCCTGGTCAAACATCAGCGCATCCACACGGGAGAGAAGCCTTATGTGTGCTCGGAGTGTGGGAAATGTTTTTCGGACAGCTCCTCCCTCGCCAGGCACAAAAGGGTTCACACGGGGGAGAAGCCCTACGCGTGTTCCGAGTGTGGGAAATGCTTTTCAGACCGATCCAACGTCTTGGCTCACAAGCGAGTCCACACGGGGGAGAAACCTTACAAATGCTTGGAGTGCGGGAAGTGCTTCACTCACCGGTCGCACATTGTGAAACACCAGAAATTTCACATGAAGGAGAAAGTCTCAAAATACCAGCCGCCCCTGGGAAAAACCACACAAACATCACCACGTCCTAAAACAGTCAAACATGAACTACTCTGAGCCTTCTGAAGGACATTTATATTTCCTGAACAGTGAGATTTGGCCACATGATTCTCAGTTCTGGCTTTGCACTATTGCAGTGCATTTGATCTCTAATAAAACTATATACCTTTCTCAACAGATGGAACCAAGGATTGTTTCTATTAAGTTGTGGCAGGTCCGACAAAGCCTTTTAAAAAGCCAGCAAAACCCTGACTGGATTTGTTTGGCCACGATTGCTTTAACATGGGAGGTTTTTAAGAAGAGAATGGGCAACTATTTGCCTGAAATGGAATAGGACAGGGGTGTCAAACACGCGGTGCATGGGCTGGATGAGTCATGCGCTGGCCATGCCTACCCACCCCCAGTTTAGTGAAGGGGAAGTTATAATACATTACGTGACGACGTGATGCCGCGAGTTTGACACCCCTGGTATAGGGTTTCCTGCTTGAGCAGGAAGGGGTTGGACTAGAAAACCTCAAAAGTCCCTTCTAACTCTACATTCTTTCCTGATGTGATAGCATCCAGATTCCAGACCTATTAAAACCACAACGCTCAGAACTGGCCACATTTGCTTGGAATTCTGGTAGTTGTAATGCCGAACCTCCAAAAGTGAAGCCAGGCTGGGCGACACAACCTCAAGCATCCTCTCCTTTGCCTTTTACTTTCTTTTTCCCTTTCTTCGCTCCAAAGAAAGCATACCATATTTTTCAGAGTATTTTTCCCTCAAAAAACAGCTGAAAATCTGGGTGCATCTTATACATTGAATACAGCAGTTTTTGCCTCCCGAAACCCTGTCCCTTCACCAAAATGGCCGTGCAGAGCCTTGTAGAGTGCTCCTAGGGGTAGGGAGGGCAGAAATCCCCCCCCCCAGCCCCCAGGAGCACTGCACAAGCCTCCTAAAGGCTACTCACGTCCTTTGTTCTGGAAAAAAAAAATGGCTAGTTTTCGCAAAAAACGGGCCGTTTTGGGGAGGTGTGCAGAGTGCAACTTTTTTTAAAAAAATTTGCCTCTTCAAAATCTTTGTGTGTCTTATACTCCGGTGCGTCTATATTCTAAAAAATACGGTAACTCTGGATCCTGACACAGTGAATGCTTAGCTAGTCCTCTCCAGAGACAGCAGAAGTGTGAAAGTGGGAGGAGAGATTCAGGATATTCCCAGGAACGCTGAGCGATTCAATCCCTGTTTCTACATCCTGGGACAGGAAGGTTTTGCAAGTGGGAGACATGTCTGGGATGTCAGCATAGGAAGAGAGGAAAGCTGGAGTATTGGGTGGCTAAAAGATCTGTAAAAGGGATGGCTCAGTGGCTAAGATGCTGAGCTTGTCGATCAGAAAAGTCGGCAGTTTGGTGGTTTGAATCCCTAGCGCCACGTAATGGAGTGAGCTCCCGCTACTTGTCCCAGCTTCTGCCAATCTAGCAGCTCAAAAGCATGTAAAAATGCAAGTAGAAAAATAGGAACCACCCTTGGTGGGAAGATAACAGTGTTCCATGCGCCTTCTGCGTTTAGTCGTGCCGGCCACATGACCACGGAGACGTCTTCGGACAGCGCTGGCTCCTCGGCTTTGAAACGGAGATGAGCACCGCCCCGTAGAGTCAGGAACGACTAGCATGTATGTGCGAGGGGAACCTTTACCTGTAAAAGATCTGTGAGGAGGAAGAATGAAGAGGTTGAATATGGCCCAGAGGTTGGCATCTGGTGCTTTGGGAACTGGGGAGGGGGTTACTATACCTCAGACCCCCTGAGTTCCCTCCTCTGGTCCTGAACGAGGAATCCAAAAAGATCGAGCATCTCTGAACTGTGAAGGCAGGCGGGTGACCAGTGCCCTGCTCAATGTGCACAGATAGTCCTTGATTCACAACAGTTCGTTTAGTGACTGTTCAAAGTTTTGCAAAGGAACTTGAAAAAGTGGCTTATGAGCGTTTTTCACAGTTACGACCTTTGCAGCGATCACGTGATCAGAATTCAGGCGCTTGACAACTAGGTTCATCTTTATGACGGTTGTAGCGTCCCAAGATGATGCGATCCCATTTTGCGACCTTCTGACAAGCAAAGTCCATGGGGAAGCCAGATTCACTTAAGAACCAGGATACTAACATGTCAACTGCAGTGATTCACTTAACAACTGAGGCAAGGGGGGGCGTAAAGTGGGGCAAAACTCACTTAACAACAAAAGTCTCAGTTTAGCAACAGAAATGTTGGGCTCAATTGTGGTCGTAACTCGAGGACTACCTGTACTCCGAAGCCTCCTTCCCTGGACAAGCTCTCCTGCCCTATTTCTACGTGGATGATAAAGCCCACCTTATGATTTCTCCTGAGGGAGAATTGCTAACCTTTTCTGGATCGTGTGTCAAAAGTGGGAGCGCAGGGGGGTTGTGCGCGGGTGTGTCCACACCCATAATGCTAACGCGCAACCCTGGTGTGCATGCACGCATGACCCCTGCTCTTCCTCCACTTTTGGTGCTCTTTTTTCGCCCTCCCGAGGCTCCAGGGGCTTTCTAGCTTGGGAAGGGCGAAAACAACCTGCCCCACCCCCTGGGAGGCCCTCTGAAACCTCCTGAGTGCGAAAAACGACACTATGGGCAGCCTGGAAGTTCAGGAACAGTGACTTCTGGTTTACCGGTAGGGCCGTTTTTTGCCCTCTGGAGCCTTCCAGAGCCTTCTGGAGCATGAAAAATGGCCCAACGCACAAACCGGAAGTCCGTTCCCTCTGGAGGGTGAAAAACGACCGAAAAAGAAGGCCGAAGTCAGCTGGCCAGCGCACACATGCGTACTGGAGCTGACAGGGCCATGCCTCGCATGCACTAACAAATGGCTCCAAATGTCACCTGGGGCACGCCATAGTTTGCCACCATAGCTATATATGATAGTCCTAGGCTAGTCAATCAGGTAGCCACTCCTTCCCCCCTTCTCACAACTGTCTACACATAGTACAGCCTGACTGCTTACTTGTCCATTGTGAAGCCATCCCTGCACCAATGTCAGTGGGCAACCAAAAATAAAAACTTTTTCAAATAGGAAACATTTTTCTTAATAAGCGGATGATAGAGCCGGATGCTCAGAAAGGAAAATGCAGAATAATTACGTTGCTTGTATCCCTTCCCTGTATAGCAATTTTGCTAAGAATTATGGGAGCAGGAATCCAAACCCCTCTGTAAGACACGAGATTGCAGGACAATTGACGTCTAATCTAAGGTGACCAGACGTCCCGCTTTTGGCGGGATAGTCATGCTTTTTCACAATTTTTCCCCGTCCCGGGTTTTTTTTAAAAAGTCCCAATTTTTTTTAAAGTTATGAAAAAGCCTCTAGCCGCCAAGGCTCTGCTAGCAACTGGGAGTGTATATTATTCTTCGAGACGAGCGCATTCCCGCCCGCGCGTCCCTGGGAGCTGTTGCCAATGGCTGAGGGAGGAGAAGACTTACTCCATGTGGAGACCACGGACTTCCCTCATGGATTTTTTCTTTTTCTGTTGCTTTGAACAGCCCCCCCTCCCCCCCTCTCTCTCTCGGAGCTAGCAGCTGCCTTCAAGGCTGTCCAAGCTCAGCCCCCCCCCCCTCCTGCGCCCCGGACTGCTGCTTCTCCTCGGCTGCTCGGGGCTTCTAAATTGGCATTGTGTGTTGTTGTTTGAGGAGGGAATTACTGTGCCATAGAAACACAGTGTGTGTCTCACGTGGCTGATAACCTGGTCTCTACAGAAGAGATAATTTTAAAAACTTTGGAGTGAATCCAGAAAGAGGGGAGAAAGAGGCTGAAGGAGTGTGTGAGGAGGGTGGATTTCCTAAACCCCATTGAATCCAGAGGGGAGAGAGAGAGAGAGAGAGAGAGAGAGAAAGAGAAAGAGGGAGTGTGTGAGGAGGAGGGATTTCCTAAACCCCATTGAATCCAGAGGCAGGGAGAGAGAGAGAGAAAGAGGGAGTGTGTGAGGAGGGGGGATTTCCTAAACCCCATTGAATCCAGAGGAGGGAAGAGAGAAAGAAAGAGGGTGTGTGTGAGGTGGAGGGATTTCCTAAACCCCATTGAATCCAGAGGAGGGGAGAGAGAGAGAGAGAGACGGAGTGTGTGAGGTGGGGGGATTTCCTAAACCCCATTGAATCCAGAGGAGGGAAGAGAGAAAGAAAGAGGGTGTGTGTGAGGTGGGGGGATTTCCTAAACCCCATTGAATCCAGAGGAGGGAAGAGAGAGGGGGAGTGTGTGAGGATGGGGGATTTCCTAAACCCCATTGAATCCAGAGGAGGGAAGAGAGAAAGAAAGAGGGAGTGTGTGAGGTGGGGGGATTTCTTAAACCCCATTGAATCCAGAGGAGGAGGAGGAGGAGGAGGAGGAGGAGAGAGAGAGAGAGAGAGAGAGAGAGAGAGAGAGAGAGAGAGAGAGAGAGAGAAAGGGGGAGTGTGTGAGGAGGGGGGATTTCCTAAACCTCATTGAATCCAGAGGTGGGGAGAGAGAGAGAGAAAGAGGGAGTGTGTGAGGAGGGGGGATTTCCCAAACCCCATTGAATCCAGAGGAGGGGAGAGAGAGAGAGAGAGAGAGAAAGAGAGAGAGGGGGGGAGTGTGTGAGGAGGGAGGATTTTCTAAACCCCATTGAATCCAGAGAAGGGGAGAGAGAGAGAGAGAGAAAGAGGAAGTGTGTGCACAGGAGGGGGGATTTTCTAAAAGTCCCATTGAATCCAGAGGAGGAGTGTGTGTGTGTGTGTGTTTGTGTGTGTGTGTGTGTGAGAGAGAGAGCGAGAGAGAGAGAGCGAGAGAGACTATCACTAAGTGTTGTAGCTTATGATTCTTGATGAATGTATTCTATTTTATTTTTTTATGTACACCGAAGACAAATTCCTTGTGTGTCCAATCACACTTGGCTAATAAACTACTCTACTCTACTCTACTCATTTCTATTTCAATTCTAATAAGGAGTTTAGCTTCTCTCTCTTGAAAATATAAGCTAGCATAATGCAAGCTAACTTTAGCTTTCAAACAGTTCATTTAGTGACCAAAGTTACAATGGCATTGAAAAAAGTGACTGATTACCATTTTTCACACTTAGCAACCATTTTTCACACTTAGCGACCGTTGAAGCATCCTCATGGTCACGTGATCAAAATTCTGATGTTAAACATGGCGGATGAACTTCGCTTAATCTCCTTAAATATAAATGGTTTGAATTCACTAAGAAAGAGAAATAAAATACTAAATGCTTTACGGAAAAAGAATTGTGATTTGACATGCTTGCAAGAAGTACATATAGCGAACCACCAGCAAAATGTGTTGTATTACCCCCGGCTGGGTATAATGTATACAAGCTTAGCAGATGAAAAGAAAAGGGGCATTGTGTTGTATGTTAAAGACCATATCGATTCTAAATTGGTGTATATGGATGGGGAGGGTAGAATCTTAATGGTCGAATTGAAATTTGGTCGATATAAAATCTTGCTGGTGGCCATATATGCACCGAATGACAACCAAAGTACCTTCTTTAGAAGGTTGCATTTAAAAATTGCAGAGTTAGGCTATGATCATATTTGTGTGGTGGGTGACTATAACGCGGTGGCAGATAGGACAATGGATTACAACCCAGGAAACATCCAAAAGGGGGGGAAATTAAGAGAAAGGAGGAGAGTTCTCCCCAAAACCTTTGAAGATATGAGGGAGGAATATGAATTAAAGGATGTATGGCGTGAACTCCACCCACAGAAACAACAATTTACTTTCTTTTCACATAGACACCAATCCTGTTCTAGGATCGACATGGCCTGGTTGACACCAGAAATTGGGGACTTGATTAAGGAAGCAGCAATTGAGGTCAACACCTGGGCCGATCACAATCCACTCTTATTGGTGTGGAAGGGAGTAAGGCAGGGGAGGAAGAGAAGGTGGATGATGAATACAGAGATAGTGAAAGAACAAGAATTTCAGCAAATGTTTAAAAGGGAAATGAGGTTTTTTTTTGAAGAAAATAGGAAAGGAGTAACCCCACAAATACTTTGGGATACGGCCAAGGCTTATATGAGAGGCCTAGCTATTAAACATACAATAGGTACCCACAGGAAAAAATTAGAAGAGAGGGCAAAATGGGTAACTAAACTGGAGGTGGTAGAAAAACCCTTGCAACAGAACCCACTAGACGACAGGAAAAAAGAAGAAATGGCTAGAATTAAGCATGGGATCTCTCTTTTAGACCAGGAGGATGTCGCTCGAAAACTTAGGGGGATTAAGCAAAACTTTTTTGAGCATGCCAACAAACCGGGTCGCTGGCTCTCTTATAGACTTCGAAAAGAAAGAGAGAGCAGACGTATAGCTCAACTGCAGAATAGTAAAGGGGAATTAGTAGAAACCAAGGGGGAGAAACAGGAAATTATCCAAGGCTTTTTTCAGCAACTATATAATAGGGAAGAAGTTTCTGAGGTCCAAATTAAGGAATTTTTAGATAATGCAAATCTACCCAAGATCTCAAATGAAGCAAAGGGGTACTGAACCAAAAGATAACATTAGAGGAACTAGAAAAGGCAGTTAAAAAAAAAAGGGAAACAACAAAACCCCTGGCATGGATGGTTTGCCAGTTGAAATTTATAAATCTTTTTTGGAAATTTTAGGACAAGAGATGATAGCAATATTTAATGCTGTCTTGACGGATTCTATTGCACCGAAATCATGGGCCGAGGCTTATATAACCCTTTTGCCTAAAGTTGGAGCTGACCGTACCCAAATTAAAAACTATAGGCCCATTTCACTTTTGAATTTGGATTATAAAATCTTTGCAGCTATATTGGCAGATAGACTCAAATTTTTCCTTAACAAATTTATACACTCTGATCAGAACGGCTTCCTGCCGTCAAGGCATTTGAAAGACAATGTCAGAATTATTTTGGATGCCTTAGAATATTATGAAGCTCGGCCAGATAAACAAGTGGCCTTTATGTTTCTTGACGCACAAAAGGCTTTTGATCGGGTAAATTGGAATTTTATGTTGTCACAACTAGAAAACATGAAGTTTGGAGAAAGTTTTTTAAATGCAATTCGGGCAATTTATGTACGACAAACCGCGACAATATTGGTAAACGGAGAAGAGGCGGGTGACATTGTGATTGGTAAAGGCACAAGACAAGGATGCCCGCTATCCCCCCTACTGTTTATCCTCACATTAGAACCCCTTCTTAGAATAGTGAGAAGCGATACACAAATTAAAGGGTTACGAGCTAAAGCTCAGGAATTCAAGGTCCAGGCTTTCGCCGATGACCTTGTTTTTATCCTGGAGGACCCTATGGCGTCTGGGATACAACTTTTATGTAAAATAGAGGAGTACGGTAGGATAGCGGGGCTACGTATAAACAAAGAGAAGACAAAACTGTTAATTAAAAATATGACTCTGAACCAGAAAAGGGAAGTACAAAGCCTGTTAGGGATCAACATGGCCCACAAAGTACAATATTTGGGAATTTGGCTGACGGAGAGATGTTCCTCTATCAAGGTAGATAACTATTTGAAATTGCTACAACAGGTATCCAAAGATATGACTAATTGGAGTAGCAAACAATTGTCTCTGATGGGCAGGATCGCGACAGTCAAGACATATGTATTACCAAAATTTTTGTTTTTGTTTCAAACGGCACCAACTAAATTGGACAAAAAAATTTTTAAATCCTTGGAGACAATAGTGACACAGTTTATATGGCAAGGCAAGAAAGCACGAATCAAAGCCCAAACTTTACAAAAACACAGAGAACTGGGAGGCTTCGGAGTACCCAACTGGGAAGCATACTATAACGCAACAATCATGACATGGGTGAAAGATTGGGTGATGTTGAATAGAAGGCGCCTATTGGCTATAGAGGGACATGACCTCCCCCAGGGATGGCATGCCTCCCTCTGGCAAGAAAGAGACACCCCCCATAGGTACTTCATGGGACATTATATTTGGAAGATTTTGATGGGGGTCTGGGAAAAAATGAGGAAAAAATATTATCTTAGGGTTCCGTGTTGGTTGGCACCATTAGAGGCCTTAACGCATCCGAGTCTATTTAATTGGACAAGAAACATAACATATAAAGATATCATGACAGAAGAGGGCAATATAAAAACAAAGATGGAATTAGAGCAACAGGGCAGAAATTTGGAATGGTGGGAATATTTACAGGTTAGAAACAGGTTTAAAAGTGATAAGGCACGTTTCGGGATCTACCCAAACCCTCAGGGGCTAGATAAGATCTTGTTTGGTGGAGACAAAAAAATGTTATCGAAGATCTACCAATTTTTGACCTGCCAAGATACTAATGAAGAGATGGACAAAAGCCTTCTAACAGTATGGGAGAGAAACCTAGGTTATGAAATTGAAATGGGCAAATGGTGGGATCTATGGAGTAAGACCATTAAACTTACAACATCTACTGCATTCAAAGAAAACATATACAAGATGGTTTATAGGTGGCACTTCCCCCCAACGAGGTTAGCTAAGATGTTTCCTGGGTTATCTCCATTGTGTTGGAAATGTGGAAGAAAGGATGGCACATTCTACCATATTTGGTGGTCCTGTACTGAGGCCACGAAATATTGGAAAAGGATTAAAAAATGGTTAAAAGAGGTTACCGGGGCAAACATTGAATGGAGACCCGAGAACCTGTTACTAAGCATCAAACCAGATAACATAAGCAGTTCAATATGGCATTTGAGCCTGCATATAATTGTGGCCACAAGAATAACCTATGCACAATTTTGGAAATCCACCACTATACCGCCGGAAGATGCTTTAATTAAAAAGATCTACGAATGTGCAGAAATGGACAGAATGACGGGTTGGCTGAGGGACAAAGGAGAAACAGAACGTTATCTTAGCTGGAACCTATGGTATATGTGGGCGACTAGGAGAACAGCAGGGACTTAAAATGGGGAAAGTTAACATAGGTACCGTAATAGATCCCTGAATCTTGCAATGAGAAGATGTGGCTTAGAGACCTAATAATGAGGAAAGAAAGGAAAACCGGGCTGTGAATGACTGTCACCGTGGGTGGGGGGAGGGGGGGTTGTATGTCTAAAACGGCATTTGTATCTGTATGTTTTACTTTATATTGTTATGTATGATTTGTCTTGCTTATGTCATTGTATTTATGTCGCTGTATTGTTTTTTCTGTTTTTTAAAGGTAATAATGTTTAATAAAAATTATATTTAAAAAAAAAATTCTGATGTTTGGCAACAGATTCATATTTATGATGCTTTCAGTGTCCTGGGGTCATATAATCACCTTGTGTGACCTTTTGACAAAATATAAAATTTTTAATCAAGCCGCCCCCCCCGCCCCCGGTCAATGGTGTCCCTCTTTACCAATCTGAAAATCTGGTCACCTTATTCATCACACTACAATCATCTGTATATATCCAGTGATGCTGGCTCAGGAATTCTGGGAGTTGAAGTCCACAAGTCACAAGAACTGCAGAAAAAACAATTATGGCCAACCTGCCTTCCAATGAGGACCTGTATACTGCACGGGTGGAAAAGAGCCATGTGAAAATATTTACAGACTCCTCACATCCTGGACATAAATTTTTTCAACTCCTACACTCAAATGACGCTATAGAGCACTGCACACTGACAACTAGACCCAAGAACAGTTATTTCCCCAATGCCATCACTCTGTAAAGAAATAATTCCCTTACCACTGTCAAACCCTTCACTAAGGCTGCGTTACTATTGCTATCGTTCCTATCACCCATCTCCTCCCACTTACGACTGCGGGACTGAAACTTTGTTGCTTGTATCCTTACGATTTATATTGATATTGTTTCCTGATTGCTTATTTGTACCCTACGACTATCATTAAGTGCTCTACCTTACGATTCTTGACAAATTGTGGGAAGTTATCATCCAGCCCTCTCCCAGAAAAATGAAATATCCTAGGAAATATTGAAAAGGCAGAATATTTCTCTGGATGTGAAAAGAAAGAAACATGTTTTAAAAGACAGAATAGTTGCCTGTAGCTTTCTGCCCATCCCCAATGAATGGACCATTAAGACTAGCCAGGCTAGCCCACTTTACATAATAAAGACTTCACCAGCAACTACCAAAAGGCATGATAATATACTCAACTGATCACAAGGCATCTGAGAACTCATCACAGCCTAGAGTAGCCCCATGCATGGCACCATAGGAGTCTGACAACCAATCAGAATACATTTCTTACACAGGAACAGGAAACAGAGAGGTGGGACTAAACAGGGTATAAAAAGCCTAGCAAGCTCCTTCCTCAGTCCTTCACTTCTTCTCCACCTACATCAAAGCATGTGATCATCTTTTTTGGTCAGGGCTCAAGCCATGTGGCCCTGTCCAACAATAAACCATCTTTCCAAACAGCCTCCATGACTCCAGTGTCTTCTTCCCCACTTGGAGCTGAACCCAGAAGGACATTTCTTTCAACAGAATGTATCTTGTCCTTTTATGTACACTGAGAGCATCTGCACCAAAGACAAAATCCTTGTGTGTCCAATCACACTTGGCCAATAAAGAATTCTATTCTGTTCTATTCTAAATGACGTCCGTCCCAAGAATATTTGCTTCTCCCCAGTTTTAAAAACAATTTTCCCTTTAACGAGCTGGTTGGGCCAATAAGAATTGGTCGGGGGTCCGTCCTGTGAGTGTTAGTTTCTTTCCTGCTTGTTCTATTTAAAAAATACTTTTTGTTTCCTTTAAAAAGCCAGCGAAGCTGATGGATCGCAAGAGCCAACAACAATTCACTTCGGTTTCCCAACTGGGCGGAGCCCACAGGCGGTCACCTGATTTGCAGCAAAAGAAACGAAACTTAATTTCCTCTTTCCTTATCCAGGCGCAGGCGGCAGCGATGGCGGCCGAAGCCCCCCTGCAGGATTTCCTGGAAGAAGCTACCTGCTCCATTTGCCTGGACTTCTTCAAGGACCCAGTGCTCATCCCGCGGTGCGGCCACAACTTCTGCCGGGGCTGCCTGACTCTCGGTTGTGGGTCGTCGGAATCGGAGGCTTCCTGCCCCCAGTGCAGACAGACCTTCGCGCCTTGCAGCCTCCTCCCCATTAGGCAGCTGGCGCGAATAGCTGAAGTAGCCAGGCGATGCGGAGGCCATCCGGAGGAGGAAGGTGGGAATTTCTGCCCGAAGCACCGGGAGCCCCTCAAGCTCTTTTGTAAGGACCACCAGACCCTCATCTGCCTGGTCTGCGACCGATCCAAAGAGCACAAGCGCCACTGGGTGATCCCTGCGGAGGAGGCTTTCCCGGAATACCAGGTAGGAGTCAGCCAGGAGGAATCGCTGCGGAGGGGCAGATCCCCCAAAACTCTCCTGCTGGATTAGGCCAAAGCCATGTCAGCCCAAATTTTTGTTTCTCAGTGCCTAACCTGTTACTTCTGGGATGGCTGCAACTAGGAGACTCAGGCAGCTCACTTTGCTGCCATTACAAGTATTCCTTTACCTCATGGCTTTTATTGTTTTATCAATGTATAAAATACAAAGAAAAATAAAAATGGGAAATTAAGGGGGGAGAAGAGGGGGGGGAGAAAGCTTGAGGTACAAGGGAAGAAAGAAAGTGTTGACTTCCAACTCTTTTTAGCACAGTACAAGATAAGAATCCAGCCTCAGATTTTTACTATTACACATTAGTATATAATTAGTCATTTCTATAACAATAAATATAATCAGCAAAACAATAATAATAATAACCATATTTTTCATCACAAACACAAAATCCAGAAGTGATATCCAAACAAAAAACATAATTAAATATAGTCTCCTCTTTGAATAAAACAATTTAACCATTTCTACTTTATCTTCCTTGCTGTGGATCTATGTATTTCTAGTTGCATCTTTATAAACGACCACCATTTATATTAACAAAATTCACTGTATTCTTTCTGTATAAGATTCTCTGAATCTTATTCTTAAATATTAATTGTTTCTTTGTCTTGCTGTGAGCCGCCCAGAGTGAGTGAGCAGCATACAAATTTTATTAAACTTGGAAACTTGGAAACTCTCTAACTTTAAAGTGAAAAATACTTTCCCCCCCATCCATTTGAAAACACTAAACATTTCTTTATCAACATTTTTAAAATCAAAACTTTCTAATGGCTCTTTTCTTAAACCTCTCTTAGCTTAGTAAAGATTAATAGTCCTTAAAAATGATTAAGAAGTGAAAGTCAAAGCACTGTCCCTTTGAAAAATAAATTCCAAAATTGCTGCTTCTTCCACAACCCTCAGCTTTCAGCACAGGGGCTGCTTTGAAGCACAGCTCCTGAAGCTACTTACAGACCTTTGCTGTATCAGAGGATTTGGGGGAATAATTCTAGGACTTTTCCTAAGCCAGGAGAGTCCTATAAGAATGTCGATTCCTTCTGTTGGCACCTGAAAGAGCTACAGTCCAGGGGAAAACACTTCGGGTGTCCTTCCCCAGGCGTGTTGTCTGTTGCCCATCTTTTCACCAGATGTCACCATTACAAATATTCCTCGACATAGAATCTTTCATTTGGTGATTGCCGTTACAACGGCAATGGAAAAAGTAACTTACAACCCTTTTTCACAGTTATGGTCATTGCAGTATCCCTGTGGCCACAGGATCAAAATTTGGACACTTGCCAACGGCCATGTATTTATGACGGTTACATATATCTTCTAACTGGGTCTTCCCTCCGATGTAATTCTTTGTGGAAAAGAAACTCAAAACTTGTATTTTCTCTTCAGAGGAAGGTGGAGGATTGCCTGAAGGCTCAGAAGGAGCAGAAAGAAAAAATAGCTACATACAAAAGAGACACAGAGGAAAAAATGCAGGAGATGCTTGTAAGTATGGATCCAACCGTGAGGAGCTTCTGAGCTAATAGGAAGGAGAACCCCATCCGCCATCTTTAATAACAGGCAGCCTGTGTTTTAGTACAAGTTCTGACTTAAAGGAAATTCAAGATAGAGACGGTGTTAGGGCAGAGAACTTGTTCTTAACCTGGGGACTTATATGTCCCCATTGCCTGAATGAGTGACAGTTGGGTTTAAGTGCACCTATCCCATGAGTTGTGTTTTATGCAATGGGTTTGGCTTGCTTAATAAATTAATGGAAACCATATTTCATCTTGTGGAAAACATTCTGAAGTCAAATATTTTTCTGTCCCCTTTTTGAAAATCCCTGATTGCCAAGAAAATTTTCATGAGGGATCATTTAAACTGGAGCCTTTTTTCTTTCTTTTTAGAAACCTTCCACCCTCCCTGTGTTTTTTTAATATCAAAAAGGTTTTTTTTCTCCTTAACAAATTCTCCCACCTGGATTCTTCAAGGAATCCATTTCGTTATTATAACAATAAAAATAATTAAGTAAAATAATTAAAATAAAAGTTTGCATTTGCTTTTGTACTTTCTTGTTCCAGGATCTCATCAAAAAAGAGAGAGAAAATGTTGTGGCTGAATTCAGAGAGCTACAACTCTGGTTAGAAGGACAGGAGAAGCTTCTATTGACTAGAATGGAAGAAACGGAGAAGGATATTATGGCAAGAAAGGAGAAAGGTTTGGCCAGGCACATGGAGGAACTCTGCTCTCTTGACCATCTCATCAAGGAGATAGAAGAGAAGCTTCAGCAGCCAGCCAGCAAACTCTTACAGGTCAGGCAGGAAGTGGAGATCATAGAATCCTAGGGCTGGAAGGGACCTTGGAGGACTCCAATCCTTTGCCCAAGGCAGGAGTCCTTATACCATCCCGAAAACATGGTTGTCCAAACTGTTATTGGAAGCCTTCAGTGATGGACAAGTCAGAACTCTGGGAGGGAAGCTGTTCCAGTGGTTAATCATTCTCACTGTCGGGAAATTCTTCCTTATTTTAGGTTGGATCTCCTTGTGATGAGCTTCCACCCCGGGCCTCTTGTTCTGCCCTTAGGTGCTAGGAGACTAATGCACTTTTCTCTATGGCAGCCATTCAAGTATTGGGAGATGGCTGTAGCGCCTTCCAGAGAACACTCCTTTTGACTCTTTCCTTTTTTTCCTTTTTCATAAATTTAGTCAAAATTAAAATAGTGAAAAGTACAAATGGAAATAGAGAAAATAGGGAAATGGAGAAGGATAAGAATAGGAAAGAAGTGTAGGATAAAGAAAAAAGGGAAAAAATGTGTGTCTGAACTTTTTTTCTGCACAGTAAAATACAAAATAAAATTACCACCTCAACTTTTTATTTTTGCATATTTAGTCATTATTAGCCATGTCTAGAAAAACAGATTAGTCTAATAAGGAAAATCAAGAGGTTCCACCACAAAACCGTGGTAGACTAAAGCGCGCTCGACGAAAGCGCGTACGTGACGTCATCACAGCGCGACGAAAACAGCACGCTGTGAGCGGTAAAGTTAAAATTAACGCGTAAATCTAAACCTAACCCCCCCAAACCTAACCCTTAACCTAACGCTAAACATAACGCTAACCCTAAACCTAACCCTAACGCTTAACGTAACCCTAAACCTAACCCTTAACCTAACCCTAAACCTAAACCTAAATCTCAAACACAACATTTAGAAGCAGCTTCCAAGTAGAAACAATGGGTTATATCTAATTACACCACTCAATTTTGTTATTTTTTCTACCTCCATCTCTTTTTCCATCCATTCTTCCCTTGTGGAGATTGATATATCTTTCCATGTCTGCATGTAGGATTCTGGCTGCACTCGACCAAGTTCAAAATCTTTTTTTCAACTCTCATTTAGAAATCTTTTTGGCTCTTTTTATGGAAAGGAACGGTCACTAAATGAACTACTTAGTCAAGGACTACCTGTAATGGCCAAGAGCTACATAATGTAATACAGAAAAAGCAGGCCATGCAAGAAGAAAGAATTCAAAGTAATGGTCACTGTCTGTGTTCTTCACAATAGGGGATGTGGTGGTGGGTGTTCTTTGTAGGGTCTCCCCCTCCCCTTAATCTCCAGGGCAAGGAGAAACCCAACACTGATGACCTTCTACAAAGTATTATAACCACTTGGATTCCCCAAAGTGCCTTGATTCTGGAAGCATAAATGCAGGGGATTTTTTTTATCCTATTGATGCACTATTTTGTTTTTCCAATATTGTAATTGTGTTGGATTCAACTGGGGCATAATTTTTCTTAGGCAAAAAAGTAAAAACAATACACCACCAAAGGAGGTTGAAGAGCTGGGGGGAAAAGAGCAATGGGATTTTTTTAATTAAAGAAATGAAAGTAGTTTATATGTCTGTTGGTGTCTGTCCATTAGTTCCTTCATTTATTATGTGAATGTAAGAATGTAATTTTATGCATAGGAAATGCTTTGTCTCTTTATTTTTCAGGACATTGGAGGCATCTTGAAGAAGTAAGTAAATCCACCCTTTTCTTTATAGTCTTAGAGATCAGCAGCTCCTCCAGCAGTATTTCTATTTTGGAAAGTTCTATTAGTATTTAGCAGTATTTGAATGTAAAGACAACATACTGTATTTCAGGGCCTTTTAGACATTTCCTCAGATAACACAATATAATTAGCAGTATTTGATTTGGTGAATTTTTATAGTCTGTCACACACTCAGCCAGATGTTTAGATTGCATTTGGCCATTTTATCCACCTATTGAGTCTTTCCCAAGAAGAGAAAGATGTTTGACGGTTTTCAAGATATCATTGTAGGATGTAAGTTGTTCCAAGTAATGCAACTATCATAAATGCATGCCGGTTTGGAAGCACCTAGACTAGATGACCTACAAGGTCCCTTCCAATTCTGTTATTTTGTCTTGCCAGGTACCAGGCTAAGGAAACATATGAGAATCCACAGGATTTACTTTTAGAGCCTAAGTGGACAATCTGGGATTACAGTGATACCACTATGTTTCTGAAAAGTGCCATGAAAAAATTGAGAGGTAATAAACAGCTGCTGAGGTTTTACGCTGGATAACATTTTGAGCATCCAAGAGAGATTCTTGTTGGTTTCACATGGATCAAAGAGGGATCGATTTCAGGATCAGGGACTCAGTAATGATTGTAAGTTGACACTACCTGTATTCTTTGCATCCCGAATCTACGTGCACTGATCACTGGGGAAGCAGAATCAGCTTCCACTTATTTTATATATAATGTAATATATACTGGTAGTTCTTGACTTACGACCTTAGTTCAGCTGAACATTTCAGTTGCTAAGCAAGGGAGTTGTTAAATGAGCAGTACCCCCATTTTACAAATGTTTTTGCCACCAAAAAAATCACGAAAATCACAGTTGTTAAGTGAATCGTGGTTGATAAAGGAATTAGGCTTCATGCATTGGTTTTGCCTGTCAGAAGCTCCCCAGGGAGGTTGAGGAGGACAATCCCAGAACCATGAGATGCTGCAACCATGTTAAATGCAAGCTGGTTCCCAGTGCCCGAATTTTGATCATGTCACTGGGGAGGCTGCAACTGTCGTAAGTGTGAGAACCAGTCATAAATCACTTTTGTCAGTGGCGCTGTAACTTCACTACACAAATAGTTGAGAACTACCTGTATACAGAATATATAGTAGAATATATTTATACCTGATGGAATATATATAGGCAACAATGGCATTTTGGCTTGTGGCTTTCCATATTCCTTATTTCCTGATTTGAGTCCAAGGAAAGCAAACCAGGGTATCTGAAGGGAGGCCCTTCTGTTGCTCCAATTCCAGTGATGAGATGCTGAATTCCTCCCTTTTCTTCCCCAGATACTCTGGAAAGTGGACTTCAACTACAGGAAGGTAAATATGAGTTGTAGGAATTGCAATCGCTTGCTATTTTAAGCTCTGATGCCAGTAACGTTAAGAGAAACATCATAGATGAACAAAAATGAAAAATATAGGATTAGGTACCTTAAAGACTTTGATGATGCAGTAAACTTTAATGATTTTATGATTTATGGAGAATTACTTGCCATTTATATGTACAACATGAGCTAATGCAGAGGAGACAAAATCCTTGTGTGTCTGATCACACTTGCCAAATAAAACTGCTGTTCTTTTCTGTTCTGTTCTACTCCTACTCCTCTCCATTCCATTCTACACATCATCTAGAAAACGGAAGTAAATCTTCAGGTGTGGAATGAAATATCTGAACAAATGGGAAAATATGAAAGGAATATTGGATTCCTACCAAGCTAATAACATCCTGTTGATTTTACTGCCTGATTTTAAGTTGGTGAGAGATGAGGTCTTTGGGAGCAGAGAAATTAGGTCCTCTGAGTCCAAGGAAATAGCAAGGTTGGAGGATCAGGATTGCCTCTTCCATGTGGGCCATCAGACTGGTGAAAGCAGAGGTTTCCCTTGCAAGATCCTCCCCTTTTGTATATCCCTGTGACACCCTGATGCTCGCAGAGAAAAGGACGGAGTTTCCTCATATCCCATCATGTGCCCCAAGTTCCCTCTGGATTCTGCCAGTTCAGAATTGAAACATGGCAGCCTCTTGTTCTGCCTGATCCTCTGAATTAATGCTCCAGGTAGAGTCCCTGTTCAACCTTGGCTGTCTCACCAAATCAGTGAAGGCAAAGCCAACCACTCTTCACTCCTAATCCCATTAATCTCATCTGCAAGATAGCAATAGCAATAGCAATAGCAGTAGACTTATATACCGCTTCATAGGCCTTTCAGGCCTCTCTAAGCGGTTTACAGAGAGTCAGCATATTGCCCCCAACAATCTGGGTCCTCATTTTACCCACCTCGGAAGGATGGAAGGCTGAGTCAACCCTGAGCCGGTGAGATTTGAACCGCTGACCTGCTGATCTAGCAGTAGCCTGCAGTGCTGCATTTTAACCACTGCGCCACCTTGGCTCTTTTAAGATGGAAGCTAAAGAGAATTGTGCATGGAGGCTGGAAGAGGTGGAGCCCTATGAAGTGTCTGAAGGACTTGGCCAGGAGTCTTCAACCTTTGGCCACTGTAAGGTTGGTGGACTTCAGTTCCCGGAGTTCTCCAGCCAGCATGGCAGAGCTGGAGGGCAATCAGCAGAGGGAAGGTCACATGGGAGACTAGAGACCAGGGGAATTGACCAGTGGAGCCAAGAGACGAAGAGTGAACAGAGGGGCCAAGAGCGGTACAGGTAATGAACGGATCTTGAAGGGATGCAGCTTAGTGGTAACTGAAGGGGAGTCAGATAGACTGGAAGATGGGGAAGGTAACCTAAGTGAATGGAACAAGAAGGCCAGAGGGGTGCCAAACAGCTCGGAAGTTAACAGAGGGTGGGAAAAACATAGTGGGGGAGTTCTTGGAGAAAAGAGAGCAGAGGGGACCTGGAGACTAGCAGCCCCATCGGGGGAATTCTGGGAGTTGAAGTCCACAAGTCTTACAGTTGCTAAAGTTGGAGGACTCTTGACCAGGCAATGGCTTAGGTGTTTTTTAAAAAAACAATGAGTCTTTCAGTCCTGGAGGGTGTGTTTGGAGGCTGAACCCCATTCACACAAGAGGCCGTAGGGTTAAGCTCTTGGGGGTGAAGGCACAAACTAGGCCTCAAGCTGAAGCTCTTGCTTTTTCCCCCTTCCTTCCTTTCCCCTTACAGCGAATGTAACTCTGGATCCAGAAACAGCCAATCATGCCGGCTTTGATGTCTCCAAAGATCAAAAAATTGTCAGAAGAATTAGGTCAGATGAAGGAAAATATATTTTCTCAAATTGTTATGTCCTTGGCTGTCAGACGTTCTCAACAGGGAGACATTTCTGGGAAGTAATTGTAGGAGATGAAGGAGGATGGGATATAGGGGTTACCAACCAGACACTGAACTTAACAAATGTTGATGAGCAGACCGGGCGGTTTGGAATATTACAATGGAGATACTGGACCTTCTCTACATTAGGACGCGTTTATCGGTACTTGCATGAGAAGCCCAAGAGGATCCGTGTCTCTCTCAACTGCGAAGGGGGACAAGTGAGCTTCTTTGATGCCAGAACCGCAGCTCTGCTCCATACATTATCAGACCCTTCCTTGGTTGGGGAGACCCTTCGACCCCGTTTCTGTTTGTACGAGGCCGATGCCTGCCTGACACTCCCCTAAAAGAAGGGAGAACCATAGAAAAAACCTTGGAAAAATCCCTATTTGCCCAGCGTGGATCTCTGAAAGCCCTTAAAGCAGATTTTCCTCAGCTTTTTGCTACTTCAGCTTCCTTTATTCTTCTCTGCCCCCCTGATCAGTCAATCAGTCTATAAAGGAATAACCTGATCATGATTTCTATTTCTCTGCATAAAAAAGCCGAGGTGTCCTAGGAGCTTTATAGGCTTTAACATCATGTGTTCAGGTGTTATCAGCATTAAAGGTACCTTAGAGCTAAGCCTGTCAATCATGATTTTATATGTCTATCACAGCTCCCCATCCCATTTATGGATGATGCTTGTTTGTTTCATGTTAGTTGCAATCAATGATTGTGTAGGTGCCCATAACTCAGGATATTCTGTAATCTTTCCCTCTTTTTTTCTTTCCCCTTTTTAACCAGTTTCCTTTTGACACATAATTGTCATAAACCAACAAACCATTTTAAGGTTTCAGGAAATATTATACTCAATATAAGCTTTACGGCCTCACAGGGTTTTTATTTTGTTTTACAAATCTTAGTACTTTTTCTATCTTTTTATACTTACGGAGGTTATCTATTATAATCTGATTACTGATTGTAGGATTGATTGTAATATTATAGGTGTCTCGTGGGTTGTAGTTCCTTCTTTTGCAAGTTTATGCCTATAAATGTATCTCCATGGGATACATAGAAACTGAAGATGCACAGAAAACAGAAAAATAAAACAAAACATACCATCTGTTATCAAGATAGCAAATGTAAGTGCTCTGTGCCCTAAATGTGTCCCCTGACTCAAGCCAAAAGTAAAAAAGGATTGTTAATAGAATTGTAAAAATGAAATACATTATTAAATAAATACATTATTTGAGAATAACAACGTTTTCCTTATTGCTTTAATCAACTCTACCATTTATTGAATAACCAAAAGTAACTTGAGTATAGGCTTGAGATACAAAAGGGTGCTGACAAACTTGAACATTGGGCACTATCTAACAAAATGAAATTCAATGGTGAAAAAAGTAAGGTTCTACATTTAGGCAAGACAAACGAAATGCACAGGTACAGTATAGGTGGTGCCTTGCTCAATAGTAGTAACTGTGAGAGGGATCTTGGAGTCCTAGTGGACAACCATTTAAATATGAGCCAGCAGTGTGCAGCAGCTGCCAAAAAATCCAACACAGTTCTAGGCTGCATAAACAGTACTATCCCCAACCCCAACCCCTTTCTGGTTTATGTTCCCCAGCGAGGTAATTAAACATCTTCTTTTTAACAGATTCTATTTGTCACAGAAAAGGGACTGGTGGCTTGGCTGAGGTTTCTGGAGTCCTATGTTGACTTGGATTCTGCCTCTGTGTCTGTCTCCCTCCCTCTAGAAAAATGAAATATTTTGGGGAATATTAATAGAGGCAAAATATTATATTTCCCCAAAGGAGACACGGAAAAAACATGTTCTTTGAGGCAGAAAGCAGCCCCAAGTCTTTCTGAATAGTCCTCAGCAGATGCCAGCACTTAAGGAGATAACGAGCTTATTGAAAGAGGAAGCCAAGTAACTAGATGGCTCCATTCATGAGCAAAGCAAATGCTGGCAGCAGAAGTCAATTCAAGGCAGGATATTTCGAAATCCCTTACAGCAATTTTGACAGCTAACAAAACCAGAGTGATAGGATTAGAGCAAGCAGCCCCTCACCCAAAAATCTAACACAGGACATAACCATCATCCACAAGAATTACCCAACACCCTTTCAGAACACAAAGCCCATATTGCACAAATCCCAAACTTCAAAGTTACAGAAACTATAAAGATCCATCTACTCATTTAGCCATTTGGTTAGCTGTCCCAGAACCACATGCTGCTGCTGGTTCTGCTTCATCAATAAACGGACTGTCTTTCCAATCAGCCTCCATGTTATTTTCAGCGTCTTTCTTCCAGCTTGGAACTGAACCAGATGGATTTTTCTTCCAAAGTTTCCTTCCTTCCTTCCAACATAGAGAAATCTTCACCTGGTGCCAAAATAATGCCAGTGTGGGTGCCATCTCTGGGGAGGGCATTCCATAAACAAGGTGCCACCACTGAAAAGGAAAGATAAAGGAGGGGG
This sequence comes from Thamnophis sirtalis, assembly GCF_051295495.1. Taxonomy (NCBI): domain Eukaryota; kingdom Metazoa; phylum Chordata; class Lepidosauria; order Squamata; family Natricidae; genus Thamnophis; species Thamnophis sirtalis. The sequence continues at coordinate 27,311,310 of NW_028261383.1, read as the reverse complement.
TGGGGGAGTGTCCATGTCCCTTCGGGGACCCCATTGTGACTTAGAAAGCCTAAATAAGCCCTATAAGATGTTATCCACCCATTCAATTCCCCTCAAGTCATCAATCCATAAGTAATGGAATCATACTGTAGATGTGTTACAATTATTCATCACGCTACAATCATCTGTATATATCCAGTGATGCTGGCTCAGGAATTCTGGGAGTTGAAGTCCACAAGTCACAAGAACTGCAGAAAACACAATTATGGCCAACCTGCCTTCCACTGAGGACCTGTATACTGCACGGGTGGAAAAGAGGCGTGTGAAAATATTTACAGACCCCTCACATCCTGGACATAAATTGTTTCAACTCTTACACTCAAAATGACGCTATAGAGCACTGCACACTGACAACTAGACACAAGAACAGTTATTTCCCCAATGCCATCACTCTGTAAAGAAATAATTCCCTTGCCACTGTCAAACCCTTCACTAAGGCTGCGTTACTGTTGCTATCATTCCTATCCCCCATCTCCTCCCACTTACGACTGCGGGACTGAAACTTTGTTGCTTGTATCCTTACGATTTATATTGATATTGTTTCCTGATTGCTTATTTGTACCCTACGACTATCATTAAGTGCTGCACCTTACGATTCTTGACGAATGTATCTTGTCTTTTTATGTACACTGAGAGCATCTGCACCAAAGACAAAATCCTTGTGTGTCCAATCACACTTGGCCAATAAAGAATTCTATTCTGTTCTATTCTAAATGACGTCCGTCCCAAGAATATTTGCTTCTCCCCAGTTTTAAAAACAATTTCCCCTTTAACGAGCTGGTTGGGCCAATAAGAATTGGTCGGGGGGTCCGTCCTGTGAGTGTTAGTTTCTTTCCTGCTTGTTCTATTTAAAAAATACTTTTTGTTTCCTTTAAAAAGCCAGCGAAGCTGATCGATCGCAAGAGCAACAACAATTCACTTCGGTTTCCCAACTGGGCAGAGTCCACAGGCGGCACCTGATTTACAGGAAAAGAAACGAAACTTAATTTCCTCTTTCCTTATCCCGGCGGAGGCGGCGGCGATGGCGGCCGAAGCTCCCCTGCAGGATTTGCTGGAAGAAGCTACCTGCTCCATTTGCCTGGACTTCTTCAAGGACCCCGTGCTCATCCCGCGGTGCGGCCACAACTTCTGCCGAGGTTGCCTGACCCGCAGTTGGGGGTCGTCGGAATCGGAGGCTTCCTGCCCCCAGTGCAGACAGACCTTCGCGCCCCGCAGCCTCCTCCCCATTAGGCAGCTGGCGCGAATAGCTGAAGTAGCCGGGCGATGCGGAGGCCATCCGGAGGAGGAAGGTGGGAATTTCTGCCCGAAGCACCGGGAGCCCTTCAAGCTCTTTTGTAAGCACCACGAGACCCTCATCTGCGTGGTCTGCGACCGATCCAAAGAGCACAGGGGCCACTGGGTGATCCCTGCGGAGGAGGCTTTCCCGGAATACCAGGTAGGAGTCAGCCAGGAGGAATCGCTCCGGAGGGGCGTCCAGTGGCAGCCCTCGCAGTCTTTTTCCTGCTTTATCCCACCCCTTATCTCCCTGCCTGCAATTGTTTAAAAACAGGTTGACATCCCTGATCAACATTCAGATGCTTGGCAATTGTCACGTCCATTTGTGACCTTCTGATCAGCAAAGCCAATGGGGAAGCCAGATTCGTTTAACAGCTGTGTGACTAATTTAACAACTGCACTGATTCACTTAACAGCAGTGGGAAGAAAGGTTGGAAAATGAGACAAAACTTCACTTAACTGTCTTGCTTAGCAGTGGAAGTTGCCTGTAGAGGGAAATAGGCTCCCTTTGCCAGCTCCCTTTTTCTAAGGAAAAACAAGGAAGATCCAATTTAAATCTCAGCAAGAGGATTAACCAGCTGCAGTTTGGAGATCAGGTGGAGAAGGAGACACTACTGGGCATTCTTTCCGATGACACTTTTCTACATTTGCTGTAGGGGAGGATCATCATAGACCCCTCCAAAGTCTTGAGTGCAGATCCCCCAAAACTCTCCTGCTGGATTAGGCCAAAGCCATGTCAGCCCAACTTTTGGGTTCTCGGTGCCTAACCTGTTGCTTCTGGGATGGCTGCGACCAGGAGACTCAGGCAGCTCACTTTGCTGCCATTACAAGTATTCCTTTGCCTCATGGCTTTTATTGTTTTATCAATGTATAAAATACAAATAAAAATAAAAATGGGAAATTAAGGGAGGGGGAAGAGGGGGAAGAGGGGGGGAAAGAAAGCTTGAGGTACAAGGGAAGAAAGAAAGTGTTGACTTCCAACTCTTTTTAGCACAGTACAGTACAAGATAACAATCCAGCCTCAGATTTTTACTTTTACACATTAGTATATAATTAGTATATAATAATTCGGCTCTTGCTGTTGTTGCCGCTGCTATCTACGGCCACTTTGCTTTCCGACCATCCCCTCCCCTGCCTTCGTCCTCCGGACCACCATTTTGGAGTGAGCTGGGATTTTCGAATCTACCTCCGGCCTTGCTGAGATTCCGGTTTATTACCCCGCTGTCAGCACCTCTCCATTAAATAATTAGGAAAGAAAGACCACGAGACTCCATGTGTGGAAATCAAGTGTACTTTTACTAATTAAAAATGATTAAAGGCATAGCGAAGCGAAATCTGAATATTTAGGTGCGAAAGCGATTGATATATAGAATAGCCCATTCCCCTCCCCCTGGCATCACAGTTACAGTCCAATTATAATTCTCCCAAATGTCAGGTGCGAGATAACTTCAAAAGGCATCACGAAGATGGAATGTCGGTGCCGTTAGTCCTGGCGGGAAACTCCCACGCATGCGTAGTCCGACAGGCAGCAGAACTCCAGAATCTTCCTCCAGCACAATTAGTAACCCCTCCCGATTGTGGGTGCACCTTGTTTCACCCACATAACACCTATCCTCCGCGAGCTGCACTGGCTACCTGTCAATCTCCGGGTACGCTTCAAGGTGCAGCAGGCTTTTGGACTCTGCCCTCTTTGCTGGACTTTGCAGAGGAAAAGATTAAGAGCATCAAGACTTCCTCTCTCGTATCAGTACAAGCCTTGTACGAACTTTGCACAGTTGCACAATTTTCAACTTGTGTGGGGAGTGCATGGGTTATGTGTGTGACTGAGTGAATGATCCCACTTTTTATTAACCTATTATTATTGTATTTTGTGTTTTTAACTGCTAAGTGGGGATTGTTTGAGTAAATGGATGTGTATGTTTGAAAGGACTGGGACTACAACCTGGCGCCTCCTCCACTGAGTGCTCTGCAGAAGTGTTAGGGGGCCCAGGCCCAACCCCAGTCCTAGAATGCTTGATTTAAATGGCCTGCTGGAGAGAGCGGTGGCTACCGGGGGGGGGATGGGGGCTACGGACACGGGGGTGGGCCGGAACATTATGGTCATGACGGGGAGGGGCAGGTACGGCGGGAACTTTAGGGCTAGCCATTGCCGGGGAAGGAGGGTCCGCTACGTCACAGCGATCCCTCCTTCCGGCCCCATTAGTTCCACTCCAAGGCCAGATGGTGAGAGTTGTCAGGGCCCTGGTCTCAGGCTGTTGTTGCTAAATGCCAGGTCTGTGGTTCACAAGGCTCCCCACGTCCGGGACCTAATATTAGACGAAGAGGGAGATCTGGCATGTATTACTGAAACCTGGCTGGGCCCGGAGGGAGGAGTCCCCCTCACTGAAATGTGCCCAGAAGGGTTTCAGGTGCTTCACCAGCCGCGACCCCAGAAAAAGGGGTGGGGGAGTGGCTATCATCATCCGAGGGTCATTAGTTCCTCATAGGATCCCTGCTCCGGAGCTTGTCAGGTGTGAGTCCTTGTTGGTGAAGTTGGACCTTGCGGGTCAAATGGGCTTGTTGTTAACGTATCTTCCTCCCAACAGCGTTGCAACAGCCCTCCCCTCGCTCCTCGAGTCAGTAGCCGAGCTGGCGGTCGAGTTCCCCAGGCTTATGGTACTGGGGGACTTCAACTTGCCTTCGCTCAGTGAACACTCGGATGGGGCGTAGGAGTTCATGGCTTCCATGACAGCCATGGACTTGACCCAAGTAATCCGGGGTTCGACTCACTCAGCAGGTCACACACTTGACCTCATATTCCTCTCGGAGCAGTGGAGACGTGATCTTGAATTGAGGGGTATTAAGATCTTGCCCCTTGTCATGGTCTGATCACTTCCTACTGAGGCTTGACTTTCGGAAACCAATCCCCCAGTGTAGGGAGGAGGAACCGATTAGGTGGTTCCGCCCCAGGCACCTGATGGACCCTATGGGATTTCAGACGGCGCTTGGAGAAATACCTGACGCTCTCGTCCACAGTCCGGTGGAGTCCTTAGTTGCTGCTTGGAATATAGTGGCGGCGGGGGCTCTGAACCGGATTGCTCCTTTGTGGCCTCTCTGAGGTAGTGGATCCAGGAGGGCCCCTTGGTTCACCGAGGAACTCCGGGAGATGAAGCGCCAAAAAAGACGTCTAGGGCGCCGCTGGAGGGCCAGTAAATCTGAGTCAGACCGAGCACTGATGAGAGCCTATATCGGAGCCTATCTCGTGGCAATACGGGCGGTGAAATGTGCGCATTTTGCCGCTCTTATTGCATCCGCTGAATCGCGCCCAGCCGCCTTGCTTAGAATAACCCGCTCCCTCTTGAAAGGGAGGGACGCGTATGACCCTTTGCAAGGTAGAGCTGAGGAATTTGTTCAGTTTCTAGCAGATAAAGTCACTTGGATTCGGACAGACCTGGACTCCAATTGCACGGTGCCAGCCAAGGTACCGGGGGAAGGTCTTGAGCAGAGTTTATGGAGCGAGTTTCAACTTGTCGCTCCTGAGGAAGTGGACAAGGCCAAGGGAGCTGTGAGTACCTCCACTTGTGCGCTGGCCCCGTGTCCCTCCTGGCTGGTTGCGAACAGCAGGGAGGTGACATGGGGCTGGATCCAGGCGATAGTAGTCGCCTCCTTTCGGGAGGGGTTCTTCCTCCCCCGCATTAAAGGTGGCAGTGGTGAGACCCTTCTGAAGAAGCCATCTTTGGATCCAGCCATCTTAAACAACTATCGTCCAGTCTCCAACCTCCCCTTCGTGGGGAAGGTTGTCGAGAAAGTGGTGGCCTCTCAGCTCCGGTGGTCCATTGGATGAAACCGATTATCTAGACTCCTTTCAGTCTGGATTCAGGCCTGGCTACAGCACGGAAACTGCTTTGGTCGCACTGACCAATGATCTCTGGAGAGCCAGGGACGGGGGTCATGCCTCCGTCCTAGTGCTCCTTGACCTCTCAGCGCCTTCGATACCATCGACCATGGTATCCTTCTGGGACGATTACGTGAGGTGGGGGTGGGAGGCACCGTCCTTCGGTGGTTCTCCTCCTACCTCTCAGACAGGTCGCAGTCGGTGTTGGTCTGAGGGCAGAGGTCGACCCCTAGGCCCCTCAATTATGGGGTGCCACAGGGTTCGGTCCTGTCCCCCCTCCTATTTAACATCTACATGAAGCCGCTGGATGAGATCATACGCCAGCACGGGATTAAATACCACCAATATGCGGATGATACACAGCTGTATCTGTCCGCCCTGTGCCAACTCAGTGAAGCGATAGAAGTGATGTGCCAGTGCCTGGAGGCTGTCAGGGTCTGGATGGGAACGAACAAGCTTGCACTCAATCCCGACAAGACTGAGTGGCTATTGATGCTCCCTCCCAAAGATTGGCTACCTATTCCATCTCTCAGTCTGGGGGGTGAAATCATACGCCCCTCAGAGAGGGTTCGCAATTTGGGAGTCCTCCTGGACCCACAGCTGACTTTAGAACACCATTTGTCGGCTGTGAACAGGGGAGCCTTTGCCCAGATTCGCCTGGTGCACCAATTGCGACCCTACCTGGACCGGGAGGCCCTTCAAATAGTCACTCACGCCCTCGTGACCTCAAGACTGGACTACTGTAACGCGCTCTACATGGGGCTGCCCTTGAAGAGTGTTCGGAGACTTCAACTTGTCCAGAATGCATCCGTGCGAGCGATTGTGGGGGCACCACGGTTCACCCACGTCACACCTATCCTCCGCGAGCTACACTGGCTGCCCATTGGTCTCCGGATATGCTTCAAGGTGCTAGTCGTTACTTATAAAGCCCTACATGGCATTGGACCTGGGTACTTGAGAGACCACCTTCTGCCAATTACCACCCAAAACCTATTAGATCCCACAGGCTAGGCCTCCTCCGAATTCCATCTGCCGGCAAGTGCCAGCTGGCAACCCCCCGGGTTAAATCTAATCAGCAAAACAACAACAACAATAATAATCATAATCATATTTTTCATCACAAGCACAAAATCCAGAAGTGATATCCAAATAAAAAACATAATTAAATATAGTCTCCTCTTTGAATAAAGCAATTTAACTATTTCTACTTTATCTTCCTTGCTGTGGATATATGTATTTCTAGTTGCACTTAATAATCTTTATAAACGACCACCATTTATATTAACAAAATTCACTGTATTGTTTCAGATTCTCTAACTTTAAAGTGAAAAAATACTTTCCCCCCCATCCATTTGAAAACACTAAAAATTTCTTTATCAACATTTCTAAAATCAAAACTTTCTAATGGCTCTTTTCTTAAACCTCTTTTACATTAATAAAGATTAATAGTCTTTAAAAATGATTAAGAAGTGAAAGTCAAAGCACTGTCCCTTTGAAAAATAAATTCCAAAATTGCTGCTTCTTCCACCACCCAGTTCCTCAGCTTTCAGCACAGGGGCTGCTTTGAAGCACAGCTCCTGAAGCTACTTACAGACCTTTGCTGTATCAGAGGATTTGGGGGAATAATTCTAGGACTTTTCCTAAGCCAGGAGAGTCCTATAAGAATGTCGATTCCTTCTGTTGGCACCTGAAAGAGCTACAGTCCAGGGGAAAACACTTCGGGTGTCTTTCCCCAGGCGTGTTGTCTGTCGGCCATCTTTTCACCATATGTCACCATTACAAATATTACTCGACATAGAACCTTTCATTTGGTGATTGTTTGAGGTTACAACGGCAATGGAAAAAGCCACTTACAACCCTTTTTCACAGTTATGGTCATTGGAGCATCCCTGTGGCCACAGGACCAAAATTTGGACACTTGCCAACGGCCATGTATTTATGACGGTTGCATATATCTTCCAACTGGGTCTTCCCTCCGATGTAATTATTTGTGAAAAAGAAACTCAAAACTTGTATTTTCTCTTCAGACGAAGGTGGAGGAATGCCTGAAGGCTCAGAAGGAGCAGAAAGAAAAAATAGCTACATACAAAAGAGACACAGAAGAAAATGTGCAGGAGATGCTTGTAAGTATTGATCCAACGGTGAGGAGCTTCTGAGCTAATAGGAAGGAGGACCCCATCCGCCATCTTTAATAACAGGCAGCCTGTGTTTTAGTACAAGTTCTGACTTAAAGGAAATTCAAGATAAAGACAGTGTTAAAACCTGGGGACTTATATGTCCCCATTGCCTGAATGAGTCACAGTTGGGTTTAAGTGCACCTATCCCATGAGTTGTGTTTTATGCAATGGGTTTGGCTTGCTTAATAAATTAATGGAAACCATATTTCATCTTGTGGAAAACATTGTGAAGTCAAATATTTATCTGGCCCCTTTTTGAAAATCCCTGATTGCCAAGAAAAGTTTCATGAGAGATCATTTAAACTGGAGCCCTTTTTTTCTTTTTAGAAGCCTTTTCTCCCTGTATTTTTTTAATATCAAAAAGGGGTTATTTCTCTTTAGGAAATTCTCCCACCTGGATTCTTCAAGGAATCCATTTCATTATTATAACAATAAAAATAAAAATAATTAAATAAAATAATTAAAATAAAAGTTTGCTTTTGCTTTTTTCCTTTCTTGTTCTAGGAACTCATCAAAGAAAAGAAAGAAAATGTAGCATCTGAATTCAGAGAGTTACAACTCTGGTTAGAAGGACAGGAGAAGCTTCTATTGACTAGAATGGAAGAAACGGAGAAGGAGATTATGGCAAGAAAGGAGAAAGGTTTGGCCAAACACATGGAGGAACTCTGCTCTCTTGACCATCTCATCCAGGAGATAGAAGAGAAGCTTCAGCAGCCAGTCAGCAAACTCTTACAGGTCAGGCAGGAAGTGGAGATCATAGAATCCTAGGGCTGGAAGGGACCTTGGAGGACTCCAATCCTTTGCCCAAGGCAGGAGTCCTTATACCATCCTGAAAACATGGTTGTCCAAAGTGTTATTCGAAGCCTCCAGTGATGGACAAGTCAGAACTCTGGGAGGGAAGCTGTTCCAATGGTTAATCATTCTCACTGTCGGGAAATTCTTCCTTATTTTAGGTTGGATCTCCTTGTGATGAGCTTCCACCCCGGGCCTCTTGTTCTGCCCTTAGGTGCTACGTAGACTAAATCGATGCACTTTTCTCTATGACAGCCATTCAAGTATTGGGAGATGGCTGTAGTGCCTTCCACAGAATACTCTTTTTGACTCTTTCCTTTTTTCCCCCTTTTTCATAAATTTAGTCAAAATTAAAATAGTGAAAAGTACAAATGGAAATAGAGAAAATAGGGAAATGGAGAAAGATAAGAATAGGAAAGAAGTGTAGGATAAAGAAAAAAGGGAAAAAATGTCTCTGAACTTTTTTTCTGCACAGTAAAATACAAAATATAATTAGAGCCTCAACTTTTTATTTTTGCAAATTTAGTCATTATTAGCCATGTCTAGAAAAACAGATTAGCCTAATAAGGAAAATCAAGAATCTTTTTTTAAAATCTCAAACAAAACATTTAGAAGTAGCTTCCAAATAGAAACAATGGGTTATATCTAATTACACCAGTCAATTTTGTTATTTTTTCTACCTCCATCTCTATTTCCATCCATTCTTTTGTGGAGATTGATATATCTTTCCATGTCTCCATGTAGGATTCAGGCTGCACTCGACCAAGTTCGAAATCTTTTTTTCAACTCTCATTTAGAAATCTTTTTGGCTCTTTCTATGGAAAGGAACGGTCACTAAATGAACTATTTAGTCAAGGACTACCTGTAACGGCTAAGGGCTACATAATGTAATACAGAAAAAGCAGGCCATGTGAGAAGCAAGAATTCAAAGTAATGGTCACTATCTGTGTTCTTCACAATAGGGGATGTGGTGGTGGGTGTTTTCTGTAGGATCTCCCCCTCCCCTTAATCTCCAGGGACAGGAGAAACCCAACACTGATGACCTTCTACAAAGGATTATAACCACTTGGATTTCCCAAAGTGCCTTGATTCTGGAAGCATAAATGCAGGGGATTTTTTTATCCTATTGATTCACTATTTTGTTTTTCCAATATTGTAATTGTGTTGGATTCAACCGGGGTATAATTTTTCTTAGGCAAAAAAGTAAAAACAATACCTCTCCAAAAGAGGTTGAAGAGCTGGGGGGAAAAGAGCAATGGGATTTTTTTCACTGACAAAAATGAAAGTAGTTTATATGTTTGTTGGTGTCTGATTGTCCAGAAGTTCATTCATTTATTATGTGAATGTAAGAATGTAATTTTATGCATAGGAAATGCTTTGTCTCTTTATTTTTCAGGACATTGGAGGCATCTTGAAGAAGTAAGTAAATCCACCCTTTATAGTCTTAGAGATCAGCAGCTCCTCCAGCAGTATTTCTATTTTGGAAAGTGCCGTTTGTATTTCGCAGTATTTGAATGTAAAGACAACGTACTGTATTTCAGGGCCTTTTACACATTTCCTCAGATAACACAATATAATTAGCAATATAATTTGATATGGTGAATTGTTATAGTCTGTCACACACTCAGCCAGATGTTTAGATTGAATTTGGCCATTTTATTTATTGAGTCCTTCCCAAGAAGAGAAAGATGTTTGATGGTTTTCAAGATATCATTGTAGGATGTAAGTTGTTCCAAGCAATGCAACTATCATAAATGCATGCCGGTTTCGAAGCACCTAGACTAGATGACCTACAAGGTCCCTTCCAACTCTGTTATTTTGTCTTGCCAGGTACCAGGCTAAGGAAACATATGAGAATCCACAGGATTTACTTCTAGAGCCTAAGTGGACTATCTGGGATTACAGTGATACCACTGTGCTTCTGAAAAGTGCCGTGAAAAAATTGAGAGGTAATAAACAGCCGCTGAGGTTTTATGCTGGATGACATTTTGAGCATCCAAGAGAGATTCTTGTTGGTTTTCACATGTATCAAAGAGGGATCGATTTCAGGATCAGTGGCTCAGTTATGATTGTAAGTTGACACTACCTGTATTCTTTGCATCCCGAATCTACGTGCACTGATCACTTGGGAAGCAGAATCAGCTTCCACTTATTTTATATATAATGTAATATATACAGGTAGTTCTTGACTTACGACCTCAGTTCAGCTGAACATTTCAGTTGCTAAGCAAGGGAGTTGTTAAATGAGCAGTGCCCCCATTTTACAAATGTTTTTGCCACCAAAAAAATCATGAAAATCACAGTTGTTAAGTGAACCGTGGTTGATAAAGGAATTAGGCTTCATGCATTGGTTTTGCCTGTCAGAAGCTCCCCAGGGAGGTTGAGGAGGACAATCCCAGAACCATGAAATGCTGCAACCATGGTAAATACAAGCTGGTTCCCAGGGCTCGAATTTTGATCATGTGACTGGGGAGGCTGCAACTGTCGTAAGTGTGAGAACTGGTCATAAATCATTTTTGTCAGTGGCGCTGTAACTTCACTACACAAATAGTTGAGAACTACCTTTATACGGAATATATAGTAGAATATATTTATACCTGATGGAATATATATAGGCAACAATGGCATTTTGGCTTGTGGCTTTCCATATTCCTTATTTCCTGATTTGAGTCCAAGGAAAGCAAACCAGGGTATCTGAAGGGAGGCCCTTCTGGTGCTCCAATTCCAGTGATGAGATGCTGAATTCCTCCTTTTTCTTCCCCAGATACTCTGGAAAGTGGACTTCAACTACACAAAGGTAAATATGAGTTGTAGGAATTGCAATCGCTTGCTATTTTAACCTCTGATGCCAGTAACTTTAAGAGAAACATCATAGATGAACAAAAAAGAAAAATATAGGATTAGGTACCTTAAAGACTTTGATTATGCAGTAAACTTTAATGATTTTATGATTTTTGAAGAATTACTTGCCATTTATATGTACAACATGAGCTAATGCAGAGGAGACAAAATCTTTGTGTGTCTGATCACAATTGGCCAAATAAAGCTGCTGTTCTTTTCTGTTCTGTTCTACTCCTACTCCTCTCCATTCCATTCTACTCATCATCTAGAAAACTGAAGTAAATCTTCAGGTGTGGAATGAAATATCTGAACAAATGGGAAAATATGAAAGGAATATTGAATTCCTATCAAGCTAATAACATCTTGTTGATTTTACTGCCTGATTATAAGGTGGTGAGAGATGAGGTCTTTGGGAGCAGAGAAATTAGGTCCTCTGAGTCCAAGGAAATAGCAAGGTTGGAGCATCAGGATTGCCTCTTCCATGTGGGCCATCAGACTGGTGGAAGCAGAGGTTTCCCTTTCAAGATCCTCCCCTTTTGTATATGCCTGTGACACCCTGATGCTCGCAGAGAAAAGGACGGAGCTTCCTCATATCCCATCATGTGCCCCAAGTTCCCTCTGGATTCTGCCAGTTCAGAATTGAAACATGGCAGCCTCTTGTTCTGCCCGATCCTCTGAATTAATGCTCCAGGTAGAGTCCCTGTTCAACCTTGGCTGTCTCACACAATCAGTGAAGGCAAAGCCAACCACTCTTCACTCCTAATCCCATTAATCTCACCTGCAAGATGGAAGCTAAAGAGAATTGTGCAGGGAGGCTGGAAGAGGTGGAGCACTATGAAGTGCCTGAAGGACTTGGCCAGGAGTCTCCAACCTTTGGCCACTGTTATGTTGGTGGACTTCAGTTCCCAGAGTTCTCCAGCCAGCATGGTGGAGCTGGAGGGCAATCAGCAGAGGGGAGGTCACATGGGAGACTAGAGACCAGGGGAATTGACCAGTGTAGCCAAGAGACGAAGAGTGAACAGAGGGGCCAAGAGCGGTAGAGGTAATGAACGGATGTTGAAGGGGTGCAGCTTAGTGGTAACTGAAGTGGAGTCAGATAGACTGGAAGATGGGGAAGGTAACCTAAGTAAATGGAACAAGAAGGCCAGAGGGGTGCCAAACAGCTTGGAGGTTAACAGAGGATGGGAAAAACATAGTGGGGGAGTTCTTGGAGAAAAGGGAGCAGAGGGGACCTGGAGACTAGCAGCCCCATCGGGGGAATTCTGGGAGTTGAAGTCCACAAGTCTTACAGTTGCCAAAGTTGGAGGACTCTTGACCAGGCAATGGCTTAGGCGTCCTTTAAAAAAACAATGAGTCTTCCAGTCCTGGAGGGGGTGTTTGGAGGCTGAACCCCATTCACACAAGAGGCTAGAGGGTTAAGCTCTTGGGGGTGGAGGCACAAAATAGGCCTCAAGCTGAAGCTCTTATTTTTTTCCCCTTCCTTCCTTTCCCCTTACAGCGAATGTAACTCTGGATCCAGGCACAGCCAATCATGGCTGCTTTGATGTCTCCAAAGATCAAAAAAGTGTCAGAAGAGTTAAGCGAGTTAAAGGAAAATATACTGTCTCAGATTGTAATTTCCTTGGCTGTCAGACGTTCTCAACAGGGAGAAATTTCTGGGAAGTAATCATAGGAGATGAAGGAGGATGGTCTTTAGGGGTTACCAACCAGACACTGAATTTTGATGAGCAGACCAGGTGGTGGAACTTTGGAAAATTCAAATCGGGATACATGGCCTTCTCTAAATTAGAATACGATGCTCTGAAGTTGGATGTGGAGCCCAAGAGGATCCGTGTCTCTCTCAACTGCGAAGGGGGACAAGTGAGCTTCTTTGATGCCAGCACAGGAACTCTGCTCCATACATTCTCAGACGCTTTCTTGGTTGGGGAGACCCTTCGGCCCTGTTTCTATTTGCACGAAGGTGCCTGCCTGACACTCCCCTAAAAGAAGGGAGAACCATAGGCAAAACCTTGGAAAAATCCCTATTTGCCAAGCGGGGATCTCTGAAAGCCCTTAAAGCAGAGATTCCTCAGCTTTTTGCTACTTCAGCTTCCTTTATTCTTCTCTGCCCCCCTGATCAGTCAATCAGTCTATAAAGGAATAACTTGATCATCATTTCTATTTCTCTGCATAAAAAAAAGTGTCGTAGGAGCTTTATAGGCATTAGCATCATGTGTTCAGGTGTTTCAGCATTAAAGGTACCTTAGAGCTAAGCCTTTCAATTATGATTTTATATGTTTGTCACAGGTCTCCATCCCATTTATGGATCATGTTTCCTTGTTTAATGTTAGTTGCAATCAATGATTTTGTATGTGCCCATAACTCAGGATATTCTTCAGCAAATATTATTCACAATATAAGCTTTATAGCCTCACAGGATCATTGATTTTAAACAAATCCTAGTATTTTTTCTGTCTTTTATACTTATGTAAGTTATCTTCAACAGTGGGACTACTGGTTGTAATTTTATACATGTCTCATGGATTGTAGTTCCTTCTTTTGCAGTTTTATGCCAATAAATGTATTCAGTGTAATACATAGAAACAGAAGATGCACAGAAAACAGGAACAAATAAAACCTACTATCTTTTATCAAGATACAAAACATGAGCGCTCTGTGCCCTAAATGTGTCACCTGGCTCAAGCCAAAAGTAAAAAAGGATTGTTAATAGAATTGTAAAAATAATTACATTATTAAATAAATACATTATTTGAGAATGACTGGCTCAAAGTTATCAACTGGCTTTCATGGCTAAGGCAGGACTTGAACTCAGAGTCGTCCTCTTCCTAGCCTGGCGCCATAACCACTAGACCAAACTGAATATAACACCCATCTCAATATAGAAGCCAATTTTGAGTTGCCTCAGATTGTTGGCCCCTGGTAGCTACCTGGACGATCTCCCTGCAGTTTCCTTGGTAAAGTTTCAGGAGTGGGTTTCCATTGCCCACTTCCTAGGCCTGAGTGGGAGTGAGGACGAGTCACTCAACTGGCCTTGTACCTAAGGCAGGATTAGAACTCATGGCTTGTAGCTTGATTTCTTAATCACCACACCAGGTTGGCTTCTTCTTTTACTCAAGTTACTTTTAGTTATTCAATAAAATGCAAAGTGCCTTAAAGCAAGGAGGAAAAACAGTGTTATTCTCTCTCAGTCCCACCCACCTCAGAGGGTTGTTGGGAAAATGAGAGGCGAAGATGTGTTGGGTAGGTTTGCCACCTTGAATTATTTGTAAAAATAATAAAAGCAGGATGCACGTAATAAATAATAAGGGGAGGGAAACTTAACTCTGGTATGGTGGCTTTGAATGCAAAGAACAGATCTCTGCAGCACCTCAAAGCATCTCAACAACTGAAGATTGAGGAGTTTCTGTTGGCAAAGGAGCAAATGAATCCTAAGGAACTTACCTAATACAGGTAGTCCTGGACTTACAATTGAGCCCCAAATTTCTGCTACCAAGTGAGACAGCTGTTAAGTGAGCTTTGCCCCATTTTAACTGAATCATGGTGGGAGAAAGGAATGAAAATGAGGTTTTGGCAGGAAAGAGGAGGAGAGCAGGGTATAGAGAGAGAGGGAGAGGTGAGTCTCTTTGGGGGCAGAGAAGGGAAGTGGGACCTCCAGGCTCACCTGGCCTCCACCCCACCAAGTGAGAGTGGGAAGCGACGCATGAGGACAGGTTGAGGAAAAGGGGAGAAAGGAGGGTGGGGAAAGGTAGGGGAAAGTGTGAGGAAAGGAGGAGAAAGGAGAGAGATGGAGAGAAAGGGAGGCAGGCAGGGGAATCAAAGGAAGGAGCAGAGGCAGTTGCAGGAGAGACCAGCAAGAGCAGCAGGAGAGAGAGAGGAGGAAGAGGAAGAAAGGCCGACCAACCCAATTGTGTGATCCGCCTGCTGAGAGAAGACTCCAGAAGGGTCCGGCTGGAAGGAGAAGACGGCAGAGTCCAGCCGAGCAGGGCAACTGGAGGTGCCTGAGCAAAGGGAGCAGAGTGGAGTGGGAGCCACAAGGAATGGACTGAGTCAGGGGAAGGAGCCTGGAGGGTTGGAAAAGGGGGCTGGGGGAACCTGGATCCCTGTGACCCTTTTGGGGGCAGCGCCTCCATGACAATGATGCTCTTTCTTGTCACAGTTATTTAGTGAATCACTGCAGTTGTTAAGTTAGCCAAATGGTTGCTAAGTGAATACGGCTTCCCCATTGACTTTGCTTGGCAGAAGATCACAAAGGGTGACCACATGACTCAGGGACCCTGCAACTGTCATAAATACGAGCCAATTGCCAAGCGACTTAATTTTGTTCAAGTAATTATGAGGATGCTGCAATGGTCATAAGTGTGAAACACTGTCATAAGACACTTTAATACATATACATTAAAATGAGAAATGTTAAAATGCTTATTATGTGACTTCACATTTGCCAAATTGAGAGTGACTGATCTTCCATTGTTGACTCCCCCTGCGGTTCTTCCTGCTGTGCAACATCTCCCTGCTTGAGGGGGAGCAGGGCCTTTGAAGGAGGGGCCTGTGAGGATCAAAGGCAAAATGGGATTGGCTAGCAATGGGAAGGTTCCTCCCCTTTTGGAGGGGGGGAGTAGGGAAAGAAGAAATGTGGGTGGAGCTATGGGGAAGGAGAGGCCAGAAGGGAATTTTAGAGGCAGTTTGGCAGTAAGTTTGTCTTGGAAAATTAGGCCTGCAAAGTTGGAGGACTTGACACACAGCCTTTTCCAATCCACAGCAGCTCTAAACAAACCTAGTTTAGTTGGCCAACCAAATTCAGTTCAGGTAAGTTTACCTGAGCTTGTAAGTGTGGTTGCAAGGGAGGAAAAGACCTGTTGACCTAAATGGGACGTATGAGTTTAGGGGTATAATAATAATAAGAATATTTCCTTGAATAATAATTCCTTGAAAATGAAGTTTCTCATAGACCGACTTACAAATCACTGAAAGGGGTTGCAGAAGTAGGAAAAAAAATAAATTTCTTTGCTGAGTTGTATTCGAATCCTGCTGATATGAACATGTCCGCGCAATTTACTTGGCAATATGATGGTGGTTTGTCATGGCTTCTACCTGGAAGATTTAAAGTTTCTTTTACTTAGAGCTACAGGTTGAATAATTGTAGTCAATCGTTTTCCTCAGATAAACGGAGCCAAACAGGAAATGTAAATAAATCACCAGGCTAAGTTGAAACACAGTGTTTTTCAATGGTGATGAAACTGAACAGAATTTAATTTCTTTTATGTAGATTGTGAGGAATTGATCTGCTAATAAAAAACCATCCTATTTTTAGCCCAGCATGAACACATAGTTAGGAACAGAATTGTTACCTCAGAGTGTCAATTAGCACAAAGAAGGATGCAACAACTTTAAACTCTAAAAACAATAGAGTTTTTAGTGATTTTATAAGTTAGAATACCGACTGTAAAATTTTAGATGATGGGGTTAAGTCATATAGTACTTCCATTTAACAGACTGGATGCTAAAATGTTAAACCTTCCTAGGTTAAAGGTTTTCCTGCAACATAAATATGGGATATTAAAAATAGATTTAGGTGTGAATGTTATGGAAATTAGGTCTTTATAGTTTCCTGGCCCAAAATCTATTTAGTTACTACCACAGTAGCCTTAGTCATATTAGTGGTGCCTTCCTTCCTTCCCTTCCTCCCTCCCAACACAGAGAGGTCTTCACCTGGTGCCAAAATGAGGCCACTATGGGTGCCAACTGAGGGCCTCTGGAGAGGGCATTCCATAAACGAGGTGCCACCTCCAAAATGGCAAGATAGAGGAAGGGGCTTGGGAGTGTCCATGTCCCCTTGGGGAGCCCACTGTGACTAAGGAAGCCTCCCCCAAAAGCACTTGAACAAAGGGCCTATAAGATGTTCTCCACCCAGCAGATCTCCCTGTCCTAGGTTGGCTTGAGACCACTAATGGCTCTTTCTATCCATCTTTTGCCTTAAGGGAAATCATTGGTCAAACTTTCCATCCAGCAAATGCTCCCATTCCACATTCTACATATTCCATACTCTACAAGGCAGACTTTGCCCAGTTTTAAAGCTTCTCCTGATCCATTTCCTGATTGGCTGGCTGGGAAAGGGACAGTCCAGGGAAGTCTTCTTCTGCCAGATATTCATATTAGAAGTTCGAGAAAGGATTATAATTTCTACATTCTCCTGTATCTCTGAGACACCCCATCCATTGCAGCATTGGCTTTGGGGTTTTATCAAGGGTTTCTCCCAGTTTTTTCCCTGCCAGCTTTACTCCATTCCATCCCATAAATGATTCCTTCTTCCTATTTTTTTTAAAGCATTTTCCTCTTTAACAATTGGTTGCCTCGATAATAATTGGTGGTAAATCCATCCCATGGATGTTTCTTTCTCCCCAGGTGTTTTCAATAGCTTTCCCTTTAGCAGATACTTGGATCAGTAATTGATTGGGGGTCCCTCCCAAAAATATTTGCTTCTTCGCAGATTTTAAAAAGATTTTATCCCTAGATTTCAAAAAGCAGCACTTTGTTCTGCATCTTTTGATAAAAACAGGATCGGCAACCTAATCGCCAACGTCCGATGACGAATACGGGGGAAGGAGGAGGAGGAGGAGGAGGAGGGGAAGAAGGGAGAAGAAGCTAAAAACTCCTCCCTCCCCTTTGGCGAGCTGATGGTGCCAATAATAACTGATCAGTGGTCCGTCCCGTGAATTTCTGCTCCACCCCAATTTTTCCTTTTTAAACTCCTGTAGTTCTTCTTTAAGAAGCCAGCGAAGATGACCGCAAGAGCAACAACAAATCATCTCGGTTTCCTGCCTGAGCGGAACCCAAAGGCGTTTCCTGATTTGGAGGAAAAGAAATGAAACTTAACTTTCTCTTTCCTTTCCCGGCAGAGAAGACGATGATGGCGGGTGTTCCGTCCTTGCCTGTTTTGCTGGAAGAAGCCACCTGCTCCATTTGCCTGGACTTCTTCAAGGACCCCGTGCTCATCCCGGAGTGCGGCCACAACTTCTGCCGGGACTGCCTG
This sequence comes from Thamnophis sirtalis, assembly GCF_051295495.1. Classification (NCBI taxonomy): domain Eukaryota; kingdom Metazoa; phylum Chordata; class Lepidosauria; order Squamata; family Natricidae; genus Thamnophis; species Thamnophis sirtalis. The sequence goes on along the minus strand of NW_028261383.1, from coordinate 27,293,282 downwards.
ACCCGCAGTTGGGGGGCGTCGGAATCGGAGGCTTCCTGCCCCCAGTGCAGACAGACCTTCGCGCCCCGCAGCCTCCTCCCCAACAGGCAGCTGACGCGGGTGCTGGAAGAAGTCAGGCGATGCGGAGGTCCTAGGGGCGAGGAAGGAGAGACCTTTTGCCCGAAACACCGGGAGCCCCTCAAGCTCTTTTGTACGGACCACGAGACCCTCCTCTGCCTGGTCTGCGACCGATCCAAAGAGCACAAGAGCCACTCGGTGATACCTGCGGAGGAGGCTTTCCAGGAATACCAGGTAGGAATCAGCCAGGAGGAATCGCTGCGGAGGGGCGTCCAGATCCTTGCCCTTCCTGGCCATCCTGGGATCTCTTTACTTGCTTTCTCTGTGGTCTGCAAACTGGGTTTAGCCTGCCGGAGATGCTCATCAGAACCAGACTGGAGAGGCCTTTCAAGGGACTTTTATTCAGCAAAAGGGTCTCCGCAGTTAAAGGAGCCCAGACCCCAACCTGAACCATATATAAATGCAAATTTTATAGAGTTAAGATTAAGGTTCCTTGCCAGGTGTTTCTTTTGATTTCTTGTCCTGGCCTACTTTACCCTCATTCCTCATACATTGCATATTTATGCTAATAAGCTTTCTTGTCAAAAGGGATGTTTTCTATTATTATAATAAGCTAGAAGTTACCAAAGTTGATATCTACATGTGTTAGGTAGCATCCTTCTAACTGGAGTCCTTCTAACCTTCTTGTAACTTTCTTGTTGCTAGGCAGCAGAAGTCTCTCCCCCCCCCCCCCATTTGTTACTGCTCTTATTACACTCATCTGCCACTTTCTGCCTGGGCCATTCCTTTAACAAACTTCCCCAATTCCAACCCGAGACCTTCACCTCCTGCTTTATCCTTTGTGCCTGCAATTTTTTTTGAAGAGTTACCATAGTCCTTGACTTACAACCATTCGTTTAGTCACTGTTCAAAGTGACAACACCATTGAAAAAAGTGTCTTCTGATGACAATTGTAGCATCCCTGATCAAAATTCTAACGCTTGGCATGTATTTATGACAATTGCAGAGTCCTGGGTCAGGTGATCCCCTTTTGCGACCTTCTGACAAGCGAAGTCAATTGGGAAGCTGGAATCGCTTTACAATGTATTACCAAGTGAACAACTGCAGTGATTCACTTAACAACTGCGGCAAAAACATCACTTAACTTTTATTGCTTAGCAAGGAAAATTGCCTGTAGGGAGAAATAGGCTCCTTTTGCCAGCACCCTTTCCACATTTGCTCTAGAGCAAAATCGTCATGGAGTCCCCCAAAATCTTGAGTGCAGACCCCGAAAAGCACTCCTGCTGGATGAGGCCAAACTTTCATTTCTCAGTGATGCTTCTGGGGTGAGTGCAATCAGGAGACTCCGGCTTCTCCCTTTAATGTCCTTGCAGGTAGTCCTTGACTTAGAACTGTTCGTTCAGTGACTGTTCGAAGTTACAACCTCAATGAAAAAAGTGACATATTTTTCACCCTTATGATCATTGCAGGCATTCCGTGGTCCCATGATCAAAGTTTGGACGTTTGCCACTGTCATATATTTATCACGATTGAATATACTATATCTTTTAACTGGGTCTTCCCTCCGATGTAATTCTTTGTGGAAAAGAAACTCAAAACTTTTATTTTCTCTCCAGAGGAAGGTGGAGGATTGCCTGAAGGCTCAGAAGGAGCAGAAAGAAAAAATAGCTACATACAAAAGAGACACAGAGGAAAAAGTGCAGGAGATGCTTGTAAGTATTGGTCCAACGGTGAGGAGCTTCTGAGCTAATAGGAAGGAGAACCCCATCCGCCATCTTTAATAAC